>NC_135018.1:14435438-15035438 GCF_051020955.1 Megalopta genalis | reverse complement strand
TTTACAGCAATCCCTTCAATTTTAATGCACGATTGTTTCTTTCGAATTGGTCGCACTTTGAATCGAAAATGTGGAAAATAAAATATTATCGAGTATCGATGCTTGAAGCCGAAATAAATGGCGAGTTGACAAAAACAATAATTCATAATGGGGTACTCTACAGTAGAGACTACCTTTCAGCCCCGATTATTTGACAACGGTGAAAAGTTTCCGAATCGTTTGATCGTGGTAGTGAGAAATGATCGTTAATTGTTGCAGAGTGTTGCAAATCGGCGCGACGCCGTTGATGCACGCCTGCCAGCAGGGCGACAGAGCGAGAGTGTTAAGATTGCTGAAGGAGCAGAAAGAGACGATAGGCTACAGGGATCGGACACTGAGGAGTGCTCTGCATTATTGCATGGACGCTGGAACCGGAGGTGCCGTCGCTGCGGCGGCACCGGAACTGGTAAATGCACCCGACGCCGAAGGACACACGCCACTTCATTTAGCAGTTATCGCCGGCGACACACAATTGGTGGCTGTCCTCCTAGCAAATGGTGCCGACGTTAACGCTAAGGACTTGGAGGGGCACAGTGTTCTTCACTGGGCCACTGGTAATTCCTCCTCTTACACCTTTCGCCATATTCCGATCGATGACTCCGACGAAATCCGCCGCGACTCGTTTCTTTTCCAACTTATCATTTGTGACAGACGGCTTGGGACGTTACTATGAAAAATACTTACTCTAAAAAATGCATCTCTCGCATTCGAGCCTATTTCCATTCTGCGTCATTCTTTTCGTTTTATACGTAGAAAATTGAGTCTACTTTAGTCTTATCGTTCTTGAAGACGGTCACGAGAACATTCGGACACTTTTTAATACGGAATCAAATATCAAAATATTGGACCAAGTGTCTTGAATTTTGTTTAAACGTTAGAGGAAGAATCGTCAATGAAAAATTAAAAATAACAACGTTAACCGATTAACCACAAACGAGATCTACAAAATGCATTGTTCAAAGGTTAATTATTCGCACAAAGTAAGTAAGAAGGTAAGGTAATTATTATTTATTAAGATAAGGTTAATTATTCGCACAGTAAGAAGATAATAGAAAACTCATATTTTTTAACTTCTTCATCTTCTTATTATAACAATCAATTTTGATTTTTTTCAAAAATTTTTCGACGATTGTTTGTAGTAAACGAGACTCTCTAACATTTGAAGAGAACTCAAATCATTTGGCTCAGCGTTTACATATTTATTCCGTGTTCAAACATGTCCGAATATTTTTGCGACTGTACATTTTTTCAAATTCATTATATAAGGTCCTTAAGTATCCTAAAAATCGTTTTCGATAAGGGCGTAGCAATTTTCGACGGTGTCTCAGAGTCATCATCCGATTGCGAAGTTCAATTTTTGGAGCAGCATCCACATTTAAACAGAATTACAATGATTATTTAATACCCTTATTGTTCACTATTCATCGAATACTTTTCAATAGTTGCCAGAGAAATGAGCCGTTTATTTTGAAAGTGGCATAAGTCACTTTGTTTTTAAGTCGATATATTTAAGGGTTTGCGTTTTAACACGTTTAAAAATATGGATGCTAACTTTCGAGAAGATTTACTTGTATTTGTTATCTCAGGATACTGATATTTTTCTCAGTATAAATAATTTCGTATAAATATTAAAAAATCATCACTTTTCATTACGGTAAAGTGACTTATGCCACTTTCAAGATAAACGGCTCAAATTGTGAACATTTCAACATCAATGAGCGAAACAGCTCGTGTTGTACGAACACTTTTATTTCTCCATTTCACAACATCCACCGAAACTAAAACTTCTTTACGTCGTTTTCGTCGACGCCTGCAATGCGAGACGTTTTAATCGACACTTCAAACCCGACCTCTACTAAAAATATTTCATAGCTAAATCTACCCGCGATTAAAACATTATCAGAGAAACAATTAACCGACACGTTTCCCGGTGCCGCGAAATTTCATCGGCGCCGAAACAATTCCCGAGAAACGCGAACGGCGTGGCGGCGATATGCAGTTTTTACAGCCGGACCACCCAGTCAAGGATCATGACATCATTATGGAAATAAGGGAGAAAAAGATTGGAGTACGCGCGGGAGGCCGAGCCGGCTCGCGAATAAGTAAACTTCGGTGGGGAAAGGTCAGAATCGCGAACGTCGGGAGCTCTAACGATAGTTGAAAAGCTGCGGAAACCGTGAATTACGGGACGGTATCTTTTCTACGGATCTCCGTTGGCGAAACATTGCAGGGGGGAGGGGAGGGGGAGGTCGGTGGAGTATTGGTCAAGTAAGGTTAGTGGGTCAGTTTCGGTGACGACATTCCGGTTCGCCGGTGAACACGCGAGACCCACGCCGAGATAATCCTCGAGATTGACCATAGTCGTCCTTGATGTATTCAAATGACCGAAGATTTATTGCGGACCACCGCGAACGCCCGGTTCAGCGATTCCGCGCCGAGGAAAAAGTTCTCTAATCAGCGGCTGCATCTGTGTAATTCCCGGGCCGTCTCGTGCGAGGACGCAAACAATTCGCGCGGCGAACTTCTTGGAAAGTTCCGCTTCGAGGCCGGCTGATTGCTGCTCCGACACTCTCGGGGTCTAATCGTCTCTTCGACGGATCAAATGCTAAACGACGGTGTCTCACGAGCCGATCTTTTTTTTTCGAGTGATGCCGCGCCCACGGTTATTGATAGGTTCTCACGGCGAATTTAGCGGGGTCGTAAGTCCCGCTTCGCTCGCTCGCGACGATATCGACGCTGAAGATTAAGATCACACCGGTTTCACACAGGGTTTCTTTTAACGCTTTACTTTACTACCGGGAGCCTATTAATTTTAAGTAATAATTTGTTGTCACATTATACGAAACCAAATAATCGTTTAAATTGCTGTCAATTTTGAAGAATTTTTTAACGAATTCTCAACCGTTGAACTTCGACTTTGGCAAACTGCATAAAATGTTAAAATTGTTGAAATTATAGAGTTCTGTCATTATTATACATATACAATAGGTCTCGGAATTATTTGCTCAAATTTGAAAATTAATTATTGCGCTAATCTATTATAACTTTCCAATTGTTTTGGCGTGAACTTAGAGTAAACTTAGAAATTTAACATTGATTGATGCGCTATACAAATGTAATGCAGATTTGGATCGTGATGTTTCAATTGGATCTCTTTTCGATTTCGCTATTTATCGTGTTCTCTTCGTTTCCGCTGTTTATCGTGTTCTCCTTATTTTCGCTGTTTATCGTGTTCTCTTTATTTTCGCTATTTATCGTGTTCTCTTTATTTTCGCTATTTTTCCTATTCCGCCGATTCTAGTTGCGTCATAGGATAGTGGAATCGGGGTACAGACCAATTGCTGTGCGCCTTTCGGTTATAAATTAACTTCATATCTGTCGACTAAAACGTATTCAACTTTGTTATTCTTTTATCTCTGTTTATTCTCGAATAAAACAATTTAATATATCTTTTTAGACTAATACAAAGTTAATCATGCTCGAAAGTGATCACTGTCGAACGTTCTAATTGGTTTGTAGGTGTGTCTGAAATCGTCTTTTAGTCGAAAACGCGAGAAACTGCCATCGGAAGTAGCGTTTCGGAATTTTCCCACGTGACGTCCGTATGTTTGGATTATGATGAAGGCGGTCGTAAACGATTCGAGGCATCGCTGGGCCTCGGCAAACGACATCGACTTACCTCGCGGGAGCCATGTTTGCTCGATCGGCGGATTAGAATTTGCGACAACTACACCAGTCCATTAACACCTTCGGAAAGGCCGCGGTTTACTATGGCATTCATAACGGAACGTCGCGTGTGCCCCGACATTCATGATTTTATGAATGTCGGAGGACCTTTCGAGATGCTTTACATATTGGTTTCATGACGGATTAGCGTTGCTTAATGTTTTGTTCTTGCAAGAAAACGACCCGTTTGACGGCTTGTTTGCCTCGGTATTACTTGGTCGAATTATTGCGCTGGGTTCGCAGGGTGGTTGTTGTCGAGAGCATTGTTTGCAAATTTCCTGTTCTAATATATATATATATATATAACTCGCGTGCAACCGAGGCCGGTTATTAATTCGAGAATGCATGAAAAAATGTGCGTTCTCAATTTCCTGTTCTAATATATATATATATATATATATATATATATATTAATTTATACACGAAAGACACAGCAATTGGTCTGTACCCCGATTCCACTACCCTATGACGCAACTAAAATCGGCGGAATAGGAAAAATAGCGAAAATAAAGAGAACACGATAAATAGCGAAAATAGAGAGAACACGATAAACAGAAAAGTTTATGGTGTATACATTTGTTAAGTTTCAAATATAGCGTATCTCAATCAATGTTAAATTTCTAAGTTCACGTCATATATATATTAGAACAGGAAATTTGAAACGCGCATTTTTTCATGCATTCTCGAATTAATAACCGGCCCCGGTTGCACGCGAGTTTTTCATTATTGAGCAGGTTTGCGCAGAGCTTTTTTAAACGGCATCGCCATGACCTTTCATTTCCTTTGCGTTCCAACATGATAATAAATAATTCATGCTACCTTATCTGAAAAACAAGCGACAACAGTTTGCGCGCCGGGTGCGGGTTTCGCGGGCAGACTTTTTCGGAAATAAAATCCCACGGGGTCGGCTGGTGAATTTATTCGTTCGCGAATGAATATTTTTGAATTTGCGATCAGCAATTTCAGCGCTGCGTTTCGCCAGATTTGAAAATAAATTCTGACGTTAACCTGTTCAGCGTGTCGAATCGAGTCGGGAAAATGCAAAATGCATAATGCAACAAGGTTGGAAGAGCGCTCGCCATCGATCCTGCATCAATTTTCATTAAACGAATTGCTCCGAGTTTGTAGAATTTTAGAACACTCACTTTCTTTAACAAAATCGTTTGCGCCGTGAACGCTGATATTTTCTCTGTCGAGACTCGATGTTTGATTGATGTATTAATAGACTTTCACTCGAATTGCATTCAGTGTGCGGCGAAGCGGAATGCGTTCGCCTGGTGTTAGCAGCAGGCGCTCGTCCTTCGACTCCCGATCTACGCGGAGGATCTCCGCTTCACTATGCAGCTCAGTGTTGTGGTGCGGCGGCTACTGCCGAGCTGGCAGTGCCGAAGAAAGTTGGCCTGAAAGTCCTCCAAACGCTTTTGGAATTTGGAGCAGACGTGAATGCGAAAGATGAAGACGGGAGGCAGCCGATTCTGTGGGCTGCGAGCGCCGGTAGCGTTGAAGCTGTCTTAGCATTGGCTAGGTAAACCTTTGCTCCATCAGATTGATCGGAACTCAGACAAAATCCATCTTTGATAATATTCAGACGCTGGGTATACATCAGAAAACTTCTACGCAGATATTTCTTGATTTTTAACATTGCCTGTTTAACTCCCGGCATCTAAATTCTAATTTACCAGCTGCCGGTTCCGATTATTAACTCTTTGGGGCACGGTGGGATTAAAAATGTCCCATCTTTTCTTTTTTTTGATACACGGTAATGCATTGTGGGACACTTTTAGACCCATCTCGAAATATTGCAATAGCTGCATGCGCATTCACGAGCCCATGTGGCACGGTGGATTGGACTATTTAAGTCCAATCCTATAGCAACAAATTGAATTCAACTATTATTATCTTTTTTATGTTTTTATATTATGCGATTACTTTGTTAATAAAAAATATACCAATTTCGTTTCATTAAAAACGCAATCGAATGTCTGTGCAACTGTGGGTCTACTTTATTCTCTGAAATCCTGTGCCCCACACAGAGTTAACCGCTTGAACGTATCAAGATCCAAACATTGAGAACCATCAGCTATCACATTATTTTACTTGAAACGTGCAAACGTTTCTCACGAACTTTATGAAAGATGATATCTTCATTTTGCACTGTGCAGCTTGAGAATTGATGTGCTCTAAGACCAATGATTAAAATGTAGAGCCGGCGGTTCAGCTGCCGCAGGAGCTGCAGACAAGGATGGCCTCACGGCTCTCCACTGTGCTGCATCCAGAGGACACGCCAGGTGCGTGGAAACTCTGGTGAATATGTGCGGTGCACACCCCGATCATGTCGACGACAATGGTTGCTCGGCGTTGCACTATGCGGCCACCCTCGGCCATGCTGACGCCACAGCTTTGATCCTTAAATTGGGCGCTGATCCTAATCGACAGGATCGCAAGGGTAGAACGTGAGTAGAGCAAAGACAATAATTGAAATTTTAACACTTTTTGCCGTAGAACAGATAGCTAAATTATCTTCCTCGCCCTTGACCCGGCAGTACACGCGTGGAATTCTGAAACGAAAGTATTCACGTGGGGGAGCTCGTAGACCTCCAGTAAAAAAGTAGCATTTATTGGTCACGATTGGACTGCGAATCTTCGTGCAAATTCTTCATTTCGTGCGTTATTTTACGAAAATCAGAATAAAAGAAAATTTTTCTTCGTCGATTATAAAATTATTCATTGTAAGAGGAAAATGCTGTTAGACCTTGTTAATTTACACATTTTCTCGCATTTTAAACATCTGTACATGCGAAAAATGCATAAAGATCTGCGATTTAATAATAATATATGAATATATCTATATACCAAAAAATTATAGCACTGTCGGGAAATGAGGAGTTCCTGAGGTCATTTGAAGTAACTTTTTCCTCAGCGAAAATGCAATCCGCGGCTTCGTTTACGAGTTATCAGCGAAAAACATTGACCAATGAGAGGCGAGAGCTCGGCAAACGTTAGACAGCCAAGCCAACGAGCGGACGAAGCCCGGTTCCGATCATTGACTCGACCGCCTTGCGCGCCAGCTGATCTCGCCCCTCATTGGTCACTGTTTTTCGTTAATAACTCGTAAACGAAGCCGCGGATTGTATTTTCGCTAAGGAAAAAGTTACTTCAAATGATCTCAAGGACCCCCCATTTCTCGGAAATGCCATAATTTTGGGACATATATTTGATATCTCTTTATTCAAATTGAAGCAATATCATTGATATAATGTAAATACGAGAAAGAGATAAGGCGGAGGAGAGCAAGGACTCCCCATTTCTCGGAAATGCCATAATTTTGGGACATATATTTGATATCTCTTTATTCAAATTGAAGTAATATCATTGATATAATGTAAATACAAGAAAGAGATAAGGTGGAGGAGGATTTCCCAATGGCGAGCGGTTCATTTGACCCACAGGTGTGTACTGCCGGGTTAAGAACATGAGAGGGGAGGGGGGGGGGGGTATTTTTACACAGTATTTTGCGATCGGCTTTTTCATGTTATGAATTATTATATGTTATGAATTATTTTGTTTAATTACATCACGATTCAATAAATTGCAGACCAGCGCTCTGCGCAGCAGCCAAGGGTCAGCTGGAGACCCTGAAGATCCTAGCACAGCATGGCGGCTCTCTATACGCAAGGACAGTGAGAGGAACCGGCGTCGCCCACGAAGCGGTGGCATCTGGCAGAATCGAGCTGATAAAATGGCTGGCGAAAAAACGCCCCGGTACCTTGGACGTGGCCACGCACGATGGAAAGACACCGTTGCACGTAGCTGCTCTGCACGGGCATCTAGATTGCTGCAAAGTCCTTTTGGACAACGGCGCGAGGATCAATGCGGTGCTTCGCACCAGCAAGGGCAACTTGATGACTGCTCTGGACGCTGCGCTTTATAGAGGGCACAGAGACTGCGCTAAATTGATTCAGATGCACGGCGGGACCACGGCGCACCAGCTGAAAATGCAGAAGACCGTACCGAATAAAGGTCAGGTTAGGTACATATACTTGTGACTTTCGTTTATTTTCGTTTCTGCGAGGATAAGTGGCGGCTTCTTGGGAATACGGAATGTCACTGCGGGACCATGCCGAATATTCCGTGGTCATGGAATATTGTTGGATATGTGGTTCAAGATTGCAAAGACGATTTCGCAGATGAAGCTAAGAAAATTGAATACACTGCTGAGAAAAATAATAGCAGACAGAAATTTTAGGTAAAAATTGGCCAACTTCGACTGACGATAACTCCGCGAGAAATCATCGCAGGATGGTGACCGTTTTCTTAAGTTAAAGCTTGAAATCTCTACTTTGAGATGCTGTTTATAGATTTTAAGTTTGTTGCACTCTTGCAACGATAACCCTTTACATGCGAGGCCGTGTTTGTTATATCGACAATTGCCAAGTTTGACGAAACGCATGGTCTTCCTAAAATTTTTTTCGGTGATGCCGTTCACAGTCGAACGAAGTTTCATCCTTCCCCTTTAATTTGAAAAAAATGGAACATGGCTGCGATTTTTTTTCGCGAAGTTACAGCACTTTACAGTGACCCTTGTATGCAAGGTTAGGTGAGAGTTAGATCAGCGTACAAGGTTACATTGAAATGTTGTAACTTTGTGAAAAAAAATCGCAGCCATGCTGCTCTTTTTTTAAATTAAAGGGGAAGGATGAAGCTTCATTTAACTTACTTAACTTAAGCACACAAATATTCCCGTCGACCGGACTTTTAACTTGCAATGCGTGCAGTGTTCGCAGCGAGGCTGCAGATGAGGCACGTGGACAGCAGCACAGACTCTGAAAGCAGCCCTCGTAGGCGAGATCGTGGCCACAAACTTCCGGATCTGTACTACGAAGAGCGATGGATCGAGAAGAGAACACGCCGAAGAGGGAATTTGCGGAAGCTGGTCCGTCAGGACAGTCGCAGTTTCAGCGAGGAGGAGGTCAGACTGTCGAAGTCGTCCTCGAAGAGAGATCCAAGGAGGGCTCGCAGCGAATCGGCACGGTAACGAGTGTCCCCATAAGATCGATATCGCGCAATTAAAACAACCTAATTATTAATTTCATTCGTAATCGTTCTCTTGCTTCAGCTACGAAGAAGACGATACGGATCAGAAGATTCGTAGAAGACGAAGTAAAAAGCGGTCGGCGAAGTCGAAGCGCGACTCCAGCGAGTCTTCCATCGAGTCGGAAAGCTGCGAACCCATTGACGAGCAGGCTAAAAGAAGGTCCGAAAGGCGAAAGGAAGTCGGTAAAATGGACAAGAGCAATGGGACCGAGGATAGAGAAGAGTTCAGAAAAGAAGACGAAGAGGAGGAAACGGTGAGCGACGATAGCCTGGAAGTGGTAGTGGTGAAACGGTCCCTAGAGAAGAAGTGTGAGAAGGTAGTATCGGGGAGAAGGTCGAAAACGCCCAGGGAAAGTTCGAAGGAGACGAAGTTCACCAAGACGCACAGAAGTACGAGAAGAAAGCTGAACTCCAGTAGATCGAAGTCGTCCAACAATGGCGACAGTACGACCGATCGGATGCATTCCTCTGACAAAGGCGCGAAAGAGTCACAGTTCCACGAGACAGGCACGCCGAGGACATCCGTCGACGAGGACAAGGACACCCAGGAGAAGATCATCGAAAGTCGATACCGCAGAGACGTGACCGATAGCACCAGCCAGGAGACCGTCGAACGCGTCGTGGTCACCGCTATGGTTCACAAGGATCAGCCTCCGGACACGCCAAAATCCGTTCTGGAGACCTCTAAGGAGGTCACTTTCGACGATAGATTGCGAACGGAGATAATCGAGACGGAGGAAGTGATTAGGGACGTTGGATCCGGTGCTGGCAAAGTGGACGATATCGTGGAGCACAGCGGCGAATCTGGCAGCAGTCTCGTGACAAAGGCAGCCAGCCTGAGGAAGGGCGTGGAGGAGAGGAGGCAGCAGATCACGCAGGAGAAGACGCAGCGTGAAAGCGACAGGAGAAAAAGTGGGGACGAGGGTGCGGGGAAGGACGACGAAGCTAAAAAGGGCACCGACGACGGTGGACAGGACAAGAGAACGGACGAAGGCAAGGAAGAGGACAAGGAGCGGGACGAAGATGAAATAGGTAAGACTCTGGACGAAGTACGGTGTTCTTTTCGCAACTGGCGAAAGATCTCTGCCATAACTGGCAAGATTGCGTCTTCGGACAAGCTCGGCAATCGAGTTAGCGAGCGAAGCAGAAGATTGCAACTTTTCTAATTTTTTTCAGTCCGTTTTACGAAACTTTCACCATCGTATTCGACTCGTTCTGCTGATTAAATTGACACCAAACACGATACAAATTACGGTTATATTGGGTTGACAACTAAGTAATTGCCGATTTGTTCAATGAAATAAAAAATTTTCTTTTACTTGGAACGAAGTTTAATCTGTAATGTATTTTCCATTTTGTTCGATGACCTTTTGCCATCTCTCCGACACCTTGAAAATTCCACGCTCGTAGAAAGTCTGATCCTTTTCGGCCAAAAACTGAGTTAAGTGAGATTTTACAGCGTCATCGTCGTTAAAAGTTTTACCACGAAGGGAGTTGTCCAGGGATCGAAATAAGTGGTAATCCGATGGCGCGAGATCAGGGCCATATGGTGGGTGTAACATCAATTCCCAACCGATATCCATCAATTTTTGCCGAGTGGACAAAGACGTGTGCGGCCTAGCATTGTCCTGCTGGAAAATGACACCTTTACGATCGACCGATTCTGGTCGCTTTTCCTTGACCGCTGCATTCAATTTGTCCAGTTGCTAACATTCACGGATAATAAAAAATAACATAATAATAATAATAATAATTTTATAATATAACATTTACGGATATCATAAAAATGGGAGTGACAGACATCTATAACTGAAATCGGCAATTGCCAACCCAATAGTTACTTTGTATAATAAGCAATTAGTTATTACACCAGTAACTATAATCATAATTATATCGTGTTTGGTACGATTTTAATCAGAAAAACGAAACGATTACGATGGTAAAAGTTTCATATAAGGAATATCGTCGATCAATATCCTTTGCTACGTTCATAATCCCACAAAAAAGTTCAGCACCTCTGTCGTAACTGTCACAGGGCAGACCCGAAATTGCGCCAGTTGTGCAGACAACGCCGTACTATCCTTTAGTCTTAACACGATCATCTCTAGCCTGCGCGTCTCTGAAACCGCGATATTTTAAGGAAACACCTGCAATTCTCTGCAAACTTTCTGTAGAATCCTCTTTCTAGGCAGGTTAGACGCACACGCGACAACCGAGACGGAAAGCCCCACGCTGGACTCCCAAAAAGACTACCATCGACTGGACACCGAGCACGAGGAGGACAAATCCGAGATTGCCACGTTGAAGTCTGTCGACGAGAAGACGGACGCGTCCGGGCGCACTTCCAAGGACGAGCAAGAGGAGTCCGAGCAGACGAGCAGATCTGAAAGTCTCACCAGAGATTCGCAGAGAGGGGATTCTACGCCGAGAACAGCCGTGGAGGATATTCCGCCGTCGGACGATGAAGAGAAGAAGTCGACGGTCGATGATGCCGGAAGTAAATCGAAAGGTAGACGAGGCAGCGTGAAGAGGAGGCCTTCATCTATCGATGAGAAGAAATCGAAATCGTCCTCCGCACAGTCCAGCGAGAGTCCTCAGAAGAGTAGCCGAAAGAAGAGAGAGTTCAAGAAACGGGAGTCTTCGACGAGGAAGAGTTCGTCGAAGTCGTCGGAGAAGGCCAGCGAAGAGGCCGCGGAGGAGGCTTCGCAGTCGCCAAAAATGATGACTGCTGAGAGCAAAGAGACGGACGTGATCTTGATAGAGGATTCGAGAAAGGAGTCGCCGGATGACAAGGAGCAAGCTGATTCGGCGCGAGGGAAGTCTGTGGACCTTTCTTCGGCGTCCAGGGATTCCGCGTTGATGGAGGAAGCCGATGATAGGTCGCTGAGCGTCGACACGCCCGTTGCCACGAAAAGGAAGCTGACGGGCGAAGAGGAAGCAGTAGAGGCGTCGTCGCCGACGAAATCGAATTTGGAGGATGAGGCGAAGGAGTCCGAGGAGGCTAAGAAGAGCAAGAAGCTGCCTATCGAAGATGCGTTTGCAGCGGGTGAGCGGTCGAGTGTTATTTATGCGTACAGGGTGTCCCAGGTTTTAATGTTCAAACTTTGTCAGTATATTCTATGGCACAGAGTACGAAAAAAATGTTATGTAAACATAGGTCATATAGAGCTTTATTAAGAAGTTATAACAAAAATTCGTTCAATGAAATGAAAGAGAATAGAGACGAAATTCGCACGGTCATAAGTTCGATCTTCGATCGATGTCAATCATGTATTTGTCAACAACGGTAGACGTTTTGAGATGTGTTAATAAACACAGCTTACATAAACACACGGCATGTGCTGATCTATTCAAGCCAATGCTCGCAGTAGCAGCAAGTTGATTACTATTTCTATTCTGAACTTTTGTTATAACTTCTTAATAAAGCTCTGTATGACCTATGTTTACATAACATTTTTTTCTTACTTCGTGCCATAGAATACACTGACAAAGTTTGAACATTAAAACCTGGGACACCCTGTATATTATATTAGGTTGCCTTTCGATGGAACATGATTAGGTGTACAGTGACGGACAAAAGAATATTTTAGAAAAATGATATTCGGTAAACAGTAAGCACGTTAAAATAATCAGTAATATACCAAAGAAGCTGGAAGCTGCGACAGATACTAAGGAAGGACAAACAAAATATTAGGAATAAATAATTAGGAAAACGTCTAATTAAATCATAATTAATAGACTATGGATATTACGCGTTTATGGCAAAAATTGGGTAGTTATGATTTAAAGTATTATAAAGATTAATGGAATTTAAGAGTGTCGATCTATTATACGTAATCTATTAGAAGGATTAATGAAAAAATGAACTTGTTATTTAATCTCTATTTCTTGCGATTCGTGCAGACAATTTCTATCTTGCATAAAAACCCGCAATAATTAAACTTACTTTTGTCCGCCTAGATTTATCACTTGCACATAACGTATGAAAAATTGATCACTGTTATATAATATACATTCCTTCTTGTAATATTGTATCGCGTTTAACCATACCGTCTGCTACGTAAACATTCTTTCGTCCGCCATTGTATAATTTCTGAATGCAATTACGTTTCATCGAGTATGAAAATAATATTTTAAAAGAACCCGCGCGTTCCTCAGAGAAAGAGAGCTTCCGGTACATCGACGAAAGTTCCTCGAGTTCGCCGAAGTCTGCTCAAATGAGACGGTCGAGGCCCTCGACGGGAAAAACAAGGACTGCCGGAAGATCGTCGTCGAGGTCGAAAAAATGTCTCTTCGAGAGCTCGGAGGAACGGTCTCCCGACAGAAGCGCCATAGTCGCGGTCATCGAGAGTCCGGAGTGGGACGACGAGGACGAAGAGATTGCGAAAGAGCTCCGAGACGTGATAGGGGAGGACGACGAGCACGAGACGGAGCTTGAAGAGGACAACGAGATCGGCGTGGTCAGGGTTCTTCCTAGCACCAGCGAGGAAGAAACGTCTCGCGTGGGCGCTGATGAGAGGGCCGAGGATGCTGACACTTTGCCTCAAGTGAGAATCGATTGAACAGAATTTTGATGCGAAACGATTAT
Source organism: Megalopta genalis (assembly GCF_051020955.1). Classification (NCBI taxonomy): domain Eukaryota; kingdom Metazoa; phylum Arthropoda; class Insecta; order Hymenoptera; family Halictidae; genus Megalopta; species Megalopta genalis. The sequence continues at coordinate 15,021,991 of NC_135018.1, read as the reverse complement.
CTACGAATTTGCTGATCGATTGAAGCGAACAAATTGTCTTTGATGCACGACCAGGTGCAGCCCAGCACTCGCACGCGCGTGACAAGGATACAAAGTCCTGAGGAGAGTAGAACGAGCCGGTTGCAAGGGAAACAGCGTCGTGATAGCGGCGGTAGGGACAGCGGGATAGAACCTAGTCCGAGGGTGTCGAGGATACCGAGGAGAAGAATCATGAAATGTTGTCCGATCAGTGCTAAACAGCAGGCTCTGAACATGGAGACTATTACGAGGGACGTGCAGATCAGTTTAAGACGATATCACCTGGAGAGAAAAATCTTTTTCCAGCTGATGGAGCTGAAGAGGCTGCAGATACGACATGGCAGAGCCAACGAGCATGTCTTGGTCAAGAGACAGGTAAATCATTCTCGGTCTATGCTCTGAAAAGATCGTAATGGATCAAGACAAGAATGTCGTCTGATTTTATTGTGTTTCAGGTTGACGCCTTCCACAAAGCAGGAATGTCTGGACCAACCCTCGGGGTGGCAAAATACGACCAACCCTTAACCTTCAGGTTATTTCAGATATTGTCGTTCACGGTTCACTGAATTACCGACTAAACAAGATTGTCACTGTTGCCTGCAATTTCAGGCAGACATTCTTCGATATAAAGCTATTTTACATTGTTTGCGTAATTGAAGAAGAGAGTACAGTAATGTCTCTCTAATTCACGATCGGATTATCCACGAAAAGTGGACAATTTGGGAAGAGGAGATACGATCGTTCGAGCCTTGCAGCTCGTTTTTATAGTTGTTGATAATTCGTAACAGTAAAACGAGGCTCAAGGCTCAATTTAATCGTATCTCCTCTTTCCAAATTGTCCATTTTTTGTGCGCAATCTAAGAGTCAATAAGGGAGACATTGCTGTATAACGGATGTATTTCTTTGTCAGACACTTCGAGAGCTTTTTGTACGACCAACTGAGGAAACTTCAAAGAAGGCCAGCCACCCCAGACTTCTGCACCGAAGCGAAACAGTGTACCCAGAAAACTCATCGCTGTCATCACGCAACAAGCGCTTACACTTCTTTCCCCGTGTACACATATCGTATGTTATCCCAGTATATTTTCGAACAAATGAATTTCAGAATTCCGTATCCAACGATCTCGAATCAATTTCCAAAGATCAGCGCGTGGCTTTGTGCTTGCGCTGTATAGCTGCTTGAAAATCTCGCGAGGAAATGGAATTCTGGAAAAGGGAATTCAATGATGACGATCTTGGAAAGGAGTCAGTTACCCTATTGTGATTGTAGATTATAATTGCAGTAGGTGGAGGCGGCCAAGAACCAGCAGATCTTCTTCCGAAGATAGAAAGTCGTGGAAAGGGCCAAATGACGGTAATTTTCCTTCATGTAACCCTTTGCCCTCGAAGCCACACTTTTAGCTTTAGCTCCAAAATAGTTTCATCGACCTGCAATGTTTTCGTTTTATATACATATGTCAGTGCATTTTATGCGTATAAGATTGAGACACTTTTGACGTATACCCGTCGAAAACAGCCAATTGGTTAAGAAAGATACATACTTTGATATTGTTCGTTAAATTATATGTTTTATAAAAATGTCGTGTTTAAACCAAATATGAAGAAAAACGAACATCTGCGGTATAATTACATTAATTTATACGCTCTTCGAAGAGACGGCAACAGTATTGTTGACAGTTCTTTTCAAATATTACGTAAACATATTTGTATATACAGGGTGTCCCAAAAATGTCTCTCAATCCGAATGTAGAGGATTCCTGAGGTGATTTGAAGCAACTTTTTCCTTAGCGAAAATGCAATCCGCGGCTTCGTTTACGAGTTATTAACGAAAAACAGTGACCAATGAGAGGCGAGATCAGCTGGCGCTAGACGGCCCAACCAACGAGCGCACGGAGTCCAGTTCCGCTCATTGGCTCGGTCGCCTCGCGCCAGCTGAGCTGGGATTCGACCGCCCCGACCGCTGGCGCCGTTGGCTCGGCCGCCTCGCGCCAGCTGAGCTAGGATTCGACCGCTCGACCGCTGGCGCCGTTGGCTCGGTCGCCTCGCGCCAGCTGAGCTGGGTTTCGACCGCTCGACCGCTGGCGCCGTTGGCTCGGCCACCTCGCGGCAGCTGATCTCGCCTCTCATTGATCAGTGTTTTTCCTTAATAACTCGTAAACGAAGCTGTGGATTGCATTTTCGCTAAGGAAAAAGTTGCTTCAAACGACCTCAGGAACCTCCCATTTCCGGATTGCGAGACATTTTCGGGACACCCTGTATAAAAATGATTTTGGAACGCGATTGAACAATTTTTAGCGGTGTTTACTCGAATATTAATCGAAAATTTGTCGAAACAAATGCATATTTAGAAATTACTGGCTCGATACAATTTACCTCTTACAATTTTCGTATTCTCAGAACAATTCGACTTTTCATAGACCGAGATCGAGGTTCAAAGATTTTTCAAAGATTTCTGTTTTTCGACAGGTGGAAGTGACGCACGGAGAAGAGAAGCAAATAATAGCTCTTCCAGCTGAAAGACTGGACCGCACAAAGAAATATTACGTCACGTTCACCGTCAAAGGGGAAGCACACGAATCGGAGAAGCCTAAACCGGCGGCCGGTATCCAGAGAAATGCCAAAAGCGTTTGAGAAGACGTCGACGCCAGTGCCTTCGCGTTTCCAAACAGATTCGCTTAACACGTTGACTGCCATAGTGGTTCCGTTGGCTCCCCGACGGCATTTAACAACCAAATTGCGGATGTTTGTGCGAACATTAATCTCTACGATCCGATTTCGCTGCAATCGAAGAAAAACGAATCCGTCCTCTATCGAGAGCCGCCAAAGATTCGAGCAAAATGAATGCCACGTTGAATTTCGTTAAACCGTACGCAATGCCATGATTTAGACAATCCCGAACGCCATAACTGCATAGAATCCGCAATTTCACAACAGCCGGGCGCTATGAAATTCTTGTATAATTGTTATCCGAAAACGAATGCCGTCGAACCCGATGCAAGAATTGTTCGATTTCACGACGAATTCGTTTTCTGTTCTCGTTAACAAGCCTACCGTTCGACGAGTGTTCAATGTTACAGCGAATTAAGGCAAGATTCGCGATGTTCTTTGGGCAGACGTCTTGCTAAAATCGTACAAAACGTGTTTCTATACTTTTCTACATAATTTTTTATTTCTGTTCTCGTCGACGGCTCAATGCCGGCGCAGTTCTAACGCCGAGCCTATCTATCGAGCTCACGAATCGAATACGTAATTCTATGTATGTATTATTATAACCGAAAACAGGAAAACTGCCACAGTGAGAAGTTTATGTATAAATTTAAATTAAGCGCGTCGAATCCGATGCTACGTGAACATTCCGTTGACAATGTAAAAAAAAGAAACTGTTAAATAGCATGAAACGATTGTGTTCCGAGCGATTATTAGTGTAAATAATTCGATGCACGATACTTGCGTACCATTGAATTGTGAAACATTTAACGATAGCATTCTACGAAATTAACGTTGTTCGAGATATATTTCTTACAAAGAGTATATTATATTTTCTAACGCTTTCGCGACCGTTGACGCAAATATCGTGTTGAACGGGATAAGTAACAAAGCGCAAAATTATACTTTGACACGATTATTAGCCTAGATAATAAATAACCTATTATATTTTCTTAAAGCGACAAAGTATTTCGAATTTGTAATATTTTCGGCTTTTTTGACATTAAGATTCATCGACATTGTCGAAAAAAAACAATATGAAACTTGGTCAACGAATTCCAAGCGATTAACAACTTAATTCGAACAAACAGATTTTTCATCTTCGTATGCTCGTTTGAACGATAACGTCGAAGCCTAGTTACCATCGGTCGCGACAGCGTTAAGAAACATTTCGAGTTGTTACATCTCTATCGAAGTTTATCGGATTTTATCGTACCATGTAAAATATGAGACATTTCGTTCTTGCTAAAGCAGGGACCATGCAATAATCAACGCGCACATGTTCTGTATATTTGTGTAAAGGAAATACCGTTACAAGTGACATGTAATTCTGTGTAAAATAAATCATTCTAACTGCTATAGTCCGCATTCGATGAACACGAACACGAACATTCCTGGAAAACAAAAAGGGCTATGCAGGTTCGGATCGACCGTTGCTCCGCAAAAATAAGCCGGTCTGCGAACAACTAAACGCAACGAGCCTATTATTTCGTATTCATAACAATTTCGACGAGACGAAGGAACAACAACAAACGGATCGATAACGTTTCCCCTCTCGCTAGATAACACGAACGACTACATATAGATTGCTTTCTCTTCGCTCGAATTAGTTACAAACGAACAATGTTCGTGCGAATATTTGCAGTTCGAAAATGTTCGAACATTCGAATAAAATAAATATGAACGTTCGAATAATATAAAAATGATTCGCGCCGGATATCACTGGGCAAAGAGGTTATAAAAATGGCCGAATAGAATTTCTCTCGTCGTCCAACCCCCGTCGATATCGTAAAAGTAAAAGATGCTTCGATATCCGCTGAACTGTTGCGAACGTATTGACAGGTATAGTTATTCCCGTCTGGCTGAGCTTCTACCAGAGCTATCGATCAGCGCGGTGACGTTGTTAAACAAATGGTTCGGAACGTCTAATCAAACGATTTAGCTGGCGAAACGTGGGTGTTGTTGGTAATGACTACCACGGGCCGGCCTGTCAATAATGCCGTACGGTCAGACGCGATCAGCGAAAGTTAGAGTGAAGTTCTCGACGATGCATCCTGCGTACGTCGTCCATCGAGCGAGATTTTTCTGAGAAACACCTTCGCATGGACAAATGGCTCCAAGATAGAAAGCTCTGGCTCTTCGGTAGCACGCTACCCTTGCTACCAAGGTAAACGGTTACTATTTTACCGATTCGCGCGACCGTGAAACCCCGTGTAAACCAGAATTTTCCGATGTTTACATTAACAACAAATTCGGAACTGTGGAAATATTATTGCAAGATCGTTTTTTAAATGCAACCGACTGTCGCTTCGATTGTAGATCGAAATGTTTACAGCGACATAATCTTTTGTCATTTATTTACACAGTAGAAATTATTTGCACGCGATGTCAAATATATCTTTGAATTGTTTATTGCTTGTAGAGTGAACATTGTATAAAAATCATGCAGTAAACGCCATATTGTGCAAAGTAAAATTCGAAGATCACAAAAATGCGTTACTAATTGAAGATCGAGGATTTTTGGTTTAAAGGTGTAATTTTTGCGACGAAGTCGAAGATTGTGATAGCAATATTGCGATCGTATAAAATATTTTCAAGACTCCGACGTGAAACTAACCTCACAAATGGTATTTAAAGGACAACGTGCGGAATTCAGTTTTATTTGATTGAAAAGAAGTTGTACAACTAAATATATAGTACAGGAACGTGTGTAGAAACACTGAAATTACACAGAGATTTAATTCTTTTAATAAAAACGTCGCTTTATAAAAAACAAGGAAAGCACGTTATATTTATTGAAATTGTTGCATCGTAATATTGTAACTGTATGCTTACATATTTTGGTAGAAGAATATCAGCAGACAATTTATCGTATCTTTCTTACATAATATTTAAAATGCTTTCTTTTTTTACTAATATCGAATTATCGATTCGCTTTACTATAATTAATCTATTATTGTTCAGAGAATAGAATCGTAACAATGACAAAAAACGAAGCTAGCATTTGAAACACAATTCTTTATGGAATGCATGACTTTGACATTGAATTGAACTGATCGATTTTTTGCTAGATGGTTTCAGCACGCAAACTGTAACGTATACGGTGTACGTCATCATTTGGTATACATGTATCGAATAAAATTCATGGATTCGTCCGCGAAAAGAAAGTCTTTTCACTGCGCGTTTCAAAAATATAAATTACTGAATTCGCGTGACAATGGTGTTTATAAAAAATGTTGTATATCTAAATATTACATCTCTATTTAAGTTAGATACGAATCTCAGTTATTACAATTATCGATCGAACAGGACGATATTAACATATTAATATACTGCACGTCTAAGTTAATTTAAAAAATTCCTGAAAGACAGTACGATCCAGCAGAAATAAAGAGACCTGTTTGAAAAATATCCAAAGCCTAACTATAGATGTTTAAGCAACAACCACACGGTTGCTTTGGAAATTCGATGTGAAAAACTTACGTTCTCCCTTCAGAATACGTGTCACTTCGTATCGATCGATTTTTCTGATGTAGCAGTCGAGATAGGGTGACCAAAGAATAAATTATTTACATGTTACTTGCATATTTTACATCGAACATCCACTTCGTTCTCGGAAGAGGTCCAACAATGTAGACATTTTCCATGAACGTCGCGACACACTTCGTTTTAACAAGCACCTTAAAAATGCAATATTGTTTTACCCTCGAAATACAGTAAATTCTCCCTAATTGACGCTCAGCTTGGAAACGAAAATGGACAATTTGGGAAGATCAGGTACGATTATTCCAGACAATCGGTAACTATAAAAACGAGCCGCAAGGCCCGAATAATCGTGTCTCCTCTTCCCAAATTGTCCATTTTTGTGCGCAATCTGAGCGTCAATTAGGGAGAATGTACTGTAATTCCTTGCAAGCTATGATTCTCGTGTCAGCTGCTAAGATTGAGCACCAGAACAATTCGAAGAGAGTTCGCTAAACTTTGCCGGAAGTTCTATAAGTCCTGTCGCCTCCGCCGTCACGTGGCTATGACGCCAAAATAGGTATTATAATGTTGTTCACGGCCATCGTTCAAACGTAGACAGTGTTGTAGCGTGGTATCGATTGTCAATAATCAAGAGGACATTTGCAAAGTGGTGTTCCAGGTTTAGTAACGTTCGGTATGTTCAACGACAAGGATCCGTTGTCTACCAAAATCCATGAACACCATCATCCGATTCTTGTACGTATACATTCTTGCGGACAACAAATGTGTACAGAAAACGTAGCAGTATTCATTCGTCAAACCTGTCTTTAGTGCTACATTTCGCGAGTCAAACAATATCTTTCTTCCTTTAATAATTTCAACAAATTGAAACTATAATAGACGTTCTTAAATTGTTATGATCTGTCCACTGTTTGAAATTGCACCTACTCATTTTTATGAATAAAAATACATTTTTTCTTTTGATATTTCTGATAAATTGTTGTTTTGTCATCACAATTAAAAATTTCAGGCTATTCATTTTTGTCACGAATGCATAAGATCCGCAGTCTAATGCGTAAAATTGTCAATCTGATCACGGCGATCTATTAATTGTAACGATTTCTAAAACATAACAAAAATCCTGCCATGGAAATGTATAAATTCCAAATATTATGCTGTGCATTATACTGTTGACTAACGGCATGCACAAAAATTTATCTAATTTGCTCGAGGAACTGTTAGAGGCTGGGAAAAGAAAATTGGAGAACCTCCCTTAATAACATCCACTAAGAACCTCCATTGTGGATTTCTAATTGTTTCTCAATTTCAATAGAAAATTATGTAACGCGTGCATCGAAGTTCCGGCAACATGGAAAAAGGTCAAGACAATAAGGAACACTCTTGGGTCCTAATTCCAAGGTATCTCGAGCGCTAAATCAATTCCATTACTTTTCACTCGCCTATAGCACGCGAATCCCCTAATGCCAATAACAGCAGTGGGATTCGCTTTATTATTTTTCAAGTAGCCTACGACATGACGTCCGTGACAAAAATGCCACCTTGTCGATCACGCTAGTATGTCGAAGCGAAAGAATTATTTTATGATCTAATTTCTGAACACGGTGTCCTCCAATGAAACAACAAAATAATTCCAAATTTGAATTTTTACAAAATGTAATTCAATATTATATTATATACGATTAGTGAATACAATTGTTGAATTAAAATATAATTGAATTATATTATATTATAATTATAATATAATTAATATCATAGTGTAATTATCATTTAGTACAATTAAATTATATTTTAACACGTTAATGACCGCACGTGTACGCAGCCAAACATCGCCAAGGGCCGGCGATATTTTTGAAGAATTAATTCGAAAAAACTTTATGTAAATTCATGAAATAATTCAACATGTGCGAACAAAAACATACAACAACAACAACACTAACAAAACATTTAATGCAACAAATTTAATATTTTTCCTTGTGATATTTATTAAAGCACGACACACATGTTTTGTGAGCGGCCGTTAAAATGTTAATTGAATAATTGCATTTACTATTCGAATCTCGAGTTAATTGGTCAGTGAAATTAGCCGACAGTATAGTGCGACGTAATCACGGAGATCGATGAAACGTTGTAAATCGACATCATTAACCTTCAAATAGCGACGATGCATTTTTCACCGATTTAAACGTTCAACTTGCCGCGTTATTTTAAATTCGTCAGCGGAGTTATGTCGGTGTCCTAATTAAATCCCATATGAAAATTTCAAAAGCGTCGAGTATGGTGGATTATCACTTATGCTTGGTTCGACATGGTCAACGACTTAAAATTCGCAAATTATGGCCAGCGCGTGGCACTTTGGTAAGCTAAATCAATAAATTGTCGGTGCTTACGCGCATCCAAACTTCTTACAAACATAATACACTAATGTAGCATAAGAGAGTAATTTATTCATACCGTTTAGAACTTTGCGAGGTTAAACGCGTCGCCACATTCTCTTTCTCCCTCTCCCCTAAACTCTTGTTTCATCTGCTTTGCATTCTTGCGCACCGAAAACGACCTAATCATTTTCACAATTTGCTAATATTATTAATCGTGTTCTCGCATTTGTAAAGTAAACTATAAAGTTCTGTATTCCATTTAAATAAAGCGCAAATCGCGAAGAAATATATTTTGTGTGCTATATTTACGGATTTCGATTTTCGTGAAACAAGTCGAAAGTATTGAAAATGGATTTTTCGTAGAATGTTTCTGCATCTATAATTGACGAAACAAGCTCAAAGTAAATTTTCCGCTCTATATCTTTGCGTTTGTAATTACAGAAACGTGTTTAAGTTGCTGTAAATTATTTGCTGTCCAACAACATTACCATTTTCTTCTTGATTTGTGCTGCTTGGCGTAACGTGCTCGACAAAATTCTTTCAACTGTACTTAACTTCTATTTGCTGTGGCTTATACGTATTACCTTCCCCTATTTTTCTTATAAATGTATCATAAATTGAACGAGCAAAAAGATGGAAAAAGTTGCCCTAAACCTGGCACCGAGTAATAAGGTGATCGAGTGAGGAAGCAAAGACCGTAAAACAAAGCAAGTAACAAGCTCTCTCTTATATATATTTGGTTTATTTCTTCACTACCAGAATTGCATAATAAACTTTTGAAATATCGTTCGCCTAATTATGCCACGATGTGTGTCGTTTCTCTCGTATAAACACGCTCGCAGCATGCAAGCAGATAAAAATGTGTGTCGCGCACCGCCGAGGCTGGTGCAGCAACAAAAGTTTGGGTTGCAAGACGCGATTTATCTCGATCGAGCCGAACCTTCTTGCAATTGATATCGATCGCCAAGTAGGACAACTCTCGTAAATAAATCTGTGCGATTCTCGTTCGCAATTGTGCCGGGAAAAATCGTTAGCTTTAATATTGGGTGGGCAGCATGAAGTTTTTCTATCAGCCGGCCAGTGTTGCGATCTGAGATGCGCGTGCGCCGGATCCGATTCAAATAAACCGAAAGCCACGGGGGAGCTTGACCCTTGGTCATCGTCGAGGGTGCAAACAGTTTGGTCTGCAGCCTTTACCGTGATAGCATGCTCTTTACGCAGCAGTTCACCTCTTTGCCATGCCTCGCCAAGTATAAAAAGTGGGTACAATGCCCAAATTCGATCTTGACCGTCGGCGAAATTTCGATCGAAGATTGTGGCAACAGTCCTGAATCCGACTAACTCGGTGATCACGAAATGTCGTTCTTGCGTAGCCAAAGCTTCGCACCGTTTGCAATCTGGTTTCGTGGGAGAATGTCGTCAACTTCCGACGGTGTAACAGTCGTTCGTCTCATCAGAAAATTCGCGAACCTAACTAAAATCTGTGAACATAATCTGCGTCGACATTTACATGGCGAACAGAGAATCTTCTCAGATTCAAATGCCAAGTTCTCTTGTAAAGGGTAGTTCCTATAAAAACATTTCTTTCTTGAACGGTGTATGTGTCCATTTTGACACCCGATTTGCAAAAATTATTGCCCAACAATTTATTTGCTATATATTTATTAATATTGCTATAATATATTAATATTGCTAATATTGCTATAATTTGCTGTATATTTAATATTATATTTTATTCACTATTGCGGATCTTTCTGTGAAATAAAAAATGTCCGCGTCGGTTAACAGCACAGACGAGCCAAGTATAATTTTCCTTCTTTTTTTTAATAATGTCAATAAATTGAAACTTCTTAGCTTCTCTCGATTTCATCACATTTTTGCCGTAAACGCACAAAAGTGCTACTGTAGAACTTTATGAAAATATTAATTTTCGTGAGCGGAGAAATCGAAGCAACATTTCTCTTTATCATATTAGGAATTTTATCGGTATAAACATGCAAATTTTGTTACGCTTCTTTAAATATTCTACTTTCATCGAGTTCCGGTAGGTTAACAGTGCCATAAATCCGCGATCTAAGTATCTCGATCACTTGAGATGTTATTTGCTCTAAACCTGATAAGATAATTCGTATGAAAACAGTGTACCTTAGAATGTATAGGGTGTCGAAGGAAATAAGTTGAACACGTAATATCTGTTGGTGGCTCATTTCGTTTTCGAGAAAATTCAGTTTGAATTTCAGCTGGACACGCACGTCGCGGGATAAAAGTTGGTCAACTTTGCCGGATCATTACTTGCCGTTTCCGCTTACTGGGCACTTGTATCAAACGCGGTTCTACCACTGATTTCAACTCCTCCATTTACAAATATTTACGTGTTTCTTCATTGAAAGTCGTCGCTTTTTTTTTAATGAGACATATCTGTATCTGAAGTAGGAGATCCAAGTGGATCGTGATAACACCGTGATCGTGATTACTAGAAATGTTTCTCTGCAGTTGAAATACGACTAACGCGATTCGTATTTCTTTATTTTAGTAAAATTTATCTTATTATTTTGATCAATGCTCTGGAAAGACCCCACGTTAGCTATACGCTATGATTTCTCATCGGCAGCCAAATAAATGCTGATTCGCTTCATAATTTTGTGACGTTCAATTACCCAAGGGTATCGGTAATTGACTATAATACAATAAGACAATAATTTTGCATGTCGAAAAATAATTTAGAAATACTTGACAACTTTTCAAAGCCAGACCATAACTATTGTTAGTCATTTCTGTTAATTATTTACAAGTCCAATGGCAGATAATGTTTCTAAGTTTTCCTTTCGCGATAGGCAAAGCTGCTTAAAAAATGGATACGTGGAAGAAGTTTACTTCATATTTCCTAGCTATCGTTACGTAATCGTCTTCGAAGCATTTTTTTAATATTGAATATATGTAGAGTTTGTTCTACACACAGTCTTAACGAATAATCTCGTTACTGTCTATCTATCAAGTCGGTGACATAACGATCGTGACAGATCAATCGAGATTATCATTGCGCTTCAATAGGAACACACGTGCATTCGCATGTTGCGATGCATTGGCGATAATGTCCTTGTTTGACTCATAACTGTGTCAAATATTTCATGCCGATATGGAATCGACCGACTATGTTGTTAAAATTATCTACGAATATCTTTCTTCGCCATTTTTTAAACGGCAATTCCGTTCGCGCGTCGTATATAAACTTTGAAATACTGATAAATCTATTAAATAAATCTATTAAATCCGCCGTTCTTAGATAAAATTGTTTAGTGTCGCGAATCATTTTTATTTCATGACACTAATTTCAAATAAATCAAATGGTGATAAACTAAATGATAATAAATCGGATAACCAAATGATAAATCGGGTAATAAATCAAATGATTTAATGTCATACTGTTATCAAAATCTGAAGGTATATTAATCACTGATAAAATTGATGTCCCGCCGAATTTTATGTATTCGGACACAGTGAGATTGTGGGAAATTCGTAGATAATAAGCATGCTTGTCGCCGTTCTTCTAATACTCATGGGAAATTTCGCTTTTTTTTGCAGGTCACGCGCGCCGAGCAAGGCGATGGAGCGATACGAACGGCTGGCGCGACTTGGCGAGGGTAGCTATGGTGTCGTCTTCCAGTGCAGAGATCGGCAAACTGGAAAATTAGTGGCTGTAAAAAAGTTCCAACAGACCGAGGATGATCCCCTTATACGAAAGATCGCGCTGCGCGAAATACGGCTACTTAAGGTCAGCTCCTAAAATCGAATCGTCACCGGTAATAACCAAAATCATTCTTTGCAATTTCTGCGATCGTAGTTTGCACGGTAAAAATACTGAAAACTTACTTAGGAAATATAAGAATATTTATCAAAAATACGAAAAATACTTATACCTCGAACTAATAAATGTTAAAAGGACAAATTTCCTTTTGTTATATTTTTAGGACATTATTTCGAAGAATTTTGCTCGAAGCATAAAGATTTCTTAAAATAAAATCTTTCATTGCATATTATTCCAAGAACTATCTTCATAATGAGAAAGAGAGAGAGAGTTTTGCTTAATGTAAAGGCTTTTAAAATAAGATCATTTTGTTGCATATTATAAAATCAAAATAACGAAATAATTCACTATCTTAAATTGCTATTATTTAAAACAACAGTCCGAAATTAATGATTTCAAACAGTCATTTGTTATTTTCATTTCAAATAAAATTGTCCAAGGTTCAACCCTTGTTTGCATGCCTCGAATGCAAGGATCTAGAAATCTGTAGCAATCCGGCTGTTCGTTATCAAGAAAATTCGACAAAATTCAGAAACGCACCAGAAATAGCTGCCTGATAGCTGACAAAATGGTCGAGTTAATCCCTTATACCCAGAAATGTTAGCATTTCGACGAAATCTTGCCCACGGGTTTAAATCGAAATCCGGCGGACCGCGTGCTGTAGTGGTTTATCAGAAAATCTATGGAGGAAGTTTTCTACCTCTAGTTCCTACATCGGCCGATGCCTAGGCTCCCTGCGTCCACACCAAGGGTGAACGACCCCTCGGAAATTGAAAGTACGGAACCCCTGGCCGGCTGTCCTCCGATTAAGGAAATCGCGACGAAGATCGTCGATCAACGGGCCGGTTCGATCGATCGGCGACTATCGATCGATCCCGGAATTTTTCTGGGCAAACAAGTAAAAATCGCGAGGGAGTCTTCGTAATCTTACACGGCCATGTAACCGCATAAATCGACGGCTTGCTACAAGAAGTGGCCAACGGTCAATACCGCGGCGGTCAATATCTTAGCGTGTTCTCCTCTCGCCGACCTAGCCTTATCGAAATAATCGGAGGGCTCCCTACGAAACATATGCGCATTCAAACGAGCCTCCGCTCCGCTCTGACATTTCGCCTCAAGGATATTTTCCCTCCGTGCGCAAAATAAATCCGGGCCGCGATGTTAATGATTTCCATCCGGCCGCCGCTTTCGACTGTAAACTGGTAACACGTGGCCGCAATCGCCGCGAACTTTCCGCGGACTTTTTCTTGCGGGTCACGGAATTTTTACGCTTCCCCGAAGTCGCTCGTTTCCTCGGTGACGTTTTCACGATTTGTTTCGGCTCTTGAATCGGTTTCGAATCTGCACGGTGTTCGGGAATTTCTAATGTTCGCATTTTAAAATGCTTTTTTCTGGAAGATCTAGCAGATTTTTGGAAAAACTTTCATTTTCAACCGGCCCGCGAACTGGTCATTTCGATGTGTGCATTTCAGCAGGTAAGATTGCAATTCGAAGCAAACGTCTGACTTAGGAAGGATTAATAGTAATCATTTTCGCTCATTTATACGGGTGAAAAATCTTTTGTTGCAAGAAGAAATAAGCAAATAAAAGAATAATGTATAGCCGTCACACGCGAGTACTATAACAATAAAAATATATACACAATGAAAATCTATTAATAAGTTCTATCTAAAAGAAACTTAAACATTTTTCTTTTTTCGAATATAATTATTACGAAGAAATTATTTGTTTACTAAAGGTTACTTGATAAATCTTCTGTTTTAATTGACGATCTTTAGTAAAATTTTCTACGTGCTGATTTTGCTACTGTAAATTTGTAGAACTTGTTTGAAACATTTAACATCCGTCGCCTTAGACAAGATTCCTAAAAGCACTTTGATCAATTTTTACGGTATTTTACAACTTACATTTATCGTTAACTCTCGGTTCATATTTTAACATCTTACTTCGCTTTTCTTTACGGAGAATAAAAGCATGTGGTAACACACACATAGCGAATTTTATAAAAATTTCAAGATTCCGGAGATTGGTTCTGGTGACGTAGCGTTGTTAGGGTATGATTGAACAACGCATTAAGGTTGCAATTTTTCTCCCGGACATTTCTTGGCAAAGTGGATTACTTAGATCCATTTGTCCTGTTATTTAGGCTCCGATAGCAATCCGCGGAGTACATAAATGATTAGGCTATACCTCCAATTAGGAAAGAACTAGGGCGATACGGCTGTTAAGGGTGGACGAGCAGAATACTATTTTATAACCTGGTTCATTCGTTTATGCCGAGATCTACTTGATTCTCGTCGTTGCAAGCAAATTTTTCCTCGGCTATTTGTAAGCTCAGTGAATTATTTGTAAATGGCGGTGTCTTATTCAACACTCTTATTCTAACACTCGTAAGAAATACATGTCGGGTAATTAACACAGGGCATGGACATTGAAGCGTAAATGATGAAATTATGGTTTCATATTTTTCTACAACTTGTATTAATATATTGCGAAGTTTACATAAGTAGATGGTAAATGTTGCACCGGACGGACCGTCGGCCATTTTGTACGTCCGGGTCCATAAAAATTGATCTTCTTCAGGACCTCAAGTATTATTATTATTCTTCAGGACCTGCTAGTATTTATAACATTCAATGTTCCTTCTTCAAAAGTATGTCCTTTTGATCACTCTTTTAAATTATATGTATATTATAAATTCATAACCATTCAACATCTTTGCGATACGACCAACGTATATATTAATAACTTCTGCAATTTTTAACAAAATGTCCTGTCAAAATCTGTACCGATACTTCAGCCATGTGTAAACACACGTGCAAAATTTCCGATTACTAGATTCGCTAGTTCCCTTCAAATTAATTCCCAAATAGAGCACACCTTCGTACAATTACTGATTCAGTCTCGCGATAAAGATTTCCAACAGCACCTCACTCGAACACGGATATCATTCGGTGCTTAACCGATGCTTAAACACTGAAATATAAATTCTCTTCTTCTCTTCTTCTACTGAAAGACGATTAAGATGAAAGAAGTTCGAATGTCTGTAAAGGAAACTAATGCGCCAAGGGATTATTTCGAAGAGCTTGATTTTCTAGATGCTCGGTAACATTGCGATCATGTTCACATTGCAGAATCTGAAACACCCTAATCTGGTCAACCTACTGGAGGTATTCAGGAGGAAACGGAAGCTGCACCTAGTCTTCGAGTACTGCGAGTACACCTTGCTGAACGAAATGGAGAGGTACCCGTGCGGTTGTCCAGAGATAACCACGAAGCAGCTCACGTGGCAAATTCTGCAAGGCATCGCGTATTGCCATCGGCTGGGTTGCGTCCACAGGGACGTCAAACCCGAGAACATTTTGATCACGGCGGACGGCGTGGTGAAACTGTGCGACTTCGGTTTCGCGCGAATGCTCAGCCCCGGTGAAAATTATACAGAGTACGTCGCAACTAGATGGTACAGAGCACCCGAATTGCTGGTAATTTTATGGATAATTAAGAACGAGTTTCGTTTTCTTACCTAGCTTCGTTTACTTCGAAATGAATCTTTCGTCGCGATAGAAGGACATAAGAACGTAAAACATACATAAGATATAAAATGATCGACTAAATGTAAAAGCTACAAATGGAATTTATGACAGAAGAAATTTAGACGTAAGAACAGAGATCGTATGAATCACTAGGGTAGCGGAGCCGGTTACTGTGGGGTGATCGATTGCTTTATATTTATCGAATAAGACGTATTACATTCTTTCATCCTTTTCTTTTGTTTACTTTGTAATAAAAAGAAAGATGTAACACATCTTATTCGACAAATATATAAATATAAAGTTGCTTATGTCCGTAAACAAAGGCACAGCAATTGGTCACCCCAGAGTAACCACAGCTCCATTTATAAATATAGGGAAACTTCAAATAAAATGTTGCCATAAGAACCGAGATGTAGAATAAATAACTAAATGTAGGTCGAGAAGCTTCAAATAGAAATTGATGCAGCATTCTCAATGATAATGCTAAAAAAGATCTCCTTTCAAGAGAAAATGATCAGATTACGTTACCGAGGGTGACTTCGTTCAAGTTTGAAATTGTTGCTGCTACTAGACCAATTGATCAAGAAATAGTCATCGATAGATAAAGTGGACATGGAAAGTAAATAGATGATGGGAATAAATATACATAGAAAATTCTGTTCTTTCAGGTGGGAGACACCCAATACAGCACACCTGTAGACGTGTGGGCGATCGGCTGTGTTTTCGCGGAATTAATTCGCGGCGAAGCATTGTGGCCGGGTAAATCGGACGTGGATCAGCTGTATCTAATTCGACGAACCATCGGCGACTTATTGCCAAGGCATGTGGCAATTTTCCAACAGAACGAGTTCTTCGCTGGCGTTACCTTACCGACACCTCAAACACTTCTCCCCTTAGACGAAGCGCTACCGAATAGAGGAAACATTATCTTACAGGTACGCGTTTGTTGCACTGTTCCTCCGGAATATAACTGTTTATTCGGACCTCGTATCTTTCAGCTCGACTTTCTTAAGAAATGTTTGAACAAAGATCCGGAACAAAGGTGGACCTGCGAACAACTCCTACAGCACACCTATTTCGAAAACTTTCATTTCAAAATGCCTGAAGCTGAAATGGAGGAGTTTGAGAAACTGAAAAAATACAGAGACCGATCGAGGGTAAGTGCATCTTCGTGATTTTAAATGATCGATTGAAATAGTGATAAGCAGATTTCTAACATTCCAGTATTTACAAAACTTAGTACAATTTGAAAAAAATTTAGTAAAATTATTGTCTAATTTTGACCCGAATAGAACATTTGATCGATCGGATCTCATTGTCCATAAATTGGTACACGAAGGTTCATAGTTGCCAGTCTATCTAACAATTTCAAAATCCTGTGTATAGCGAATGTGTACTGTAGTCTGTTAGTTTAATAATGATATTGCGTTTTAGAATAGCAATTGCAGCCAAATATTGCCCCAACTTCCCAAGGCTGGTACCTCGATACATAGTCAAAACGAAAGTCGACCGAAAAGCTCCTCTATGCATCAACGGCAGGATTTCGATCACCTGCCTACTATTAAAGGTTGTAATTAAGGTCTTCTGTGATTATAAAGTACTTGTACAGGATGCCTGCAGAACTGACTACATTTGTTTTTGGAATCTAATGATGAACACAGTTCTGATGAGAAAAGAAAAATTGTGAACAATGTCTTGTGAGAGATATTATCGAAAGGTTTTGCGTACCATAAATTTTTCTATTTTATTTCCATTTCTACCGAGTTGTAGGCTTCGCTGGCATAAGACAGCTAAACTACATTTCATGTTCAATTACATAATACAAGAGTTCATTGCACACATGCTTCACAACACAAAACCTAATTGTAGAGATATTCGAAAAAAGTCTTGATACTTTTGATTTAATAGTAACGGAAATTTGCCTATAAGTTCTTATGCTGCTTATTATAACTTTCAAATTAGAACTATGGTACACAAAAAGTATCTTCACGATCGTTACTAAGAAGAAATATATCTCTATCTGGGTAGATATGCAAATGTCTGATTGTTAGGTCAGTTTTGATCTGTTAGATTCTAAACCAAGGTATTTTAGTTTTGGGAACATCCTGTATGCTATATATACATATACATATATATTTATTTATTCAAACTTTATAAATATTCATTATGAAATAATTATTATTATGATCTTTTATTTGTATTTGCACATTTGTCTTTGAAACACTAATGATTTTGTTGTATTAACATGATTTCCATGTTGTATACATATTTATTATTGTATGTACATTGTATGTACGTTTAGAATAAATTTTTGTACAAAATATTATGTGTTGCATTCTTTCTATTCCTAAAGAGGTATAATAAGTTATCTGTTCCCCTTGGATAAGGTAAATAATTATGTAAGATTAGAAACACAACCAATATAATAAATATTTAAATGTATTGCTGTTTTCTCATAGTTGTTTCGATTCATAATGTAGAAAATTTAGAAACATATATAAGAGGCGTTGAACTATTCATATTTACATTTCCACAGATGAAGATTTGCATTGTACACACAGTACATATTCATTGTACATAATGTAATTTTCTATGTAGGATACTAATATTCGAATGTCACTGAAACTTCATTCTTCTTTTGACTTTACATTACGTTGGAACCATCTCACAATAGGATGTTCATGTCTGATATCGGGTGGTACCTGCATTTGCTGCAAACGATACCATCCAACATGAAGTGCAGTAAATGTAATTAGAAATGCAGCGATCTGAGTCTTAGTACCCATTATTATGTCAGTTCTTTATCTCTTAAACGCACTTAAAATAAGAATGTCCAGTGTCTCCTTCATCAAACTATTCTTAAGTTAAAAACGAGTTTCTATAGCAAAAACATTATAAAACGTAACTTTTCTCGTATTTTATAATGTGCAATATTAAATTGATGTACTCAATATAATTTACCGTTGAGACGTACTTTATTGTCAATTCAAAATTACTTCCAAAGAAACACGGCACCGGCTAACGTGGTTATAAAATCTCTTACAGGTTATGTACGCTGTTCATTAATCACTTTCATCGTGATACCTATAGATAAGCAACTCATGCAAAAAAAAACTTAAGTTTTGTTTTTGAGCATAGTAATATACAACAGAGGTATATATAAGAATGTACACCTTATTTGCACAATCAGTAAAGTACAAGCTTAGACTATGGACGGTAGCTATTGGCTCGTCGAGTGCATTGTTGAGAGCTTATCATAAAACCGATCGCTACAGGTTGCTTCGAATCATTCTTCGTGCTCCGTCGGGGAAACACCATTCATATCATCCGGTTAAAAAATTTATTTCGAATCAATCGAGTACATATACGGGGTAAGCAAAACTCTACCATTTCAATTTATTTCTAAACTATATATTTTATGAAAAAAATGAAAAAGCCGAACAAGTCGATTTTTTTGCCAAAATAATATAAATCATTGCTAAAAAAAAAGACAGGTAAGTATTTCTACGGAACCGAACATATGTTTATGAACTCTAATATCGAAAATATTCTGACTTTATATTGCAATTTTAATTTTCTTTTTTCGCACATTTAATAATTCTCACCTGTACTTAATTAATCTTTTAATATTTCGATTTTCCTTTTGATCGTGATGCAATGTTTTTAATTTATAATAACTGACAGTATTATTTTAAAGAATTTTAAACGCTGGAAAAAATCTGGAATGGAATCAGAAATTATAAAATCACAGTGATAAAAGTTTACATAATTTTTAATTTACGTCCGTAACACGAGCGTATAACTGATCAAAGAGACTGACATACTTTCAAGTGTTTTTCCAGCGTTACGGCATATACTAACGATGCAATCCGTCATATTTTCAAGCATCGCGATAAACTTCTTTTTTTTGCAAATTTGTAGTGGTCGTAATTACAATAATGACAAGTTTTTATAATTATTGATTTTGAACTCCACAGGACTGCATAGTCTTATTACGTTGTTTTCGTACAAAAACTCAAGGTCACTTTCATATCCCGACAAAAAAACGGAATATTGAAAAATTAATTATTGCGCTATGTACTCCACTTTGTACTAAATACCCAGTAAGCAATATGTCCTGAATTTGATATAAATCTGGCCGTACACCGTTATAACACTGTGTCGAATACCGAGGTATCCGTTACCGCATTTCACACAGTATTTGGCATCAACGTGTTCATGTCAAACACGAGCCAAAAACAAGCCAAAACTTGTAGCGCTGCCACATTTGTCACACGAGTGTGACCAACATGTCCTCTCCAAACGATATTCCGCACAAATTTGCCATTCATTTGGCAACTCAATGTGTCTAGCGCCAAATATCAAGCAGAGTCTCCTTTCAGCAGAGCCTTGACACCAAATTCACATAAATTTTCTCGCAAAGTGCACTACCAAGCGTTTCACATGTATTTGATTCAAGCAGATTTGGCTAACTGGACAACTTTCGTTTGAAATAATATTTTATACAACAAACAATTTACAAGAAAATTTACACGTAGCAGGATCATTTTATTCCAAGTATTTTAATTTTTAATAGAACTAACACGGAGTTGAATTTATTTTTATTCTTTCTTAAACAATTAAATGTGTTTCCCAATTGCGTTAACAAAATCACGTACGTATCTCTAAAGTTTGCTTTTCTGTAACTCTGAAGTGGACTTTGGGCTTCCAAAATGAACTCAAAAATTACAACAACACTATTGATAAATGTAATATTCATTGTTATTAATTTGGTAAATGAGAATCAATTTTTCGTTGCATCGTTGGAAAGGTAGTGAGATAATCAAAGTCTATCTAAATAGTTATACGTATCGAGACACATATCGTTAAGTAATTGTCAGCATGAATTCGAACAGGGTCGCGGCGGCCCACTATAGTCCACTTAAGGGTTAATTGTTCAACCATTTAGATCGCACGCCATGGGTTCGAGTTGTGACCAGCCAATTACAGTCGAAAAATGGGGGTCTGTGAACGGACAGAACGTCGAAAAATATACGTTGAAAAATAAAGCGGGTCAAGAGGTAGATATCGCAACGTACGGCGCCACAATAACGTCCGTCAGAACACCGGACAAGCAGGGTAACATTGCGGATATTGTCCTAGGCTTCGATGATATCGAAGGTATCGCGAACATTGTCTAAAGGTTTCATTCTATCTCTGTGCTTTGTGAATTCTTCACAAATTTGCTTACTTATTTGTCAGGGTATTTGTCGAGCAGTAATCCATACTTCGGCGCGACGGTGGGACGCGTCGCGAATCGGATTGGTAACGCGCAGTTTACTTTGAACGGAAAGGTATACCATTTAGCAAAAAATACTGGTACAGATACACTTCATGGAGGCATTAAGGGTTGGAACTCGAAAGTATGGAATGCTACTCTTGTTGAGAACAACGTGCTGGTATTGTCGCTTCTCAGCGAGGATGGAGATGAAGGATTCCCCGGTGCTACTATAGCTACGGCTAAATTTTGGCTAACAGATGATGGAGAATTACACGTTATCATGACCGTCTTCACTACCAAACCTACCCCTATTAATTTGACGAACCATAGTTATTTTAATCTGGCTGGTCATGTGCGTATGTTAACTACGTCTAGATGTAGTTGTAATTTAAGGGACTACAAACTGATACATACGCATCACTTTTCAGAAAAGTAACGCAAAGGAGCTGTACGAGCATGTAGTCGCGATAAACGCGGATCGTTGGACGGTTACAAACGAACGAAGCATACCTACGGGAGAAATACGACCGGTGGAAAATTCCATAATGGATTTGAGAAACTCGACGAAGCTTAAAGACGTGATCAACAAGGTGCCAGGCGGTGGCTACGATTACAATTTCTGTCTACCTGAGACCGACTCTGTGAACGAGAATAAGTTCGTTGCCAAGGTTTCACACCCCGCTTCTGGGAGATATTTAGAAGTTCATTCCAATCAACCTGGTGTACAATTTTACACAGCCAATTTCCTACCGGCACAAGGTAGCACTCCTATTCATGGGAAAGATGGAGCAGAATACTTTAAGCATGGAGCACTTTGCTTGGAAACGCAGAACTACCCGGATGCTATAAATCACGTAAGTATAAAAATGCAGTATAATAAATTTTTTATGTTAATTTTGAAATTTGTTGCAGGGAAATTTTCCGAACAGTGTACTGCAGCCAGGAGAAACTTATCGTCATTTTGTTACATACAAATTTGGTGTAACAAAATGAGCAAAGAATGTAATTTTTTATAAAAACTTAAGAATATTCTGAAAATGTAATTGTTTGGTATAATATATGATCATTTGCAACGAACCTTATTGTTTGCATTGTATTTTGCCTAATGTTCCATATAAAATATAATTCATACTACTCGGACAGGGAAGGAGGAAGATTGACTTCTAAAGGTCGATGTTTCTTGTTAGATATGGCATCTGTGTCATTCAATTGCCTGTCTTCGCGTTGTTGTTTTATAGACGTGGTCGAAGGTGTATACCGATTGGAGATCAGTCCTTCTATTTGATAGCCGATAAAACCGGCAATACCAGCAACTATAGGAATTCGTCTGTACGTGCTGATTGTACTGACAGCTCTTAGAAAGAGCGGCCACATCTTCTGAAATCAAAGCACAATTGCAACATATGTTACTAATTTCCCCTACAAAGGAATTGGATAAAAGATGAACTGGTTAGGTTAGGATTTCTCTACGAATTGTTTACCGCTATTAATAAATGACTAGCCACTGAACATTTAACAGTATTTATCCAATAATACAGTTTTACATACGCTGTTTCAAGTATTTTCTCTCAAAATGCCTATTTGGATATTAGTGATACCAGTACGTCAAGCCGCATGTTCAAATCTTTCAGAATATCTCATAACGTAGAACGTACGACACTCTACGCTATACTAACACAAGCATTAAGATAAATTAAAATCAACGATGTGTACAGAAACCATTTGACTAGTCTGCTTTCACTATTATGTAGAAAAGAAATAATAGTCGATTATGTTCACAAAATAAATAGAAACCTGCAAACTACGTGTGGATCATAAATAAAATCATATGCATATGCTTAGCGAACCGTATAAGAGTAAAAGATTTAGTTCGGGAACCCTGCATTCTGCATATGTGGTCGATAGCGTCGCCTCTTGCGAAGAATCAAAGAAGTTTCGGTCGGAGTCCGTACAGCGCCAATTAGTGATGCGGTAAAGTGTTCAAATTGTTAGTCATATTACCGACAATCAAACTTCGCTCCTAGTTTGAACGTTTTGCCACTTATATTGGTGCTATACAGATCCTGGACTGAGCTCTGAGATTTCACCTCAAGGAGCGCCACTATCATTGGCAAGCGAAATTAACTTTCAGAAAACGAATGCCAGCTGCAAAGTAAGACATTCCTCTAATTTTCCTCTTTGGCTCGGTTTTGTGTGTGTGTGTGTGTTCTACTGACTACATACTTGAAAATTCACAGGTGTACTTATTTTGTATAATGCTTTTTATTACAGAGTACTATTTTTCCCAACTTATTTTCAAATTCAAAAATGGAACTTTGTCAATTGCGAACAGATATGACATACTTACGGGAGAAATACAACCGGTGTAAAATTCCATAATGGATTTGAGAAACCCGACGAAGCTTAAAGACGTAATCGACAAGATGCCAGGCGGTGACTATGATTACAATTTTTGTCTGTGGGAGAGTGACTCTGTGAACGAGAATAAGTTTGTCTCCAAGGTTCACTCACTGCTTCTGGGAGATATTTAGAAGTACGTTCCAATCAACCTGGTGTATAATTTTACACAACCAATTTCCTACCGGCGCGAGGTAGTACTCCTATTCATGGGAAAGATGGAGCAGAATACTTTAAACATGGAGCACTTTGCTTGGAAACGCAGAACTACCCGGATGCTATAAATCATGTAAGTATAAAAATACAGTACAATAAATTTTTTATGTTAATTTAAAAATTTGTTGCAGAGAAATTTTTCGAATAGTGTACTGCAGCCAGGAGAAACTTATCGTCATTTTGTTACATACAAATTTGGCGTAACAAAATGAGCAAAGAATATAATTTTTTATAAAAACTTAAGAATATTCTGAAAATGTAATTGTTTGGTATAATATATGATCATTTGCAACGAACCTTATTGTTTGCATTGTATTTTGCCTAATGTTCCATATAAAATATAATTCATACTACTCGGACAGGGAAGGAGGAAGATTGACTTCTAAAGGTCGATGTTTCTTGTTAGATATGGCATCTGTGTCATTCAATTGCCTGTCTTCGCGTTGTTGTTTTATAGACGTGGTCGAAGGTGTATACCGATTGGAGATCAGTCCTTCTATTTGATAGCCGATAAAACCGGCAATACCAGCAACTATAGTGTTGATTCTACTGAAAGCTCTTAGAAAGAGCGGCCACATCTTCTGAAATCAAAGCACAACTGCAACATATGTTACTAATTTTCCCTACAAAGAAATTGGATAAAAGATGAACTGGTTAGGTTAGGATTTCTCCATGAATTGTTTACCGCTATTAATAAATGACTAGCCACTGAACATTTAACAGTATTTATCCAATAATACAAATTTACATACGCTGTTTCAAGTATTTTCTCTCAAAATCACTATGCAGATATTAGTGATACCAGTACGTCAAGCCGCATGCTCAAAATCTTCCTGAATATCTCATGTCGTAGAACGTACGACACTCTATGCTACACTAACGCAAACATTAGGATAAATTAAAATCAACGATGTGTACAGAGACCATTTGATTAGTCTGCTTTCACTATTACGTAGAAAAGAAATAATAGTCGATTTGGTTCTTGAAATAAATAGAAACCTAGACACTATGTGGGGATTATAAATAAAATCATATGCATATGCTTAGCGAACCGTAGAAGAGTAAAAGATTTATTTCGGGAACCCTGCATTCTGTATATCTAGTCGACAGCGGCGCCTCGTGCGAGGAATAAATGAAGCTTCATTCGAGGTCCATACAGCGCAAATTAATGCTGCGGCAAAGTATTCAAATTGTTAGCCACATTACCGACATTCAATCTTCGCTCCTAGATTGAACGCTTTGCCACTTATAAGTGGCGTAACGGCGAAACGGCATTTTGCGCGGCAGGACGAGTGGCGACTTTATTACAATCATAAATATAAATAATAAGTAATAAATTGATAAGTTTAATGTCAATAGATTGATTGAAAATTGTTAAAAAAAATATGTTTATAATCGTATAACATATTCGTTTTGACGTATAATATATGCTTTTTGTAATACGTACCTTGATTCTTCACTAATATACACCCATAAAACAGATAATATTTAAGTATGATTATTACAATGTACAAGGTTGCGACGAATGAAAACTATCCAAATATAAATAGGCAACGCGGTATTCGACTTTACATCAGTGCACACAAATACGTGTTCCAGTCTGGAGTAACAAGAAGTAACACACAATCATGAATCTGCAAAATTTGCACTTGCTATAGTAGCTACTCAAATTTTAAATTCATTATTCAAATAAATTCTCGCGGAGTATATTATACCCTGCACATGTTAACTTTTCACGGAGCTTCTAAAAAGAAATTGCACCTAAAAAATCGTATAGAAAAGTTTATTTATCTATTGTTTAAAACAGAGCTATAAATTAGAAATAAAACTACGTAGTCTAGGTAGTATCGACGAAATACTCTAAGCATATGCACAGCAGACAACCGATCGTTATAATCATAGCAACTGGCAGTCAATGAGTTACATTATTCACATATTTTTGGCTTTTGACCATTATTACAATTTTTACATACTTCTTATAACAGTTCCACAGTTGGCTTCTCACCATAATTTCCCATTACTGATCTCTACCTGTATCGTCGCCTTTATTAACTGTACTGGACTAGTTGCACGGCATGACTGCAACTATCAAGGCACTTTTCACTTTTCGCTTCCTTCGCTATGAATCTTCACGAAATCTACAACCACTCTTCAATAATCCTTTAATACCAAGAACTGTTTTAATTCGAAGATTCTCCATCAATGGCCCGACGTTACCAATTAGTAGCCACCTCCTACTATGTCACCGACCGACTGTATAACTGCGAATCGTGCAAATGAGTCCCACCTTGAATCCTCCATTTCCCCAAGATTAAGGTCAAGGTTATGTCAAGGTAATGTCACGGTTATGTCAAAGTTATGTCAAGGTTATTTCAAGGTTATGTCAAGGTTATTTCAAGGTTATGTCAAGGTTATTTCAAGGTTATGTCATATGATCATTTGCAACGAACCTTATTATTTGCATTGTATTTTGTCAAGGTTATGTCAAGGTTATGTCAAGGTTATTTCAAGGTTATGTCAAGGTTATGTCAAGGTTATGTCAAGGTTATGTCATATGATCATTTGCAACGAACCTTATTATTTGCATTGTGTTTTGCCTAATGTTCCATATAAAATATAATTCACACTACTTGGACAGGGATGGAGGAAGATTGACTTCTAAAGGTCGATGTTTCTTGTTAGATATGGCATCTGTGTCATCCAATTGCCTGTCTTCGCGTTGTTGTTTCATAGACGTGGTCGAAGGTGTATACCGATTGGAGATCAGTCACTGAAGATCAGTCACTGGAGATCACCGTATAATTGCGAACCGCGCAAATGAGTCCCACCTTGAATCCTCCATTTGCCCAGGATTAAACGGACAATGTTTGTCGTGCACAAAAATCCTTAGACACGCGTATGAATCCACAGAGTTCGAAGGATTTGCCACGAATCGTCCAATCGCTTTAACCAAGACACCCTCAATTATCAACTCCTCAGGTGCCTTGCGGCGTGGAGATCTTGCTCGAATGCGAATGAGTAGGTTTGGGTCCGATGGTCGGCGTTTTGCTCGACACTGGGCACAAGACCTGCTTGTAAGCCTCTCTGTACAATTTGTTAGTCCCTGCATAGATGAAAGGGTTGATCACAGAAGAGGCCCAGGCCAGGATCGACGCGATTACGTGTATGACCGGCACTTTGATGTCGTCGTCGACCACGTTGACGAACATCAACGGCATGAAGCAGAGGATGAAACAGAGGAATATGGTCAGCATCAGTTTGGTCACTCTGGAGTCCTCTCTTCGCTGGATCCCGTTCGTTTTTCTTCGGGAGACGCCACTGTGGGCTTCTAGGTTCTTCCTGCTCTTTCTCACGCGCCAATAGATGCACAGGTAAGACACGCTAATTACTATACAGGGCACGATGAACGCTAGGACGAAGAGGAACTTTTTCGGGCTGCGACCGTCCTTCTTCAGGATCGTGCAGGAGAAGGTGGTCGTGTCCAGACCCATCTGCCCCCAGATCCCTAACAACGGTGGCAGCAGCAGGCAGAAACTTACGGTCCAGATGGCGATCAGCATTATTATTATCCGTTTCGTGGTGTAGAGTTGCGCGTACATCTCCGACCTCGATATCAGTATGTACCTGAAACACGAGGGTGTTTTAGTTTCTGGAACACTTCGATGTCTTGCTTTCAGCTTACTGCCGATTAGCAATCCGAAAGGATTGTGCTCGACATAATATAAATATATTAATATAAATATATAAATAATATAAATATATATATATATATAATATATAAATAATATAAATATAATATAATATAATATATAATAATATATTATTTAGGATTCAATAATGTGTACCACAAACAAAAAAACAGGGTCGGTCACGCGCCGTGTCTTTTCACGGTTCGGCGAAACGTTTGAAGTTGTGCCAATCGCACACTTCTTACGGATTGTAAATACAACGACACCCGTTAATATTCGGACACTTTCCAAAATGCAATAACATTTTTAGAACTGGACTAAACGACTTGAATTTTTTTTTTAAACGATAGAGCGACCAGTATGCTATACCATAATTAGAGTGCTTTTTTTAAATTTTGCAGTTGCTTAGAATGATAAAAGAAAATAAAAAACTCTTTAACTTTTTTTTATCTGAGCCTACAGCGAAAATTCAAAAAATGTGTTTTGTAGATCTCGGTAAGTCACATGCACGTTAAAACAATTAAAGATTAGCACGCATCGAGCTGGTTTCTGCGCCAGCTCCTTTAGCTACTAATAAAACAATTAAATGACGAAAAACGAAAAATCCTGAAACACGTATCCCCTATTCTAACACGAGTCTAACCAGTTATGTTTATATTTAGCCCGACTGACGCACCAGGTCATTTTTGGTCATTTTTGGTCCAATATTTTTTTACCACGTCTCTCAGACGTGGGTTTTAGTGGCCCGTTTATCGTACAGCTTTCACGTATTTGTTTGTTACGAGAACCGAAAGAAATACTTTCTACAGTTTCAACAAAATGTTTCTTTCCCGGATTATATCCTAACTGAACAAAAAACTGGCGAACCTGTCGACGAAAGATTTTATTTAATAGAAGAATAAAGATTTTTTTTCACGTGAAAACGTTTCTTTTTTGAATTAAGCGCATCGAACGAGAAATTTTGTTTCTATAAATTACTGTTGTTTTATTACAAATCAATATTTCCAAAATCCATCGTTTAACCCTTTGCACTCGAGTGGCGAGTCCGAGGCGCCACTAAAAATGTAAAAGAAGCTATTAAAATTGCATTGTACTTGTCAATAGGCTCAATTTCATATGCATGAATCGCAAGAAATTATATAAAATAGAAATACTGTAGATCAGAAATCATGTTTTCGATTTCGAATTCAAACAGCTTCGACTGCGAAGGGTTAAATGATAAATTAACAGAATCGTCGTAAACTTTTTATTCGAACATTTCGGACGATTCCAAAATTCTTCGAATAATATTTCTGAATTTGTTGCTTCGCTTTAAACGCACTGCATAATTCGTTGATACAATTTGCCGTCGATGAACTCGCGCGCACCATCGGTTACACCTGATACAACATCTATTTGATACTATTGGGATGAGCAACAGGCGATTAAGTTCCCCGCAGAGTAACGCCGAGTTCGCGTATTATTTCGATCCAGCGTATTAGTTTCAGTCAGCGTATTTAATAGTATACTTAAATAAGATAAGATATCGAGGAATATCGTAAGATCGCTTTTTGATTTATTCAATAGGCTTTGGCCACGAACCTGTTGATCGTGATGGCAACCATGCTCAGCAACGAAACCGCGACATTTCCGTAGAAGAGCAGCGGAAATATTTTGCACAGCGTTTCACCGAGGACCCAAGCTTCGCGCAGAAAACGGCTCGCAGTCAGCGGCAGATTGAAAACCGAGAAAATCAGGTCGGAGATACTGAGACTGATCACGAAGGCTGTCGTCGCGTGCCGTCTCAGCCGCGTGTACTTCAGTAGCGCGATCACTGTCACCAAGTTACCTGCAATTTGCACAAAACATGAAATAGTCGTTTTTCATTCACAGGCGAAACTAACAAGTTCGCATTATTAAAAAGGAAAAGAACTGCGCGTCTTGAGACGTACGAACAAATTTGCAAAATCGGGGAACGGAAAACGAGCGAATTTTTATTCCGAACGAAATGTTTATTCCTACGAAATGTATCTGTTTTCAAGAACCAATAGCACGTTTTAGTATATTGTATAGTGAGCAAAGAGTCGTTAAAGTCCTCGAGGGAGGATACAAATGCGGCTAAGTGGATAATTAAAAAAGGAGGCATTAATAATCCGAATTCTTGACACTCGGTGGCGCGAGTTAAGGGTGTTAATAGCCGTAACTCGCGAAGAAATAGCCGTGGGTCAGCAGAAGTTCGTTTGACCGCAGAATTGGAACGATTAATTAAGGAATCAACCATCGCGGACGGACAAGTGTACTCTAATTTCTTGATAGACTGAATTATGAATAATATAGCCTATTGTTAGGGAAACCAGAGGCCGGAGCCCGTCTCGACAATCCGCCTCGGCGCGAAGTACATATATCGTCTTTCGAAGCACGGTATAATCGGTATTGCAATAATCTCCGTTTGAACTCTTTACAGTCGATGTTACCTCGACGCCAAAATTAAATGTTCCATGAAATAGAATTTCATCCGACCCAGAAAATTGTATAAACGGTTACGGCAAAACGGGACCATTTGCTCCTGACGCGTTGAAATCTTCAACAGTGTTTCAAATACAAACTTGATTGAATTAAATATTGCTGCGTGTTATGGAACGACGATTTCTAGCGGCGTCGCGGCGTTCGCGTGCGAAGAGTCGACGTGCGTGGATGAATCGTAACGAAATCTTACCCGCGATTCCAACGACGCTGAAAATGATCGCGCACACGGCTGCTAGGATGGTGACCCATCGAGGAAAATGCTTCACACTCTCGCCACCCAATGCCACTCCGATAATCGTGCCGTTCGTCACCGATCCGTCCATGTTTTTTTTTTCTTTTTTCGATAATGTTCACGCACTCTTTCGTCGCGGCTGGTTTCCAGTACGTGAAATGCAAAACGGGACGAGCACGCTTCCGTGAAAAGAAGACGTCATTAAGGAACACCTGCGCTTAAGATCAACACAGCTTATTTACTACCTTTTCTGATTGTTACATAAAACGTTCCAGCCTCTGATCTTGCGATCTTTATTTATGAACGCTTCGAGGAAAATAAACATCACGCTGCATGAAATTCAGAAATATGTACATACATACTCCAAATGCAATAATTTTCAAGTCGAACGCGTCGATGATTCGTCGTGTGAGTTAAATGCGACTTACAATTATTAACCAAAGGCGACAACAACGAAATCGTAACGCGTTTCTTCGCAGAAGAGATCTAATTATGAGTTACAATTTACAAGTTACAAATTAATTGAAATTATTCCGAGATTGACAGCAATCGTGGCACTGCGCCTTGACTTTCATTTCTAACGAGGCAAATAGATCGTGCAATAAATTACACGGCTCCATATAATGTCACTTACGTCGTCGTTATTCCGATCTCTATCATTGTGTAAATCCTGCAAATCGATTATTCGCGTACGATTTTTCTTTTTCGTATCGAAATTTTTAATGAATTCGATCCTCTTGTTCTTCTTGATGGTTCTTCGTGGTTCCTCGATCGATTATCAATATCTAAACACAGAAACAGACGAGAATCAAAGATACTGATA
This sequence comes from Megalopta genalis, assembly GCF_051020955.1. Taxonomy (NCBI): domain Eukaryota; kingdom Metazoa; phylum Arthropoda; class Insecta; order Hymenoptera; family Halictidae; genus Megalopta; species Megalopta genalis. The sequence continues at coordinate 14,990,946 of NC_135018.1, read as the reverse complement.
TCCACATCCTTGAGTTCATATTTTGTAGTACAAAAAGAAAAAGAGAGAGAGAGAGAGAGAGAGAGAGAGAGAGAGAGAGAAAGAAAGATGAGATAAAATCACGAGAAAAACATGAGAAACTGTTGAGCTGTTTCTTTAACAGATAATCCATTCATCCGTCCGCCCCAATTAAAAATTATCGTCACACGTATTTTATTCGAAGAAAGCTATACATTTTCACTCGACTTCTGTTTCTCACAAAATTTTGCACAAAGATCCGCAGCTTACGGATCACTATTTAAAAACAAACACTGCTTTCTAGGAAACCAAGACGAGAATTTCCACGTTCTAATTAACACTAAATCTGGCCGAGTGTTAAAAACGGCAAACAAGACATTTTACAAAACTACCAACGATTTTGATTTCGTTATCAATTCGATCACCGTACGAAATTCAGTGTTAACACTTTGACGGCAGATGACACACACATACACGCGCACGCGTCACCCGAATTTCCAACTTTGGTCTCGATAAGTTGCGCTCAAGTTCTGCGGGAATGAATGCCGCGAGACGTTCCACGAATCGGGAAATTTGTGCGGAACGTTTGTAATTTTCGAGGTGCCCCGACGCCGACGTGTTAATTAAATTGCGGCCGCGACCACGTGTGTTCCAGTGATCGCAGAAATTGCAGTAATGCGACTAGTTTCGCGCAGCGAGCGACGGGGGAACCATTATTGGCGAGCGAACCGTTCTCGATTTACATGCGTTCGTCTGTCGGACGATCTCCGGCAATGTCTGGAACGATTAAATACACGAGGGTTCCTTATCCAGCGAGCCACTTGAATTCATTCTCTCTCGGCTTCTTCTTTTTGCCCGTTCGTTAGCGGCTGCACGCTTTATCCGCGTCCTCCTCTGATTTTCTTGCGACGCCGACGATCCCGCGACATCGAAAAAACCGAAGAGTTTCTCTCCACTCCTCTTTCTCTGTTTCTCTGTTTCTCTCTCTCTCGCACACGCAGAGATCCGTGTCTCTTCCCTAAGAACCCTTTCGCGGTTGAAAAAAAGCTATCAATGAGCTTTGAACTTGTTGCGACATCCTCGTCAACTACACACCAGGAAATCACGATCTTCGACCTTGTCTCGTCGACACCGAAAGCTCGCTGTTGCAAATTCGTTCGAAATGCAAACGAGGATTTGTTCGTTGAACCTTTCACTCCATTCGAGAGACCTGTCCCGAGCTTTCACCGATAAGAGAATTATCGGGAACTCGGCGACCTTTGACCTCGTTTCATTGAAATTAATTGATTCTCCGGTGGTCCCGAAACGCACTAATTACGATCTTCGCGTATATTAGATTTAGCTCGGGTTACATAGTTGTCAGTTAATCGCACCGTTTACCGACCGTTCGTTATTCGATTTCCGATCGATCCGAGATCTCATTCTTCCCGCGACTATTCTTTATGGAAACTTACTCGTTCGCTCGGTTATTCGCGAACGAAAAGAAAGCGTAGCACAGTCCCCTGACCAACCAGAGTGCACTAATTAATCACCGAGATTGTACGCGATACCCTGGAAAAACGTCTCCATTTATCATCGGCTCGTTCCAGTTCCTTGCAACATCGAAGTTGCAATTACGGTTCGCGGATACTTTCGTTCACCGTCCTACGATACTCTTCTGTCACCAGAGAAAGAAAAGAAAAAAGAAAAGAAAAAACAGCAACCACTTCACCTTCGTTGCCATCAACGGCACGATAAACCATCATGAACAAACGCAAGAAGTTACCTCCTCAATTTCTCCAATTTATCGGAAAATTCTTGCCCCGCGAGCACTTCGGAAACATCGTCTTCATTCTTCTCGATCCTAGATGCTCGTCGATTCGATTCCACTGTTTAACCGATGTTCTCAGTGTCCGTAATAATCGCGAATTTCGAATGAAATTTGATCGGATGTTCTCGGTAAACACGACGTTGAGAATGCTTGCCGGGAGAGCTCGGGTGTTCTCGATCCCCTTTGTTTTTAATTTTTGTTCGACGACACGGGAGAAGCGGCTTCGTCTAGCTAGCGCAACGAGCGCTCCTCAGGGACTGACGGGACTCTCTCGGTGTCGATCTTTAGCTCCCCTTTTACAACGGGAGTACACGAAGCCTTCTTATCTGCCTCTTCTTGATTTAACTCTCCCGCTTCCTCTCCCGCTGCCTTTTTCCCAGCTCTTTCATATTCCGCCGCCGGGCCGGTAGCCGGGTTCGCTCAAGCACCACTGGCCACCGAGGAATCCTAATTAATTAATCTTATTGAGGACCATTGTTAGGACGAGGCCTCGAGCCTTAATCGGCCGAAACGATACTTCTGTCAGCCGGGGCCCGGCTCGGTGAGAATTTCCGCAACCTTTTCACGCTACCCCACGACGATTTATTGCGGATTCATCGCGGATTCATCGTGGTTATCCACATTTCCAGGATCTCGTATCGAAAACGGATGAAACAACGCTGCCCGTGCAATCTTGGTTTGGATATCGCGTTCTGAAACGTTGCTTCGCGGTGACGAGAAGATAATCCATTTACGCGCAATAGAATTAGTACGCGACAGAATTTATGCGCGAATTAACTTTGGTTTAGGAACTGGATGGGAATACAGCAAATTCTAATTTTCTTTCAGCTTTTAAACAAAAAATGGACCATATAGGAAGAGGAGATACGATTATTCGAGCCCTTGCACCTCGGTTTTATAGTTGTTGACAATCGGTAACTATAAAAACGAGGTGCAACGACAGTTATCCTACAAATACAATAGATTCTCCATAATTTTCTTTTAGCTTGTAAACAAAAATAGACCCTTTGGGAAGAGGAGATACGATTATTCGAGCCCTTGCACCTCGGTTTTATAGTTGTTGACAATCGGTAACTATAAAAACGAGGTGCAACGACAGTTATCCTACAAATACAATAGATTCTCCATAATTTTCTTTTAGCTTGTAAACAAAAATAGACCCTTTGGGAAGAGGAGATACGATTATTCGAGCCCTTGCACCTCGGTTTTATAGTTGTTGACAATCGGTAACTATAAAAACGAGGTGCAACGACAGTTATCCTACAAATACAATAGATTCTCCATAATTTTCTTTTAGCTTGTAAACAAAAATAGACCCTTTGGGAAGAGGAGATACGATTATTCGAGCCCTTGCACCTCGTTTTTATAGTTGTTGACAATCGGTAACTATAAAAACGAGGTGCAACGACAGTTATCCTACAAATACAATAGATTCTCCATAATTTTCTTTTAGCTTGTAAACAAAAATAGACCCTTTGGGAAGAGGAGATACGATTATTCGAGCCCTTGCACCTCGGTTTTATAGTTACCGATTGTCAACAACTATAAAAACGAGGTGCAACGACTCGAATAATTGTATCTCCTCTTCCCAAAGGGTCTATTTTTGTTTACAAGCTAAAAGAAAATTATGGAGAATTTATTGTATTTGTAGGATGACTTTTTAACAATTTCGCTAGAGGAAGCCTGTGCGTTGGATTTTTGGTGGCTGTGTTATGTCCGAAAGATAATTTAATTATTTTCTTTCGGGTAATTGGATTGAACAATTCTGGTAGCTTATCAGATACATCGAAGCCAACATTTTGGTTTGCGGACGAAATTACTGTAGTCGTTAAACAATTTATTTAGAAATCCATCGCTGTTCGATGTTTAGAGAAATGTTGAAGAATATTACAGAGAATTGGTAAATTATATCGTGTTCGAGAACTTGTTGAGTCTCTTCACAGGTTTACAGGTACTAGACACTTTTCTTAATTAAAAACCAGAACAAAGGAACACTTAGTTCTTCAATTCAAACTGTTTTTCAATCCTCAGTCGCTGCTCGTTGTCGCAGTTCAATAAATAAAGGGACTCGGACCTCTTTAAAAATAAAAAGTGCTGTGAGTTAAGACAAGATTAAAATTGACGACGATCCAAAGTAAAAATGAATGTGTCAAATTCGAAATTGACGAATAATTTAGAAATTGCATTCCAAAGAATTTAATTACGTAAACCAGACGAGAACTTTTATAAAATGTTTCCGCAAGTTTCTTTTCGGGATAACAAATATTTCCTGCTTTCTAAAACAAAATAATCCTTAATTTTTCAATGCAAATGATCTTTCAATCCTCGTCAATCCCTCAACGTCCCAATTTTTGATCAATAATTTCTAAATCCCTCGAAAATAAAAATCTCTAGCGAATCCGTGTATGAAACACACTATTTTTCGAATCCGCTGTGAAATATCCAAAAAATTGACAGAAGGGATGCACGAGGATTCTTAATCCTCGAACATCGATAATTAACTACATTGCTATGGTTGCAATTGCAATTGCATTACGCTTACAATGAACGGTGTCAAAGTCGAATCTGCACCCTTCGGAAGTCACCCCCTTGTTTCTCCAACTTTTCCATCACTTCTCTCTGCTCCAGAAACAACGATACAATTGTCCGAGTAGAATTATTAATTTCTCGCGTGTCCGTTAATTTTGATTTGGAGCTACGGCCGAAAATGCACTCCGGATCTGCACAATGCACCCTGCGATTCCTCAGGTATGGCCTTCCCCGTGTCACGCGCACCATCGACTGCCGGCTGTTCCTCGGAGTGTGGCCGTAGCGATGCTGGAAATGGTCGACGGCCCGGTGGTCGAAACACCATCGGCACGTGCTCGAATTAATACCGTCGACAGGGTGCGAAAGGGGATGAGAACCGACACGAAGAGCGCCGCGTTCCCGAGCGTATCGTTTCCCGGCGATCCATTAATTCTTGTATTAGCCGGCCAATCGAACTGTTACAGAAATATCGATTAATAATTAACGGGGCTGCAGCACGTGAATTTAGCAGGCACGTTCCCCTTTCGTTGACAGGAAATTATTTGCAGCGGCGAACACCTTCCGATCGCGCATCGCTCATACTTATAAAAATTCGCATTTCCGTGGAAAATGTGCGGACGTACACTTACGAACAAATTGAATAATGTATATTTCTTACGCCTGTTTCTAGTTTTTATTTATTTCTATTATTTTACTATTTTATTTTACTTCGTTATCCAGCGAATTGTCTTCGCCAATATTTAAGTTTTTTCTTTTCTAATTATTTAATAGAAGCGGAAATAGAATAGAAAGAGTTCTTGAATGTATTTTTATTCAAAACGGAATGACGTATTTATGAAAACTAACTAGCAAGTTTCAATTTCATTATTTTGAGCAAATTCTGTGGTGAAATTCATTTACGATCTAACTAATTCTATCGGTGTACCATATTTTTAAAGATTATTTATTAAAGGTGAAAATAGGAAGGTAACATTTTTTTAAAGAATTTAATTCATGTGTATTTATTAAAACCAATTACAATTATCATTTTGTTACCTTTTTGAGCAAATTGTATTCGCCATGTAATTAATTCTACTCTGTGGCGAACAAGTGGCGTTAAGTGTACAATATCACTGTTTTTTTAAAATAATTTCCTAAATGTAGGAGCAACAAAAAAATATCTTTTAACAGCACTTTTAAAAATACATTAATATTTGCTGTCTAATTAAAGTTCTCTTGATATTTTATTTTCTAATAAATAACATTGAAAGTATGCAACGTTTTTTTTTATTGTTGATTAAATTCGTAGAGTCCCTACTAATATTCTAATTGTTCGACGTCCTTCCACGAAGTCGCGAAGCATGCGGCTGCACATTGAAATGAGTTCCGCCGCCGACTGTAAATTTCATTATAGCAAGACTTTTTCATAAATAATCCTGAATGCAAGTCAACCCCCCGTCGATGGTTAATTGTAAGAATGGCCATAGCGAGAGAGAGAACTTGCGACCGCGTAGGCCAGCTGCCGGCAGCCCCGGCACAAAGCCGGGTCCAAACAATCGAAAGGAGCGGTCCAACAAACAGAACTCACCCCCCGCGGTCCCCTTTTCATCCCTGCGATATGTTTCACCTGGCTTCGAACCCTGCGATTAAACGTAATCTCGAGGAATGAGCGTCCCTGCAGCAATTCGCAGAAAACCATAGACGCGTTTCTCGTTTTATCCGAGGATTGGAATTATTATTCAAATACTTGGAACGCATCACGAGCTCACAAAGAAATCCTCCAAAGAAATTTCAAGTTAATCATTCGTAAGTCGCCGAGAGAAAAAAGGCCGAGACGATCGAGGCTTTCGAATCTTACGTTAAATTTTAATCGTCTCAATGTTTTCAGAGATTATAAGAGAGAAGATTACAATACAATTTCAGTGTTTGTATATATTATTGTAGATATATATATATTATATTATTATATTATTATTATTATTATATATATATAATATTAAATAAATAATATTAAATATATATTATATACACATTACATATATACAGGGTGTCCCACAATTATTTTAACAGCCGAAAATGAGGGGTAGCTGAGGTCATTTGAAGTAACATTTTCCTTTGCGAAAATGCAATCCGCGGCTTTGTTTACGAGTTATTAACGAAAAACACTGGCCAATGAGAGGTGACGGTGCGAGAGAGAGAGTCCGCGAGAGAGTACGCAGCACGAGGCTTTGACAGATGGTCGGGACGGACTCGAGCCACGTTCGAAGTATTGAACAAATCACGAAGCGAGAACTTTCCGGATTTTTTTTTTACTACGTGACAGTGATATTTTGAAGAAAAACGCTGTTCACCTTTACTTTAGAATGTCTGAAGAATATTTACTAATTTTTCGGACCCGAAATAATAAGTAATTTAACCGTGACGGCCGTTTTAATTTTCTAGTGTGCATGACACCTCGTGTGTAACATATGAAATTTTTAAGCAAGGTGTACAGTGAAAATTAACAAAGTACGTAAATGATATTTTACGTTAATGGTATTTTATTTAAATAATTCCGTGTCCGAACATAGTTCAACGAATGATTCGCAAAGCTAATTTAATAAATAATAATCGTGTTAAAGGATGTAAGGGATATGTTTGTTAGAGAAATATGAAGAATATTATCAACAAGAAACTCACCCATTTAGTTGTAAAATCCACTTCATGCACGAAAATGTGTGCAGGAGGATAGTGCATTGACCTCGTACAATGTATGATGAACTGCACAGCTGATCTGTATCCGACGGCGACGAACAGAAGGATATCTCCAGGCAGGCAATTTCAACGTTTACTTTCACTGCATTATCACTAAACACTGATCACTTATCAATAATATTTATGGACCAACTTTCCTGGGTTAATATGTATAGCTCTGAAAAGAGCCGATTTTTTTATGCGACGCGTTCGAAGTTCTCACTGTTAACGACACGTATGTACCACGTTGTCGAGATGAACTGCAGAAGACTGGCACGATGGCCGACTGTGTTTCGTTCTCCTACGAGCGAATTTCAACTGTTTTCCATCGAACGCGAACATTGTCAGCCATCGTGCTAGTCTTCCGCAGTTTATCCCGTCAACGCGGTATGTGTTCTTAACGATATGAACTTCGAACGCGTCGCATAAAACAATCGGCTCTTTTCAGGGCCATACATATTAACCCAGGAAAGTTGGTCCATAAATATTATTGATAAGTGATCAGTGTTTAGTGATAATGCAGTGAAAGTAAACGTTGAAATTGCCTGCCTGGAGATATCCTTCTGTTCGTCGCCGTCGGATACAGATCAGCTGTGCAGTTCACCATACATTGTACGAGGTCAATGCACTATCCTCCTGCACACATTTTCGTGCATGAAGTGGATTTTACAACTAAATGGGTGAGTTTCTTGTTGATAATATTCTTCATATTTCTCTAACAAACATATCCCTTACATCCTTTAACACGATTATTATTTATTAAATTAGCTTTGCGAATCATTCGTTGAACTATGTTCGGACACGGAATTATTTAAATAAAATACCATTAACGTAAAATATCATTTACGTACTTTGTTAATCTTCACTGTACACCTTGCTTAAAAATTTCATATGTTACACACGAGGTGTCATGCACACTAGAAAATTAAAACGGCCGTCACGGTTAAATTACTTATTATTTCGGGTCCGAAAAATTAGTAAATATTCTTCAGACATTCTAAAGTAAAGGTGAACAGCGTTTTTCTTCAAAATATCACTGTCACGTAATAAAAAAAAAATCCGGAAAGTTCTCGCTTCGTGATTTGTTCAATACTTCGAACGTGGCTCGAGTCCGTCCCGACCATCTGTCAAAGCCTCGTGCTGCGTACTCTCTCGCGGACTCTCTCTCTCGCACCGTCACCTCTCATTGGCCAGTGTTTTTCGTTAATAACTCGTAAACAAAGCCGCGGATTGCATTTTCGCAAAGGAAAAAGTTACTTCAAATGACCTCAGCTACCCCTCATTTTCGGCTGTTAAAATAATTGTGGGACACCCTGTATATATATATATATATATATATATATATATATATATATATATATATATATATATATATATATATTATAGAGTACAAATAAAATACTTATACTCTAATAAAATAATATATCTAATAATATATATAATATATCTTAATAATAAAATATCTGTATTGAATGTTTCGAGAACAAAACGTTCCTCGAATTGTGAATAACAATCGGACTCGTTATTTATTTTATTTCAGCATCCAATGAATGGAGGAATGAATTAACGCGATGTGCAATATACCTTCGTGCATCGCTTTTTATACGATAGAATTAATATACAGATATTTTTCGAACTTAAAAACAAAACGATGCATTATATTTATTTAAATTGATTAAACTTCCTACTTTGAAATTCTCTTATAAATAGGCTTCCGAGCTCTCTCATTATATTGTGTTCCGAAGATGGACAATCATTATCTCGAATTCATCTTTCTCGTTTCTTTTTCCTTTCCTTCCCGTCACGGTTGAACTGTTCACTGTGTTTCCCGAATGTGGCAGAGGATCGTCATGGAAATGTCTAACGAAATCCACGAATGGCCCGAAAAGTGTCCAACAACGGGCTGTTTTGCATAACCAACCCCGTTTCCGGACCGGTTCGTGTAACCTGCTCGTGGAAAAAGAGGAATGCACCGTGAGAAGAAGAGCATTCTAACCACGGTTTCCAGAACAACGAGAGGCTGAACATTTCCTGGGACGGAAAGATCGCGTAATCGGGCTGTGCACACAGTAGGACCATCTTACCTCGTCGCCTAATCGTCGCGGCGATGCATCATCTCTTTTCGGGGGAGAATTCATCTCGTTATCGGTCGGTTGTCCCTTCGAAAACAATCCTCGCGTTACACGCCGCTGTTTCCCGCGGTCTATGTTGTTTCCGTGTCCACAAACAACGGGCCGCAAATGGTACCCCGAATTTGTTTGCACCCCTAAAAACCTTTTCCCTCGTTCTTCCTTCGACTTTTTTTTATTCTTTCGTCTGAATGAATAAGTTACACATGGCGAACATAAAAATTGTTCGAAAACTATTTTGCGACATTTTGCCATTTTCCGGCATTTTTTCTATTACAAGTATGCACATGTTGTTTCGAATGCAAAATAAAAACAGTTGGAACAATGTTACGTTACGATGCGAGGAAAATTATTTTTTTACAGAACTGTTCAGTTCTAAATTAATAGATTCGAACGTAGAGGCCTTTGGTGCTCGGGAGTCAAAAATGGCCCTTCCAAGAAGACGAATAAAGAGAACAAAGTATCATTCAAACGTTAATTCAGTACATTTTCCGACGTCTGTGTCTCAAGACACAAAAAGCCCCATTTTTATTTTCAAATGCGTTTAAATTGTGAATATAATATCCTTGTAATAATGATGATGATGATAATAATAATAATATTAATAATAATAATAATAATATTAAATATTATATTCTACAGTTTGGCGATGCTTACTATTTTATTGGAAACGATTAGAGGGGGACAGTTTAACGACACACATCCAATTAGCAATTTTCACCCCGATAGCGACTGTCATTTTTGTATTTGAACCGGAAAGACGAAAAATCGGGGCGCGAGTAGAATCGACTAATGCTCGACCACAGATACCCTAATCTTTAACCAATAAAAATGGCCGCCGACGGCAATAAATCTCGGCGGTCTGTCCGAGCGAAGATAAGGACCTTGAATTACGCATGGAAAAACGATAAACAACACACCGAGGCAGAATTGTGTTTCTCACGTTGTGGTCCAATTAATAAAACATGCTCGTGAACGAGCTATCGTAACACCAGGTACTTGTACGCTTCTCACGGGGGTTCGTAGAGACGTGTAGATTTTTTCAGGCGTTCATTTCCATCGTCAACAGTCTCAAGATCGACTCCCAAGAATTTTTCTCCGGGCCCGCGAGCGCCGTCTTTCATATTTTTTTTATCCTTCTCGTGTCGTTTACTTAGAATTTCGTGCAGTTGCACCAGCAAAGTCGCACGTTGGACAACCACTGCCGGCTGTCCTGAATGAACTCATTATGCATAGACCCACGAGTCCATACACCATTTCGATTCAACAGTGCTGTCTATTCACGGAGTCCTACAGCGTCTGAGCATGCCACTGAATGCCGAAAGGGCGACTTAAGGGCGAGGTGGGATAACAAATGAAAAAAGAGGTGCGCGCAACCCAGGGATCTTCAACTTCTATCGCCCTTAACACTTTGGCTACCGGATGCCTATTAATAGATCTTTTAATGAACGTGCTGTATCAAAAAGGAGCTTAACAATTTTCATCCGAACAAAAACCTGCGATCACCGGAGCGATATCCTAAGAGACGTTACTAGAGCACGTTCCGGCAAGATGGCTTTCTAATTTGTCGACTGAAATTACTGTTGGTTTATTAGAGCATTTTTTTGTTGGCGAACATTTTATCGTTAATAGTTAATCGTTAGCTGAGTATTGAGTCATTACCGGTGTCATCGGCGTTACGTAAGCTCATCTTTTACGTCACTAATGCAAGCTCACCGTCGATATCACCAATATAATTTCATCGTTGGTGTCGATAATGTAAGCTTATCATGGATGTTACTGATGCAAGTTCATTTTTGGTGTTACCAACGAAAGTTTATCGTCGATTTCACTAACGTTAGTTGACCCATTACTTACGGTCGCTGTCGGTGTCATTAACGTTAGTTCATGGTGCAATTTTATTACCGCTGATGCAATTTCATTACCGATATCAAGAACGCAAGTTCATTATCGGTGCAACGATACCACGAACTCGGATATACGTGTTTGCGTTCAAGTATTAACGAATTAAAGATCTCCACAGTATTAACGTTTTTGCTGAAAGTTTTTGGAAGTTGGAGTAGGAGTAGGAAGTTGGAGTCAGATTTATTTCGTCGATGGGCCTTCTTTGCTCCGATGATTAATGCTTCCACGGAATTATCGGCTTTAAGATCGCGGTAGCTAGTTCAGGAAGTCGATGCTGCAGGACACGTCAAGCCCTTTGACAGGGGCATAGAACGATGGGGCACACGTGTAGATCGAAACCAGACTCTACGATAATAAACTATAAATACTATTTTTATAAAGAGACGCGCCGTTACAGAAGCTGTTCCGGCCGAAACAAAATATACCGTGACCAGGGAACAGTTTTTCTGTTGTGATACATTGCTTCTCGCATTACCGAGCACACTACGAAACACATTATCCACGTTTAACAACGACCGATGTTAATTTTAAACGAGAACTCTCGTAACATCTTGTTAAGAGAAAGTAAAATTGAAGAGGGCGAGTTTAACCCTTTGCACCCAAGGATACTTTAACCCCGAAAATAAGACGTTCCTTCTGACTTGGAATACTTTCATTATGTAGCAATTTATTGAACGCAAAAAAGAATCAAAGTAGAAATTCCATTGATTAGCGATTTAGTAATTTTTAGCGACGCCTTAGAGTCGCCATAAAACAGTCGGTTAGATTTCAATGGGGTCGAGAATCTGGTTGTTTTGAAATGTTTTTTTAAACATTTTTCTACTACCAACCTGTATTGCAACGCGATGTCTCGCGGAGACCGTCGAATAAAGCTGTTTATTTTGTTACGAATTGTTTATTTTCGTTCGAATTTTATCGCATAGATGTTGATCGAAGACCGTGAAATAAACAACTTTCCGTGGGATCAGCTTTTAGCAGGAAGCTCTTAATACCGTGGGCGTTTTATCATTCGTGTTCCCATATTTCCGGCGAGCTCTTTCCGTCTTTTCAGCGACGATAATGCCCGCGCTAAGAAAATATTGTTATCACGCTCGAGAGCCCACGATATTTCGTATATTCTCGCTAACAAAAATTTATCGTTCCGATAAGATTCTTCCCCCGGGCATCGAACAGACGTGGACATTAAAGTGTGAACTCGGCGGTCAACTATTTAATTGTATTTATTTATCTAATATATAATTCTCTATCGACGCATAAACATAAACTAGTCGTTAAATACAATTGAAAACTTTTGGTGTGGTTATAGCGCTGCGCCATTTTCTCGCACGAACAAAGCAGATTAATTCGATAATGGCCATCGCTGACAAACATCAATGCCTCGATTGTGCTCTACTATATCGATCTATAAATAACTATTAATCCTGTCTCGTTTCTTCGTCTGCTTAAAATTATTACCCTCGCTACTGTCGCCGCAAATTCGCGATCTTTCCAAAAACTAAGAAACCACGATTTGTCTAATTTGCACATCTTTCTGACGAAAATACATATATGAAAATTGTACAAAAATTCGCCTCGCGAACATAATTGTTGATCCTTACAATGATTTCTTCTTGCAACGCTATACTATTATAATTATTAGACTGCGAATTTTATGCGAATATACTATTCGCCGATCCATTGAAATTGTCGAGAAAGGAACAAAATTTCTATTTGGCTCCAGTATCGTTAAATTAACGTAGAAAGAAACGTTGCACCCGCAGTCGAGTGTTCGTCAGGAGAAACATGCGAAAAGGGAATAAGTAGAAAAGATCATGATTTTACAGACACTGTTTAAAAAATTGGCACGGATAGACTGTACTATAGAATGTACTGTAGAATGAGCTATCTTATAATATGTATACAGGGTGTCCTAAAATTATGGTACTTCCGGGAAATGAGGGATTCCTGAGGCCATTTGAAGTAACTTTTTCCTTAGCGGAAATGCAATCCGCGACTTTGTTTACGAGTTATTAATGAATAACACTGACCAATGAGGGGCGAGTTCAGCTGTTGCGAGCCAATGAGCCGCCTCGCGTCAGCCGAGCTCGCCTCTCGTTGGTCAACTCGTAAACAAAGCCGCGGATTGCATTTGCGCTAAGGAAAAAGTTACTTCAAATTGCCTCGGGAACTCTCTATGTCCCGGAAGTGCCATAATTTTGGGACACCCTTTATTATGAAAAGGCATAGCGGTGTATATTTACAGGCTATAAAGATAAAAATTCTGCGTCGTAATAGTTATTGCACCGTGTCCAGTAAAACCATACTAGACTTAAACACTGAATTGTAAACATTATAAGTACAAAAACTCAGTTTGCGACATATAAAACATTCTCTATTGCGCAAAGAAAAAGAAAAAGAAAGATATCGGTATCGATGGCTTATCTCTGCGCCACAACTAATTAAGTTCAGTCATCTCTCTTGAGTAGCATGAAAGTTTTGCAGTGCTTACGCTTATGCGAAAACGAGTTCTTCGATTATTTTTGTGATTTTAATCGTTCAATAACGCGGCTATCGATCGGAACGAAGTTACTGTTGAGTAATTCGAATCGTTTCTGCACGAACTTGAATTAATCGAGAAATAGTTGTTAGCTCCGGTATATAAACGGAAAAGTTCGCCAATAGATTTCTAATCGCTCGAATCAATTTCCGACGTGTCACTGTTCAACCTTTCGCACTCGGAGCCACGTTGACTGCGAAACCTGGAAATCTCATCAAGTCCAGAACAATTTGTAAACGAAACACGAATGATTTAGATGCGTATCCAGAATTTTGAATTTATTAAAAACGATCGATCTTCGAAGAATGTAAAAATTGCTTCGAAATATCTCAGACGGTAATTTCTAATAGCGCTTCGGAGTTATCATTCGACTGCAAAGGGTCGAACGACGCGGCGCCCGCTCGAACGACGATTCGTTAATTAGAAGTCGATCTCTTATGTCCTTACGAATGCATTTTGAACATTGCTGGGCTGAAACCTGTCGAGCAGTTAACAACAATCTATCGAAATCGTCTGACGAATGAAATGACGCGCAACGCTCTCGATGGAAAGGCGTTCGTGCTCTTATCAATTCGTTTTGTACACGGATCTCTGACTCATCAGATCAATGATACTCGTCCGCCTCTCTCGGCTGCTTTCAAAGAGGTTCTCAAAGCGACTGACTCTCTGTCTATGCGTATCCCGAAATTCGTCGCGCGATTCTCATTAAACTGTAATAAATGCAGAAAGGTTGACCATCCTCTTGACGCGTCAAGATTCCGTAACAATAGACAGGGTGTCCCGAAATTATTGTACGATCGAGAAATGGGGGGTTCCTGAGGTCATTTCAAGTAACTTTTTCCTTTGCAAAAATTTTCTCCGAGGCACCGTTAACAAGTTATTAACGAAAAACGCTGACCAATGAGAAGCGAGCTCAAGTAGGCGCGCGGCGCGCCAAGCTAACGAGCGCGCGAAACCCAGTCCCGCTGATTGGCGCGGCCGTCTCGCGCCTGCTGATCCCGCCTTTCATTGGTCAGCGTTTTTCGTTCATAACTCGTTAACGGCGCCTCGGAGCAAATTTTTGTAAAGGAAAAAGTTGCTTCAAATGACCTCAGGAACCCCTCATTTCTCACTCGTACAATAATTTTGGGACACCCTGTATATGTATATATATATATATTCAAAAAGTTCGAAAAGACGGCCCACCGGGCTCGAAAAATGTTACAAATATCTACAGATACGGTCTAACAATAATGTGGCCCCGTCGTTACGTTTATGGCACTGTGCAATTGCTCCCTTTCAAATCCAGAATATCGCCGTTTTAAAATCTTTTAAATTACCTACTTTCTAAACTGTATCATCTCTGCTCTATCGAAATACGATTACGCCATGGTAAGCTCAGCACCGACGAAACCGATGCTCCAATGTACACATTTTTGGGCCCCTATACATATAGACCCCCCTCTCGTTAACACGTTGACCACTATGTTCGTTGAAAATAGTAGTAAATTATTCCTTTGCACACGTTACAATTTCGTGGACTGACAGCGAACCTTGTTAATAACTATACGTTCAACAACGACTCAAGATCATTCACAGTTTCGTCAAACATAATTTTCGAAGGTATTTCTTCTATACATACTGATTTTTTAATTATTCTCGGTAGAACAACTACTATACGAAATCGATTGGTATAAACTGATTAGTCGAACGATTGTATTTTTATATTCTGGGTCGAAATAGAACCCGGACAAACGCTTCCCAAATGTTAAAGAAGCGATTGGTGTGCCAAAAGCTCTGCAGTTACAGGCTCGTTAAATGCCTTTGATTTTGAAAGATTTTTCCTCGACTGTCTTTAAACTGATTTGAATCGTGATATAATTAAATAAATTGAGCGTTTCCTAAAGGTATGCAAGACCGAGAAGTATGAAAATAATAACGACTGTGCTAAATTCGGCGACGTTTACTTGCAAAATTAATCAAATCATTTCGACTGTTCGCGACAGTTCTGTGTTCACCATCAAAATCAATTCTTCTCTTTGGCAAATCAAATTTAATTAACATTTACAGAAAATCTAGAAAAAGACGAAAGGAGTGACCGTCCCGTTAAACTCGCCTACCTAAACTACTATGATCTTACGAATCAGCGGTGAACGTGTTAAGAAGATCCCGCATAAAACATCAAGCTATCGTCAAGAAAATTTTGGCTCCCGCAGGTGCTCAGGATGTGCATTGCCGATAGAGCTGAGCTTTCCTGTCGATCTCAGCTAGATGCTTCTGCATCTCGCCCATAAGAGTGTCGACCTCGGTCATCAGATCGGTCAGCATCCGCTCGTTGTCCCTGTAGACGCTCTCCATACCGTCGAGGTCCTTGAACTTGGTAGAGGTGTCGACGGTCAGCTCGGACGCCCTTTGCAGGAGCTTCGTGGCCTTCTGGATGTTGTCCTTGCTCTTGTTCACGCTTAGATCCAAGGACACGTCGACCTTGCGATACTCCTCCGCTAATTTCTTCGTCTTGGTGTCGACGTCCTGAGCGTCCTCGGCCACCTTCTTCATCTGTACGGCGATCTCCTGGTTCATGACGAAGTCGTTCTTCACCTGCTGCGTCTGCAACTGCTTCAGACGAGCGTCCAGGTCGTCCACCGTCTGCGTGGTGCTGTTCGCTTGCATCAGGGCGCCTCTTGTCACTTCTGCGATCTCCTGGAGATCCTTCTCCGACTTCTTCACGTCTCTCTCAGCCTGATCGATCGCTAACTGAGCGAGATTCTGCGCCTTTTGGGCATCGTTCAAAAGCACCACCACCTCGTTTGCTTGCGTTTGATTGCCCAAAGCGTACTCCTTCGCTCTGTCAGCTTTCTCCTTCAATTCCATAGCCAGATAGAGGTCGTCCCTGGTGTCTGCCAGGATCTTTTCAGGGTCGGTCAAGGAACCAACGATGGTGTTTATTCGCTCGGCCAAGTCCTTGATCTCGTCGGGTTTCAGCTGGATGTTCTTGTTGATGATCTCTTTCGCCAGGTCCCTGACCATCGTTGGGGTCGGCTGGTCCTCGTCCAGCGTGCTCTTGATCCGCTTGTTGATGTCGGATAGATCCTTCGTCACGTTGTCGGACAGGTTCCGCGCTCTCAGGGCGAAGTTGAAGGCATCCTGCGCGTTCGACCTTGCCGTGACACCGTCTCGGGTCACCTGGGCCAGCTGAGGATGTCAACGATACACGGATTAGTGCACCAGAAGCTCTACACGTTAACAAGATTCATTTATTTCACTACAGCAAGACTGTGTGATAGGCTTAATATTGGATTGGCAACAAAGTAATTGCCGATTTGTTCAATGAAATAAAAAATTTTTTTTTACTTGGAACGAAGTTTAATCTGTAATGTATTTTCCATTTTGTTCGATGACTTTTTGCCATCTCCCCGACAACTTGAAAATTCCACGCTCGTAGAAAGTCTGATCCTTTTCGGCCAAAAACTGAGTTAAGTGAGATTTTACAGCGTCATCATCGTTAAAAGTTTTACCACGAAGGGAGTTGTCCAAGGATCGAAATAAGTGGTAATCCGATGGCGCGAGATCAGGGCTATATGGTGGGTGTAACATCAATTCCCAACCAATATCCATCAATTTTTGCCGAGTGGACAAAGACGTGTGCGGCCTAGCATTGTCCTGCTGGAAAATGACACCTTTACGATTAACCAATTCTGGTCGCTTTTCCTTGACCGCTGCATTCAATTTGTCCAGTTGCTAACATTCACGGATAATAAAAAATAACATAATAATAATTATTATTATGGTATCATATCGGATATCATAAAAATGGGAGTGAGAGACATCTATAACTTAAATCGGCAATTACTTAGTTGCCAACCCAATATATTATCAAAACCTCCTCGTTGAGACTGAAGCTAATCCTTTTATTGGTTTCAATATTAACACTATGCCGTCCGGTGGCACCACGCTGGTGCCATGCAAAAACTATCTGTTGTATGCTGGTGGTACCATTTTGGTGCCATTTTAGAAAACTGAAATAACATTTGAACTATATTTTTTGGGTGTTAAAAAAGTCAGCAAGCTAACTATAGCATTGTGGTCGCTTTTCCTTGACCGCTGCATTCAATTTGTCCAGTTGCTAACATTCACGGATAATAAAAAATAACATAATAATAATAATAATAATTTCATAATATAACATTTACGGATATCATAAAAATGGGAGTGAGAGACATCTATAACTGAAATCGGCAATTACTTAGTTGCCAACCCAATAGTTCAACGAGAGCATTGCCAAGTATCAACTTTAAAAATTATTGCCAGATTACGCTACTCAAGATACTTCGGATGTTTATAGAATTAATGACCCAGTCCTGTGCCATGAAATAGAAGAAAGTTGTCAGGAAACTAAAAAAAACTCATCGTCAACAACGAGATTCTCAACTCACATTGCGCAGCAACTGTTCAGCCTCGTCCTTGTGCGTCTTCATCTTGGCCGCCTGCTTGTTAGCGACGTCCAACGCCTGGTTGGCCTTGGTCACGGCTCCAGCATCGCAGGACAATCCCCCGCAGAAACCGCACGCCGCACCCCCGCAGACGTTGCTGCAATCAGTGACATTGTCGCCGCACATCTGCAGGTTCAACCCGGGCATGATGCTATTGAACGCCCTCAGTTTCTCATCTATCACGGCCAAGGACGCTTTGTTTGCCTCCTGGGCCTCGTCGACGATGTATCTGTTCTTGGCCAGCAAGGTCTCCGTGTGTTTCCTGAACCTCTCCGCGTCAGCTAGCACGTTGCTGGTGTCGTTCGCCATCTTCTCGGCCTGCTTGGACTGCTCGGCCATTTGCTGGGTAACGTTTAGAGCACCGAGAACGTTCTCCTCTTGCAGCCGGGTCGCGTTCTCCTTCAAATCCGTGGCAGCCTGGTGCAGGTTGTTCGTCTTGTTCTTGATGTATTTCAGAGTAGTGTCGCCCAAGTTCACTCTATGATTGACGTTCTCTAGAACATTGTTAGCCTCTTCCAGCTGCTTGGCAGAGTTCGAGACGTTCGCCGATAGCACGGTAGCCAAGTCGCTGAGCTCGTCGAGGTCCTGGCTCCTGATGGACGCGCTGCTCACCAGACTCTTCACCTGGTCCAGCGAATTGATCATGTCGTCGAACTCCTGGCTGTACACGCCTGTGGTGCCGACCTTCTGGATCCTGGACGCCTCCAGGATCACTAGGTCCGTCTTGTTCTTCAGGCCGGACAGAGTTATGTCCCAGTTGTCGAAGCATTCTCCGCAGGGTGCGCACTGGGGCGCGTTCCCGTAGAAGCCCCGGTAACATTGGTCGCACTTCTCACCGCCGATTCCTTTCTTGCACACGCACATCCCGGTCTCTCTGTCGCACTGCTGGCTCGAGGACCCGGCGAGGTCGCAGTCGCAAGGATAGCACTCGACGTTAGGGTTGCCCCAGTAATTGGTCTGGCACTCGCTGCACTGCCTACCGCCGAAGCCTGGCTTGCACTCGCAAGTGCCGTAGTATGGATCGCACCTGAAGAATCGCGCAAGAAAGAATGTGGAAACATGTCGCTGGCATCAACCGTCTCGACCAATCAAGATATCGAAAAGATAAATTACCTGTCAGAAACGCTTCCAACAGCGTCGCACTCGCAAGGCTCGCAGCCTTGCCCGCTGGCAATCTTCCAATGGTTCTCCTCGCAGGTGTCGCAGAGCTGTCCGATCACGTGAGGTAGACACGGACACTGGCCACCGCGATGGTTGCAAGGTCCAGCTTCGCTGTCGGTCCCCAAAGGATTGCACTCGCACCTTTGGCAGTCCTGTTTCAACGCGTTCCCGTAGAAGCCTGCCTTGCAGATCTGGCAATTAGCACCGTCGGTGTTGTGCAGACATTGGAGGCAACGGCCGGTGTGCGGGTCACAGTTTCCGGGTGCTCGTAGATCGGTGTTGTTGTTGCAGTTGCAAGGCTCGCAGGTGCCACTGGGAACCTCGGGGTTACCGAAGTAGTTCTCGGCGCAGTTCTCGCAGCGGGGCCCGGTGTAGCCGTCGAAGCACTCGCAGATCACGTCGTGGGTCATTGAGTCCAGAGAACAGCTGTTGGCGTACGAGTGGCCGGAGTCCAGGGTTCCTGAAAGATTAAGGGAACATTGGGTAATGTAGCGATAGGGTTGTTGAAAATAATTGCTGGTTTCATCGATGACAGAATTGGATTCAAAACTTTAGGAGACTCCCGAGCTCAAGTTTAAAGGGAGACCTGAACTGCGGCTAAGGAAGTATCCTAGTTACAATAATATAATAATATTAGTTCTCAATAACAGACGACATCTTAATCAGCTTGGTACATGTGCAGCCTAATGCACCCAAACTTTAGAAGATATCTTAATCCTGGATTTTAGTGGATACCCTACTTTAAATGTCGTCCCAGATCCACACTTCCAAGAATTTCCAGCGTCGAGCTTCTACTTTTCAGAAGATCTTCTAGCCCTAAACTCTATGAAGGGACTTCAAATCCCAATCCTCGAAGGACGTCACCAACGATTGGGCCTGTTCAAAATCGAAGGATCCACGCGCATGAATTCGAGATGATCTTACCCGGACAAGGACAAGCCCTGCAAGGTATATCGACGCCAATCCTGGGATCGCCATAGTACGTCTCCACGCATCGGTCGCAGTTGTGTCCAGTGGTGAAGTTTCGGCAACTGATGCAAGCGCCGGTCTTCGAGTCGCAGCTTTCAGCATGGCCGTTGCATTCGCACCGTTGGCAATGCGGGAAGTTCCAGAAGCCAGGCTCGCATTGGCCGCAGGTTCTGCCATAAGTATTCGGACGACACTTGCAGCGGCCGGTATCCACGTCGCAGAAATTGTCCAAAGCGCCGACGCTGTCGCAGTCGCAGGGGATGCAACCCTCGGGCCCGAATCCGTACATTCCTGGCGCGCAACGGTCGCATCTTCTGCCGACCACGTTGGGTTTGCAAGGACACGGGCCGCCGTAGTTCTCGCAGAGGACGCTGTGGGACCCAGTGGGGTTGCACTCGCAGGCTGAAATACATTTTTTCGTAGTTACTAACATTGAACATTCGCCGGAGAAATTATCAACGACGAAATGGCGTCCTGACTTTTTGGATCGTATATATATATATATATATATATATATATATATATATATATATATAATCCAAAGACCTTACGATCTTCTTAAAAACACTGTTAACACTTTACCGAACGGTAGCGGTTCGAGAATCCTATGCCCTTCTCACCGGCCACTTAGAAGCATATTCTAGCTGCTGTCTTCGACGTTATTATTTATATCATCGTCTTCTGAATCACTGTATATTAGTCTTCTGAATCACTGTATCTAGTATATAGTGATCTATATCACTGTATCTAGTATATAGTGATCTATATCACTGTATATAGTGGTAATACAGAACGTCGCTTTCGAATCATTACATTACTGCTATCACTTTCGTCATCAGTACCACTCGCTGAAGAGCAGTGAAGACAATCTGACAGATCATCGAGATAAAACTCACCAACACTATCCTTTTCATTCATCGTGAAGGCTAAATTTTTATAAACTGTATAAAAATATGGGTGTTTTCAAAGCAAAGCAACGAGTATCGGAATACAAAATAAGAAATGCTTGCTGCTTGCTACTTGCCACTCTAACCTAATCGAATCTAACGGAAAATAAAAAAGTCGATTGATCGACTACCGGTCGGTAAAGTGTTAAGTATGACAGTATATGCTACGGAGTACAGTAATGTCTCCCTAACCGACGCTCAGAGATATGATTATTCGAGCCTTGCAGCTCGTTTTAAAGTTGTTGACAATTCGTGACCATAAAAATGAACCGCAAGAATTCGAATAATCGTATCTCAATTTCCTAGCTTGTCCATTTTTTTGGACAATCTCAATTAGAGAGACATTACTGTACATGCAACTACAGTAAATTCTCCCTAATTGACGCTCAGATCGTACACAAAAATGGACAATTTGGGAAGAGGAGGTACGATTGTTCGAGCCTTGCGGCTCGTTTTTATAGTTATTGACAATCGGTAAAAGTATAAAGAAACGAGCTGCAAGACTCGAATAATCGTATCTTCTCTTAGCAAATTGCCCATTTTTGTGCACAGTCTGAGTGACAATTAGGGAGAATTGTCTGTATCTTGCAATGGATTAGAAAAAATCGGTATACAGAAAATTTTGCTGAACTCAGAATGGACCAGAAGGCACCGTTGGTACCATCGGAAGATTAACTCTTTCGGTACGAGCGCCGGATATATCCGGCATCCATCTGATGACCAATATGGACGAGTGCCGAATACATCTGGCATCCATGTAAGCCATATTTCTGTAGGCCCTTTACAGAATGTTTACAGGAAACATTTAAAGAAAGATTTAGGAACGGATTAAGCACAGTCATTACTTAACGCTTAAGAAAATCTTCGTACAAAAGTGGACTGACCCTGCGTTATGTGCGCATTTTCGGCGCGGCACCCCGTACAGTGGGAATGTCACGGCGGACAACGCGCTCGTACCGAAAGGGTTAATAAGCTTTCCAACGATTGTCCTGAATCACGAGGAATCGTCGAAAACGTCGTTTATGTATATATAGTGATGTATATATATTATATATTTATATATTATTATAATTATATATATATATATATATATATATATATATATATATATATATATATATATTATATAACTCAACACACTTACAGTGTGCTCCGTCGTAAACGTAGTAGCCGATGCTGTTCTGATACTTTTTGCAAACATCAGGCACATTGGGCCAGACGGTGTTGATGTCGTTGAAGTAGTCGCTGCAACGGTATCTTTCGTATTCCTGACGGCGAAGTTCCCCGACGCCCGGTGTGCTGAAGAAAGGGATGTCCTTTATCCTCGGTCTCAGGACGATCTACGGAAGGTACACGCATGGTGTTACAGTATAGCAAAAGTAATAATTCCTAGTTAATTTAATAATTTAATAAATATTAAATTAATAAAGTAATAGTAGTTAATAATTTAATAAAGTAATATTAAATTAATAAAGTAATAGTAGTTAATAATTTAATAAAGTAATATTAGTTAATAATTTAATAAAGTAATATTAGTTAATAATTTAATAAAGTAATATTAAATTAATAAAGTAATAGTAGTTAATAATTTAATAAAGTAATATTAAATTAATAAAGTAATAGTAGTTAATAATTTAATAAAGTAATATTAAATTAATAAAGTAATAGTAGTTAATAATTTAATAAAGTAATATTAAATTAATTCAATAAAGTAATAATTCCTAGAGCGAGCGAAAATAAATCGTTCGTAAAGAGTGGTGTTCGCGGGAAGCTGCTGTATCGAAACATCAAGTTCCGCCCCTCTACTCACCGAGTCGACCAAGATCGACGCCGAGGGTGTGTCCACGTGGCTGTTGAACTTCCGGAACTGTAGCAGCACGTTATACCTTTTCCCGGCTTCGAGGCAAACAGCGGGCTCGGCGACGACGCTCCTGGACCTGACCGGCAACTGCGCCCACAGCTGATCATTCTCGGGTCTCCAATCCCTGCAGAGCCCATTAGGATCCACAGGGCTGTCCCTTTCGATGATGATCTGCACGTCCTCCCAGGGTCCAGGTTGCACTGGCTCGTATCGAACGATCACCTCGTACCACAAGGTCTTCCTGACGTCGTCGATCGTGAAGTTCAGCCCGGATCCTTCGAGAGCCTTCATGAACCCGGTTCCCGTCCACGTGCTGTTCCTGCCGTCGCGATAAGGCTCCCTGATCACCACCTGGCAGTTATCGGTGGCTCTCGCCAGCTCCCCCTCGTAAATCAAAAAGTCCAGGGAGCCTGTATAATAATTCTGTTCAGGCTGATTGCATGTTCTGCCGCTGATGTGAGGTCTGCAGCGACATTGTCCGGTGACGACGTCGCAGGAGTTCTCGTAGGAGCCTCCGGGGTCGCAGTCGCAGGGCTTGCAGCCGTCGGGATCTTCGGAGAGGCCCCAATAGTCTGGCAAACACTGATTGCAGTCCCGTGCGGTGACGTATCTTTTGCAGGTGCACTCGCCGGTGTACGTGTTGCATCCGCGGTTGTCGACGGTGCCGAGGGTGTTGCAGGTGCAGGCCTTGCAGCCTTCGGGGTTCGCCGGGTCGAAGTCCCAGAAGCCGTTCTTGCAGCGATCGCAACGACGCCCTTCGACGTTGCTCTTGCAATGACACCGACCGGGCTCCTCGCCGGTCGGAGCATCGGTGTAGGAGTCGCAGATCCCGTCGTCCAATGAACCGTCGAGGTCGCAGTCGCAGGGCACGCAGGCCTCCGGGTGCGAGATGTCTTTGCTAGGGTCGTGGTAGAAGAAGGGCTTGCATTGCTCGCAATTTTGGCCCGTGGTGTTGTGCTGGCAATTGTCGCAGACACCGCCCGACACTCTGCCGGATCGCTCGTAGACGGTTTCGTCGAAGTGACAGG
Source organism: Megalopta genalis (assembly GCF_051020955.1). Taxonomy (NCBI): domain Eukaryota; kingdom Metazoa; phylum Arthropoda; class Insecta; order Hymenoptera; family Halictidae; genus Megalopta; species Megalopta genalis. Next base: position 14,966,893 of record NC_135018.1, on the reverse strand, counting down.
AATTCGTGTGGTTGTTGCAGTTGCAAGGTCTGCAGGCGTTCGTCCACTTGCCCACCGCCGGCTTCCAAGGCAGATCGTTGTAGAAGTCCTGGCACTTCTCGCAGTTGAGGCCCGTCGTGTTGTGGGTGCACTCGCAACGGCCGTGCACCATGCCTTCCTCGTGGGGCACGCCGGGAAGCGGGACGCACTTCGAAGCGTGGCCGTAGCAGGAGCACGATCCTCGGATCACCATGTTCTGGATCGCGTAGTAGTACTTCTCGCGGATCTCGGCGCGATCGTCCAGGAGGTCGTCGCCCAACGTGTGCAGCCTTGTCATGTTGATGCGCAGATTCGTTATCTTCAGCTGGTTCTGCACCTCCTTCGAGTAAGGATTGTCGATTTCAAGGTTCTGCGGCAGCACCCTGGAATCACGGACGAGAGCTTGTAACTGAAATGTCCACGTTCCGCGAGATCCTAACGAGATGTTGGCTTTGCAAGGGATGCCTGATCCTTTCTAACTCCTTCTTTCTAATCTACAATTTCGATATAAGGACGATTACCTACCCTAAGACGTTATCAGCGCGTTTCCAAAACTTGTAAAATGTTTTGAACGCGAACCTAACGTGCGAAAAATTACGAAAGATTGTTATCTCAAGATGACTCCACATTTCAAATCGCCATGTATTATAACTTCGTAAAGAAATCGTACAACGACCCACCTAGGCTCATTTTGAAGAGAGAAACGTTCCCTTTCGATTCCCCTAACTTACTGTCTCCGAAATACGAACAATGAAAATATAAGAATAATGAAATAATCTCTTATCAAAAATTTTACAAATGCGTGCTCCGAGTTGCGAACACATTTTTCTTCGACTTCGATCGCTACGGGCTCGACGATTAACGTCGTCTCCGTGCAACAACCCGACAAAAAAAGATCGATGTACAAGCACATTTGTCTCGCAAACCAACCAAACGTTGCAGCAAAGTCTGCTTCGTCTCTGCATGCGCCAGAAGTCAATTAACGTGCCGACGTTATCGGTGATCAGGACCTGGCTCATACGTTTACGAGCAGTGACCACTGTTTGCCAGAGTGTATGCGCATACCTGAAGATAACATCACCTAAGGTTGACGGTGCCACGGCGGAGTATCTCGTCTCGCAGATAACGTCCGTCAATCTCTGCGGTGGGACGGTAGAAACCCCGGGGAAATATTGCTCGCAATTGTGCGCGAAATATCGATAGACCTTCCAGGTCTTCCCGAAATCGAACGATCGTTCGATCAACATCGCCGCTGGCCGGAACGTCTGGAAGCTGATGATGATGTGGGTGATGTGGAACTCCGACTCGGGATCGAAGCTGATCGACACGTTCTCCACGCCGTTCTCCGCTTGCCACCAGGTCCTAAAAGTTTCATTTCGAACATAGTCAACCCTCTGCGCCCCAGTGGTGACTCTAAGGACACCGCTAAAAATTCTATCGCGTCCTGAATTAATTTTTACGCTATCATATTTGTTCATCTTTGAAAAGAAAACAAACTGTTAAAAGTCCAACCGTTAGGCTGCATCTGGAGTTGAAATGGCTTCAAGTGCAAAGGGTTAACGTAATAAGCGTGATTCGTTCAATTGTGCAATATTTATCGAAAACAAAGTCTCGGGGAGTGGAAACCACAAAATTGATTCAGAGAATCGTGTCTTTAATTATAGTATATATAATAGTATATATAATAATACATAATATATATAATATATATATAATAGTATATATAATAATATATAATATATATACTTATATAATACATATAATATATATAGTAATATAGTATATATAATCGATGAATCAGCCGTCTATAAACTTTTTACAAGGGGTGATTCCGGAGGTCATTTGAAGTAACTTTCTCCTTAGCGAAAATGCAATCCGCGGCTTCGTTTACGAGTTATCAACGAAAAACACTGACCAATGAGAGACGAGCTCGACTGGCGCGAGGCGGCCGAGCCAACGAGCAGTCGAGGCCCGGTTCCGCCCATTGGCTCGGTCGCCTCGCGTCAGCTGATCTCGCCTCTCATTGGTCACGGTTTTTCGTTAATAACTCGTCAACGAAGCCGCGGATTGCATTTTCGCTAAGGAGAAAAAGTTACTTCAAATCACCTCAGGAATCATCCCTCTCCATGTTGGTTAACATAATTATGATACACTCTGTAGAATGATTCCTTACCCGCTGACGATGTTCTCGATGTTATGCTGTTGCTTCGGGTGCGTCGTGTCGCAGAAGAAGCACTTCTTCCGGTCCTTCAAGTGCGTGACAATGCAGTATCTTTCCGGTCCCTTGAGACCGCAAGTCGACGACGCCGCCAAACGATTTTTCCGACCGATTAACAGATTCCCAGTCGCCGGGTAACACGAGCTCTGCTCGCAAGGGTGCTTCCTCTTCATGTTCGGACCTGAGGAACGCAAAGAACGAGCTGAAACGGATTCTTTCAGGACGATAACGTCGAGTTAGCCACAGGTTGATTATCTCCGTTCCCTTCGGCCAGCTCCAGCATTGTTACTAGTACCAGCTACGGCGGTGAATGAATGGCTGTTATTTACGCCGGTAACCGTTAACGAAACGACCAGAGACCGTTGTTAGTTCGCAGACACCGTTCGACACCACCTCAACCAGATTAAGTCGATTAAACAGAGAGGACAAGTTTCTTGGTAGTCTTGTGGCGGATGTTTTGGTAGAATTGGACACTTTAGTTATCCGGTTAGCCAGTACAGTTCATACAAGAATTTTTGAACAAGCGAAAGAATTGTTGAAGTAAATAATAATAAATATAATATAAATAATAATAAAAAATATAATATAAATAATAAAAAATATAATATAAATAATAATAAAAAATATAATATAAATAATAATAAAAAATATAATATAAATAATAATAATAATAATAATTGAAGAATCCTTCTAATTAAATCATCACGTTCGAGATTATCGTTTAAAATGAAGTTATTACACGGTCCTAAAAGACGTACCATGTGACAGAGATAAGAAAAATATATGTTGATGCTGAATTTATAACGAATTCTGACAAGTTTGCTGTTTATTATACATATAGAAACAAAAACGTTCTTTTCGAATGTTTTATGCGTCTAACATTCCGTTTATGGCTTTTCTATGTTCTCCCGAGAAAAGAAATTCGATAACTAAAGCGTCAAATGTATTACCGATACGTTACATCGAGAAGAACGTTGTTAAACATTATTATTTTCAGCGTTATTGACTCTTTCGTTTTTTTTTTACTTCGATCTCCGGTATAGCGATCCAAGGATCTTCGGAGCGACGTTTGTTAACACACATCGAATGCGCGTGGCGGAAAAAGAAACGGGTGGATTAATTTTTTAATTCGTGTAACATCGTCATGCCGTTATCAGGGTTTTCTGTTTTTTTTTTTTGTTTTAGTTGTTCAACGACAGATTGCGTAACGAAGAAGATTGATGGAACCAACGAGAATGCTACCTCTTGGGCCAGGAACGGTCAGCCTTGGCCAATTATGGCGTTCCGCCGTCACCTCCATAGGCGACATATCTCCCCTCTGGACAGATCCTATAACACCCCGTTTTTATCTCGAATGCTTACTCGCACATGTTTGGGTTTACGTATGTTCTAATGACGCCAGTTTTGGAGATACCATGCCAAGCGGCATTTGCTAGTCCGACGGGAATTATACACAGACTCGAATAGAAATTATAAATCGCACGCGGTTTGGCTTCATATTTAATCAGTCAGTGACTCACCTCTGATCGGATGTCTTTCTCTGACATGTTGCCGGTCCGCAGCATCTAAAAATTAAATTCCGTTTACTCTTCTGTGTAAGAAATGGCAAAAATGTGGCAACAAAATTTAATTAAAATTCATTAAGAAATCGTTTCGAATGAGAATGGGAGCGTTTCACTCCCTCCTTTCCCCCTCCCCCTCTCTTTGGGTCAATAAGGCAACAAGCTTAAAAATCAGCAGTTTCCTGGCGAATTTTGAAGTACGCTTTCTTCCAGAAGCGAGAAAATCGAGAGCTGTAATTCATCGGTGAAAATTTTAAACGAGTCTATAGAACGTTATCAAGCACCGTTCTACAACCGTTGGAGGCTATCGCAAGGGACAGCCGGATGTTTATGATGTGGCGACTCTGGATCTAATCGTTGAAATGAATGGGAACCCTTAAATTGGACAGAAATCACTGAAACTGATTATTCCACGAAACTACGGTTCCATCGAAATTAGCATCTTGTACCGCCAAAAGTTCCTAAATTTCGTAAATTCTACGACAGAATCTGAACATCAATTATTTCGACGATTAACACTTTTAACAGAAAATCGTCTGTCACCGCAATTTGATTACGATTCTATTAGAATTTGTTAAGTATCATGTAAACGAAGCTTTCTTAGGATCTGCAAGCTAGAAAAACGTTTGCTAAATTAACACTTATCTTTTCTATTTGCATATTATCGAGCAAGTTGTTTCGATACGTCGGACTGTTTTTAGCGCTGATGTGGCAGTCGATGCGTTAAAAAAAATTAAGCGATCGCACAAATTGATTTCAGCGGAAAATCTGTTCGCGAGACTCGACGATTTTTTTTCCGAATTTCGGTAGAATGTGTGCACGGTCGGCGAGGAGTGTTTTTAATGGCCGACTGGGTGTTCGCGTTTTCTGGCTTCTAAGACGCTTAGATTTTGGAGACCGAAATAAACTGGAGGAGTTCCGAAGAAAGGCAGGTCGTGGGGTCAAATCGCTATCTAATCAGTACGGATAAAGTTGCTTCTTGTGAGAGCAATGAATGGAAAGCACGTTGCGATCGTGGATAGACGAGCCTCGACTATTCCAACAACATTCCAACAACATCCGTTCTAACTCGAAAACACTCTGATCATTTAAAAACGTTGCAAATTGTCCTCCAGTTATTTCGAAACGACTGTATACAAATGATTTCTCCTCGCGATCGAAGAACGATCGCGCGGTATATTGAAAAAATAAATAATCGATGAGTAAATAATTGATGTAAGATTTTTTTTAGAGAAATTGTAGATTTTTAAACTTGTCGTGATCTAAGTTCTCGTGGTCCGGAGGAAATATCGTCCAATTTTTGTTCGAGATTTCGACGTCCTACGAACAAATTATGTAACATTTGTGATAGCTAGATGAGAATTGGATGTCGCATGGGTTCCCGTTGGGTTAAATTAGATCGAACAAAATTGGAAAATCACACTTACTCGATGCGATAGTTAACAAAAATAGAAGTGCCGCGAGAATCGTCTCGCAAGACAATATTCGAGCCATTTTACTCTCCTCCCCTCGTTTCGAATTATCGGACGGAAGCTAAGAAGCCATGGGCGTGATGTTCCATCTGAAAGCGAAGAGATAGAACACTGTTAAATGTCGTTGCGGCCTTCGGAAATAATTCGAATGTTCTATATAAGCTGAAAATTTCAAATGCTTCTCTATGTAAGGATAAATAAAAGTATGCGTTATAATTAGTAGAAAATGGTAGCATTAGGTTTATTAAACTGGTATGAACGGCGTATATCCGATAGCATGAACGGCGATACACGCTCGTTCCAACACGTTTATTCTCATCGGTGCTTCGTGAATCATCCAGCTAATCCTAAGACGTCTCGAGGTTTCGCAACATTGATAGTTAACTTGTGTTAATACCGATGAACTGCCACAAACGAACTCACGAGATCCTTACGATTTACTATTGTTTTCGGAAGCCTATGAATCAGAACGCCGCCGACCGATGCCATTGTCCGTTTTATTGGCCCTCCTGAATGCTCCCTATTTCGCCATTATTTCGTAATTTATTGCTACTTCAAAGGAGAAACAAAGAAAGAATAGGCGACCTCGTCAAAATTAGCAAATATATATAAATCACTATTCCGGTGAGTTTACGATATGGACATATGTGCTATTTCTTTCTATTCTCTCTCTGTGTGCTTTTCCAATCTCTATTTCACTATTCTAGTACAGGAGAACGTGCCGCACCTAAGTGTTATCTAATGTTTATCGTTTGCAGTTTAACGACCGACTTGTCAATACGACTGTACTACATAAAATGTAAAAACGTTCCACTGCGAAAGCGCCTATCTGCTGTTGAATGGCGTTATCGAGACCCTTTTTTTTAAAGATATCCGTTTAATTAAAAATGATTAAAACGTCTAGATAAAATACGCTCACAAAATTAATAATTTTCTAAATGAACTTCGAAATTTTTTTTTTTTAGTGCGATTGTAAAAGAAATCGAATATCAAAGGTTTAACGTAAACATTCTTAATGACATTATTAATTGTTAAGTGCATTCGGGGGGAAGCAATGATCGCACTACTCTTTAAATTAATTCTGGAGCAGCGCTCGAAACATCAATAACGTTTATCGTTAGATCGCGAATTTGATGCTCTTTCACAATATACATGAGTAGATCAAATTTACAATAGTGAGTAGAGATTAAACGAATTTGCGGATACACGTATACGTTATTTTCAATTCACTAAAATTGCTAAAGAACGAAGGCTAATCCGGCCTCTATTCGTTAAATTAGGTGAACAATATCTTTATTTTGCTTGAAGTTTACGCGAAACATCTTATGAATAACGCTTTTATTTTGCATTAAGTCTACTTATCGTTTGTTACTCCGTTTAGCCACGCACTCCAAACCACCCACTGACAATTTGTTCAAGTAACTGTATTTCTAATTTTATAAAGATGAATTAATCCGTACGATAGGATTCTAATGTTACGTTAAAATCAATTTGCCAAGCGTGCGTACATTTTGAATATACAACCGCGTTGCTTCAAGAAAGAAATGTCTTCTGTCAGATAATTTTCACAACCCTCTTTCAAAATCGTTTCGTTCTTATGCTCGTAAAACATTATCGCAACAAATTATCTACAGCACGGTGGCATAGTTTACGCACAATTGAGTCGGTAAATCTGCAGTAGCTTCTCCTACATCCGCAACAATGACTCAAAATTAGAAATCACCCCTAGATAGATCCTGCCTCGAAAACAATTTCTCATTATACTCCATTATTACAAAAAAAAAAAATACAAGCAACGATATTAGATCAATGCGTGACCCAATGTCACAGGAATATCAAGAAATCGCACAAGAAGAACACCTTCGAATCTGCGAATAACATCTCCAAACAATCGTTCGCCCGACAAAAACTCCACACCGATTAGAAGCCTCGAGAGAAACCGCCAAAAAATCGCACAGATCCCGCGGTAAATGCTACAGACATTCCACGATACATCCACGAAGTGCAGACGAGAGCCAGCGGAGATCGATGCCATCGCGGAACGCAGCGAGAGCGCACTTTTCGCCGGCTGCGTCCGCCCGGGATGCATCGTGCGCTCGGTGCATCCGACACTAGCATGCAAAACGAGCATAGCAAATGCGTCGAGCCGCGAGCAGAGTTTACTCTTACCTAACGCGGAGAGTACGCGTGTCTCCGAAACGATAGTTGGCGCACGTTTGTTCGCGGGGCGCCGCGCGAGGATCCAGAACACGGGCACACAACGATCCAGCACGTGCAAAACCGATCGATCGAACGATCCACGGGCACTGTCGATCACCGACCGCGGACGATACGGCGTCGCACGATGGGAAATCGGATCGGGAATGGAACAAGACCGACGCCGTTCGACGCCTGGCGATGCTGACGCGTCCCTCGCACCGTTTCTCTGCTAAGGAGAGCCTCCGCAAACGGCCAGTGCCGTACGTAGAATGAGGCTCCTTTCTTCTGTCGAGAGAACCACGGTGCTGATACAGACCGAGGGGAAAGGTAATTGCTGCCTCTCCGGAACCAGAGAGTAGGGGGAACGATGCGGGGGCGTCCGGCGTGTAAAGCTTTTCGGACGATCAGCCGCTCGCAATTTCATTCTTGCGAGACGCTTTCTTGTTGCGGGCCTGGACGATCCCTGGGATTTCCTATTTTCTTGTCGGCTCCAATGGGACAAGGCGATGGCTGTATCTTCAGATGTACCATTTTCTTTACAGTTACAACGATAGAAGCTTCGCCATTGTAATCGTTTCTTCGAAGAAAAAAAGGATTAATAGACCTTTCAATGACTGCATCGTGCACGAGAGAAGCTCGGTAAATTTCTTTTAAATAACGAATTCGAAGGAAGATGTTACATCGAATAATTCGTTGAATTATAGGCGAAATTGTGCTGTCACCTTTGAACAATTTTTTGAGGGATTCGCAACCGTCGAATTTAGACTTCAAAAGGGCTACAAGTCGAAACTGTGTTCCAATTCGAAATTTGGAAAATGTTATCTGATCTACAGTATTTCAATTTTACACGATCCCGTTGCTACTTGTACATAGGACCTGCTGACTCGCGTATATTACTTGCATTTTCAACGGTTTTGAAAGTATAAACAGATTTAAGGCTTGTTTGAAAACGAAAAAACTAGTGATCTTGCGACATGTAATCTCCTTGCTGGTCTCAAGATGCATTTTCTTCATCTGCATAGTTTGTTTGTGACATACTGATACTATAGATTGTTTATAATATTTATTTATTATAAATGTACACATTAGTGCGCATAGACTCAAAATTTGGAGTTGTTACTGTTCGAAGAGTTACCGATCTTGCGTTTCATTTTCTTGATGCTAGACTAAGAATGAGGATGCTTCGGATTTCCAACTTTTAGGACGGTTTGGCCGAGACAAACTGTTCCGAACTATTTGTCATAGTGTTCAATTATTATTATCGCCGGTAACGTTTATAACCGTATGATTTATAGAATTGATCGGGATGGTTTTCAATGAACGGGAATTATTAAGCTGAAAGCCATTTGAAACCGATCGAAGATCCTTAAATCTGTTATTGCTCACCGAAATTTCACCGAAATGTTTTTGTTTAGTGCTTCTTGTATTTTAACGATAGCTGTTTAAGAATTTTATTAGACCAATCAGACTAAGAATCAAATGATCCAGTGGTTTTCTTTTTGTTTAATCAAAGATTAATTCTGTTGGAGCATAAAATGTTTCAGTCGTATTGCCGCGTAAAATATCATTTTGTGCGAACATTAAATATGTTGTATGCGTCTGGTATGGGTGAAACGTTCCTGCGACGTGTTTTATTGATTTAAGTAGCACTAGAACTACGTAGGCCTGAAACAGGACTCGGAATTAACCAGCACGCAACATGAGGATCGCTAGGGTTACGCCTCCTGATTCCCGCCCCGCGTCTTGCTCCGCGCTGTTCGCCTAATACACACACATATACAGCGACAGGCACACACGCCAAAGGTGTTCCGAGCCTTGACTTTACATGAATGAAGCTCCTTACACGAAAATCTTCATAAATGTATAAATGAAATTCTCCACGAATGCATTTCGCAGTCACAATAATTGCAAATTTTAAGAATCTTAGAGTTAATTATTTTAGTAGAAGCACTGAATTCGATGGGGCAATAGCTCTAATTCGAAGATTAATTAATGGTAAAGGCGCTTCAAGGGTGCTCGAATGAAGTGATAGATCAATTGTTAAAGCGTTTTTTTTCAGATTATGATGTCAATTATTTTCAGAAAATAATTGTGAAATATTTGTTTATAAAATCAGGTTCCTGTGCAGTGTGAAATGTTCAGAGATCGTTGTACATTCTCTAGCCGGAATTTCGAAAGCAGGAGCGGTATTCATTGAAGCAACCAGCTGGGTCGTTCTTCACACGTGCTGCACACTTGCATTCGTTTTCCATCGGCTCCCTTTACTCTACACTCTGCAGTCTACACAAGTCTCCTATAAACTATTCTGTAGTCTCTCCGGAATAGTTTATAGCAGACTTGTCACGCCGTTGAATCAAACCAGTATCTCTCAGTCGTTAACCATAATCAAAGGTCTTACGATAACAATTTACCCAGTCATTGTAATTTGGGAAATTTTTTGTTAAATGCAACAACGGTCTAATCGCTGCATCAAATGAACACTTTTTAAATAAATGAAATATTGTCTTTTTAAACAATTTTCTGCAGCGATTGCAAAAAACGACGTAGTTAAATAAAAATTGATTTCTCATTCCTTTAGAAGTTTAATGGATTCTAAATATTTTTAAATAAATGGTATATACAGTAAAGGCATTACTGTTAAAATTTTTTATTTTTACTGTTTTGTATCTCTTCTGCTAACTTTTTTATAAGTGCTTACCAATTTGCAGTCTAATATTAAAGTAGATAAAAAAATGCATTCATAAATCATTTCTTTGCAATTCTTACGTTATATCTAAGATTGTCTAAGAATATAATACCTAAGACAGATGTTATACTCAAATGTACTATACTCAATGCTACTATATCAAATATACTATATAATTTAATATGTTAAAAAATTATGTAGTCAAGATGAATTATTTCTTGAAAGTCTTTACAACTCTTTGCTACAGAAGACAATATATTTCGACTATTAATGTTTTATAATTTATAGTGGAATTTATAATTTTTTTAAGTAATAAAAAGATATTATATATAATATGAAATGAAGGTGATACAGTTCGCTGGCATGAAAAATGATATGCAGTGTTAAAATTAATCTCGTAAACGCGAAATGTAACGAGCGAATACGATCTATGAAAGGAAGCGTGGGCAGTATTATCACTGTAACGTATCCCGGTTATGATAATAGAATACCATTGCCTTTTCCTCGCATCTTTCTTCCTCTTTTTTTCCCTCTTAATTCATCATTTAGAATCTCTTTTATTGAATTAATTTATTGCAGCGAGTTTACTCTTAATGAAAGAGAACATAATAGATAAATCTATGCTAAAACTATCACTTTCAAAGGATTCATTTGATAATATTTTATGAAACTTTTTCTTAAATTAGTAATGTCCTGCAAAAATATGGTCATCAAATTTAAAATGTTATTCTAAATACCATCTTAAAAGTTTTAAAACTAATTGATGCCATTTTCTGTTTCTTCAAATGAATTCAAGAGTTCTCTCTAATATAGATATTAGTTCTCTCTCTCTCTCTCTCTCTCTCTCTCTCTCTCTCTCTCTCTCTAGAATATTAGTTCTCTCTAATATATTCAAGAGTTCTCCCTCTTTGTATATCATACTCTTAGAAAGGTTTTATGATTAAGATATTAAAATACATGTACTAGTTGGTCCTCTCTGTGAAAATATATATTTCACTCGTAAGAGTATTGAGGTCTCAATACAAGTCTAACACATAAAGTAGTAGTATGATTACACACAGAGTAGTATGAGTTTAATTATATAAAATATATATTTCTGCAGTTATATAATTTACTTATCTAATAACAAGTCTATGTAAGCATTTGCAATTAGATCTTCCTTTTGTATGCTTAATTTTGTCATTAAATCTTGAGCAATTTTTTCTCCTTCCTCGATAGTGCTATCATCAGACAAAACAACCTAGAACATTTACAAGAATACAATATTTATTCAACAATTTCACTGACACCAGTTAATGCGCATGACTTTATTTAAAAGAACGCTGGTTAAGATTATTTTACTACTTTGTACCTCCAACTCCATGAAATTTCCTAAACCTTCTACATCATCAATGTGCACACGGGTCTCACCAACCATATACAACTTCCTAGTCTTTTTAACAATACCTAAACAACCGTTTGACTCAGTTAAAATATTTTTAACTCCGGTACAAGCATCGGGATTTAGACTTGTCTTCTTGTAGTCACACAGCTTCGGGCCCAAAATGTTTGATCTTTTGTAATATAATAATTCTCCTGATCCATCCTGTATATTGACAAACAATTACTTTATTGTATTTCTAACATTTATTGTACTGCATAAAGTATACATATATTAGATTTAAACTTCTAAGTTATTGAATAATCATTTAATTGTTTTCATCACTGCTTTTGATTATGATGGTTTGTAGTTATGCATAAAATAAAATTAATATACATACTTATAAATAAAATAAACATAGTATGTGTAATTATGAATGAAAGGAAATCTAGTTTATTGAAAAAAATAATGATCTTACTTCAAATTCTCGTAGTTTTAATCGACCTTCTGCTACTTTGAAAAATGTGTCATGCTGCTTTATGATTTTGCATTCAGAGTCCGTAATTTGTTTAGTTAAGGAAATTTTGTTCTCTGGATCACTAATTTTCGCTTTTATCTCGATATTACGCATTATTACTGTCTTCTTATATTTTATTTATCTCCTATTTCATACAAACAGTAAAAGCTACTTTTTCCGAATCGTAGCTCTACAAGTGGTTATTTCGAACATGTACATTCTATTTCAAAATGCTATTGCATACTGGGAAATATAAAATTACCAAAAAATGCAAGATGTTATAACAGAATTTGTTAATTTTTAATTACTGTACATTTTTGCATTTATTTTATTTAAATTTTTAAAACAACAAATTACGGTAAGTAAATTAATGTATTTGGAAGAAATTTTATAAAATAGGCACAATAAAACTGAAAAAATCGCGATACATGCTTCGAATTTAAGCTATCAAATTTTGAGTGTTTTACAATTTTCGTAATCAGGAAATCATATCATATTTTTTTTACATTAATATTGAGATTTAACTTGATAATGATATGTGATCATTGTTAAAATCGATGAAATGCACATTAAATTAAAATTCAACGAATTGATAAAAATCATCAACAAAATAAAAAGTGAAGTGGGTTTTAGATTGCGCAACAATTTCCGTATTACTTTTTTGTATACGCTTTACTATCTATCTGTAGAACGTAAACACAGACAAAATCACTTCCATTTTGTCGTCCACATTTTGAAGAGCAGACAACATTTATAATAAAATTCGTTTAAATTTAGTATATGACAATTTCGAATTTCTTATTATAATCTCATAGAGAATCTTCAAGTAATACAGTATAATAACATATAAAATTGCTAGAACATACTTTTAATTATACTATATTAAGTTTATACATTAATAGATTCATATGCGATTTTTTAATTTTCGTCCCAAATATGTAACATAAACTAATGATAGCTTGCCCATTTGTTTCTAATAATTATTCAATTTCCTTGCATATTATGACAGATAAAACCTGTCGCGACATCTATAACAATTTGCTGTAAACCAACAATTGGCAATAAACAGAAAGATGGCATGACAATCATCATTTTGCGATTGAATTTTTACTTTACCCATTACGAGCTAATTAGATTAACAAATATCGAAACACAGATTTAGAACATGGCATCTTACGGGCTTTTCTATCTCAGTTTTGGAAAGTTCTAGAGCCCCTTTACCATTTCGTGTCGCACTCAACGTTATCGATAGTTCACAAAAAATAGGCACGTTAGCAAGAAGCGAATATCCTGTATATTTCATTTCTACTACGAGTGTTAAATATTATTTCGAGGCAATAAATGTATACAGCACGAACATTTAAATGATGGAAATATTTATGAAACATCTACGTATTTGATATTCACTATAGGAAGCTTTAATATCTTAAACATGAGCGCGACACGTGAATGGTAATGGAGCTTTCGAAGCTACATTTTTGAGCGACAAAATAATACATTGAGTGTCAAGTCTTACTCCTATACCTCGTCCGTGCTAATATATAAATTTCATTTTCAAAAACAAATATTAATATTTCGGTCTTTAGCAAACAATTGTGTTCACCGGAATTCTCCTCAAAAATAATAATAATTATTATAATAATTATTATATTATATTAATTATAATAATAATATTATATTAATTATAATAATTATATTATATTAATTATAATAATTATTATATTATATATTATTATAATAATTATTATTGTTATTATTCTCGAAAATGATAATTATTCAAAACATTGAATAAAACATGAAGTTTTAAACGAAGTTCAATTATTATTTAAGATTAAAACTTAAAAGTTGCTGAAAATGTATTCTATCACAGACGAAATATAAGTACAAACCATTCCGGTATTAAAAAAATAAAGCATTGTTCGGCCTAAAAATCGTGGGGAAAGGGGGGATGGCATTTACACGAACAACCGCAAAACACATACAGACTTCAATGATTCTCTCGTTTAATATTTCAATATAACATCATATAGAAGATCTAAAATATTTCACAAAGAAATTCGTGGTGACGAAGAAGTGTAGGGAAACGAAACGAGGAATTGAAATTTGCCACATTCGTCGTACATAGAGTTTTTGCTAGAATCCTCTGTCTACATGAAACATGTGACTACTCGATCTATTAGCTGTACACGTGGCTCGCCACTCGACGTTTAATAATTCTTAACAATGGGATCGGTAACGAAACGGTATAAATCAAACAAAAACGAAGAAATAATTCACCATACATTTGATAATTAAAATAAACATCAGACCGACCGATTTAATTCGATCCCATCGTTAATAATTACATACTCGGAAGTAGTTCAACTCTCTCGTTCGAGATAGTACATAATTATTCTACATGATTTATCGTGCATCGATGCACCGGTTCTCCTTTAGTCAACAATCAACGTTTGGATAGAATCTTCGAAGGACGTTTGAAGTCGCTACTGCAAAGATCTGCGGGTTTGGAATTTCAATTCGTAACAAACTTAATGATTAGCACTCGATGCGTACGTAATACGTATTTAGTTGTTAGATCTCATCGACGATCGTCCTCGATTATTTCTTCGTTTTTATTATACACAGAGAGGTCTTCGTACGTTAAGATATTATTGTTCCGCGTGTGAATGTCGTTAGATCACGATATTGGAAGTATCATAGCGAGTAACTTTATTTTTGGTTCAACCGAATTACATTTAGTGTAGAGTCGCGGTCGAAACAGGAAAACAAGAGTGATCGGCTTATTCGAACTATACATAGTTTATTTCGGAAATTAGCAGTTAGTTATAAATCTTCTTTTTTTTTTAAAGAAATTATATACAATCAATATACAGTTGTTACAACCAAATCAATTGTTCTTTAATAGTAACGTTCGTATAACTCTCGACAGCGATTAACACTTAACGCTTAATACCGGTATTGCTTAATTAAATTCTCGTCGAACGTAAAGATGAAAACGATTCTCGATCGCCTACACGTTAGAGGTAACAAACCATGCGTGCAAATGTTTCTGATACTTCGATTTGTTTATGCTTCACTAACGATACAAGCTTCTGTTACGATCATATTACAAGTTAATTTACTCATTCAGGTGCGATCAAGCTGAATCGATTTGCTCGGTGTGCAACGTGTCTCTCCTCTTCGAACACCTCAATTCCATTCGATCGGGAACAAAAGAATCGACCGCCGCCGAAAGCAGTCTGCGTTGCACGAATCGCAATTTAATCACTTCGCCATCGTGTGACAATTATTTTCTTCGTTCCTCACGATTTATTTCGCACGTTTGAATAGAACCCGCAGCTTATCCGTGCCGAACGCTCGCAGAATTCTCGCAGAATTCTCGCAGTAATCGAGTTGCTGGAAACGGACTTAAGCGAACGCTGTGCCCACGCTGCTTTGTTGCACAGAATATGTAGATTGAAAATCATGGTACAGTCGAGGAACGATGGATAGATTATCGTTTGTTCTCGTTAATCTCTGAGAAATTTTCACGTCATTTTCTGTTGCGGCACGAAATTCGAACAAAATTTCGTGGAAAACCCTTGCTCGTTCATACAAATAGAAACAATCAAATTAACGTATAGTACACGATGATTTTAGATAGAAATTTCTTTTTCGAAATGCTCGAAATAAAACGCGACGTATAATTGGTAATTTCACCTAGATTTCCTTCATCGTAAATTTCTTCCGGTTTAATCTGTCGTTAGTTGATCAAAGAAATAATTGAATTCCAACAATTGGTACAATCTTCTACAAAACTGCTCCTGTTTGACGCAAGTACAGAAATCGAATACTATAAATCGCACGATTATAATAATCCTCTTTTGGAACGCTTCTTGCTGCTGTTCAATGAAACATGATTATACGTCTACAATATTTTGTAATTCGCCCCTACGTTTTCTTCATAATCAATTCTTCCTTGTTCAGTTCATCGGCAATCAATAAAACGAATTATTATATTCTATGTATCGTGACGCGATCTAGTATAAAATGATCACCCTGTGGTGGAAATAAGAAGCTTAAATAAAATTGCTCGGAATAATATCCTTAGCGTTCCTAATAAACGAAACATAACGTTCGACGATGTGCTTAATTTATCGCTTCCTTCGTGCTCAATTTATCGATCATTAACTTGGTTATAACGTTGAATTCAGAAACTTGTTCAATTCAGAATATCGTACCCGCTACAGAACTAAATACAAAGACAACAGCGACCGAACGATAATAAACGAAACATAACGTTCGACGATGTGCTTAATTTATCGCTTCCTTCGTGCTTAATTTATCGATCATTAACTTGGTTAACGTTGAATTCAGAAACTTGTTCAATTCAGAATATCATAGCCACTACAGAACTAAATTGAAAGACAACAACGACCGAACGAAATCATCGAAGAATACTCGTTTCTCGAAGCATTACACCCGGCAGTCCCGAAATCGACGAAACCGAGCCTCAGGCAATTAATATTTACAGACTGTTCCACGCTAGGATTCAGTGTACCAACGATTACATGAAATCATTCGTCCGTGAACCATTCGATCATTCTCGATCCGATTGTACCAGACTTTTCGATCTACCGGCCGAAGTGAACCCTGAACGTCTTCTATCTTCTGTATCACACTGTTCGATTAGTTACGACCGTCTGAAAAAAACAACCTTATTAATGAATAACCTTACGACGGACGTCCCGAAGGACATCCCGAAGAGCCGCCTCGTCCCGCGTCCACGAACGTCCACGGGCGACGATCCCTCGACGATCCATCAAGGTATCCGTCGAGGTTCCATCGAGGCGGCGTCTTCTCGCGTGTTCCTCGAGCTCGTTGAGTGACAGAGAGAGGCCGTTTAGGGTAGTCGTCAGCTTCCGGCACCCCTTTAAATGTACTCGGCAAACATAATCCAGTAAGTTCCGTTTAGCACAGCGAACAGGAATGGGAAGAAGACTCGCGAGACCCGGTCGATGTTCAGCGCCCGCATCCGCGCCTTTTGAGCGGGCGTAGGGCCCGGTGGAGGCCCGGATGGTGGGCCCCCTCTTGCCGGACCTGGCGGAGCACCGCGCGCTGGACCGGGTATGGGGACCGGGATCGGACCTGCCGACGAATTCTGGGATCGACCGGTCAGCAACACGGCGTTCTCCTGCGGGAGAGAGAGATTCGAATTTGAACCGCGAGCGGCAGGACTGCGTCTCTGCGACTCGGAGACTTCGACGCTTGGACGGGAGGGTGTCCAGTCGCCATTGACTCGCTCGGCCTTTTTTCTTAGGAGCTTCGAGTGTTAGATGCTATAGATTGATTATTCTTGGCCGAATCTTTGGAGAGTCGAGGCTACCCGACGTTTTATTTATTTATATTATATATATTTTATATTATATATATATATTTTTTATTATATATATTTATTTTATTATATATATATATTTTTTATATTTTATTTTCTAATAGTCCTTTTAAAGCCGAAGATCAACAGTTGAGAATAGCCTAAAAACTTGTCCAAAAGCGACAATAACTTTAGGCATGGTCCAGGAAATTAAGCCCTCAACGCCGGCGCATTGTCCCAGAAATTACTCAACATCCCGAAATGAGGGGTTCCCGAAGTCATTTGAAGTAACTTTTTCCTTAGCGCAAATGCAATCCGCGGCTTTGTTTACGAGTTATCGACGAAAAACAGTGACAAATGAGAGGCGAGCTCGGCTGGCGCGGTGCCGCCCAGCTAACGAGCGCACAAAGCCGCATCGCGTCTGCTGATCTCGCCTCTCATTGGTCACTGTTTTTCGTTAATAACTCGTAAACAAAGCCGCTGATTGCATTTGCGCCAAGGAAAAAGTTACTTCAAATGACTTCAGGAATCCCTCGTTGCTCGATTTTGAATAACTTTTTGTTGCAGGAAAATGAACGACGCATGGCTTAAGAAGAAGCTACGAGATTTAAAATGAGTTTAGGTTCGCTATTGTACGACGCGCTTTTGCGAAATTATAACAGTTGAAATATCGACAATTTGTAAAAAATCAGAAAGTACAGTGTTCGAATACATCGTTCACTGGCTGTGTGTATTGGCAATAACCTTTAGTGGAGAATATGATGATTTCGAAAATTGAAGCACAATTTAGTGAATGCTCTGATCGAAGTTGTAATCATAAATTTAGAAAATTGAGAAGGCCTTGTTGAGTTAATATCTTGAGAATTGCAGAGTAGTAGTTAAGGTGATGTTAAAACATGTGATTATAAATTTCGAAAAATGAATCACAATAGTTAAGGTGGTATTAAAAACTGTAGTTATTAATATCGAAAATTGGGTATGTTATGTTGAGCTATTACCTTGAGAATTGCGGGGTAATAGTTAAAGTATAATTAAAAGCTGTAATTATAAATTTTTAAAACTGAATTATGATAGTTAAGGTGGTATTATAAAATGTAGTTATTAAATATCGAAAATTGAGAGAATGCCATGTTGAGCTATTACCTTGAGAATTGCGGGGTAATAGTTAAAGTATAATTAAAAGCTGTGATTATAAATTTTTAAAACTGAATTATGATAGTTAAGGTGGTATTATAAAATGTAGTTATTAAATATCGAAAATAGAGAATGCCATGTTGAGCTATTACCTTGAGAATTGCGGGGTAATAGTTAAAGTATAATTAAAAACTGTGATTATAAATTTGTAAAACTGAATTATGATAGTTAAGGTGGTATTGTAAAATGTAGTTATTAAATATCGAAAATCGAGAATGCCATGTTGAACTGTTGCCTCAAAAATCAAACTATAATAGCGAACTAGAGTAAAGTAATAAAAATCGAAGTTCAATATCGAAGATATTATGGAAAAGTTGTAGTATAATAGTGAATGTGCTCTTAAAAATTGTCGTCCTTTGTCTCCGAGACACAGATCGTGTCTGATCTCGATATCCACCTCCGCTTAAGCGTTACCTTGGTGGCGATGTCGAATATTTTATCGAGTTTCGCTGAATCTGGACCACCGCAAGAAGGCGGTGCAGGCGGAGGCGGCGGTTTCGCAGCTGGCGCGTCCGAATCACCGAGAACGATGTTCACCAGGCAATATTCCATTAGTGCCATGAACACGAATATCGTGCAAACCGACATAAACGCGTCCACTGCCTTCAAATACGAAACCGGAGGCAGGGACGCTTGACTTTTCGCGTGCTGCGTTGAAAGGGTCAGCAGAGACGTTACGCCTAGGGTCACTCTCGCTGGTGCTGCCTCCGGTTTTATCCAAAAGGACACCCACTGCGTAAAACGTCACAAATTAGACACACATTTGAAACGAGAGTATCAAAAAATGGAGCCAAAAATGTTCGTGAAACTATCAGAGAATTTTCTTACTCCTCGTTTAGTTCAAAATGTACAGATAATAATCGTAACTCGCAATTAGACTGCGGATTTAATGCATTTACGACAAATTGGTTGGTTGCGATTTGAAATAGATGAAAGATTAAAAGAATTTAAAAATGGACAATGTCTTGTCTTGAATCTAGTAGAGTGATTAAAGAAAGAATGAATTTACTGTTTAGTTTCTATTTCTTCCAAACTGTTTCCATCCAATGCAAACTACATTTTTATTTAACGCGTACAAACTATTGCCATTTATTTACTCGTATTCCTATTTGATGCAGACAATTTTTATTTTGCATAAAAATCCCCGGTCCGCTTACAATGTAACGATATCTTTAGATCGTCCCGATGTTGTTACAGTTTCGCGTCTCAGTTTCGCGATTTCGTCACAAATGCGTCAAATCCGCGGCGGTTTACAGCTACGAGAATTCCGTAAATTGCACGAACGTTTCAACGCGTACAACCGTGGAACATAAATTGGCAGTCCACTCACCGACATAATGACGATCAAACAAGTAGGAACGTAGGTGTGAAACAAATAGTATCCGAGCCTACGTTTCAGAACGAAGATTACCTCGAGGCAAGTGAAATTACCTAGAAAAAAGCGAGCATTAGCAGGAAACTCCTGATTCGCGGCTTCTAAATACAACGTGGAGAGATTCGACGACGTCGAGGATCCTTTGTTCGACCGTGATAGCCGTTTCATTCGAGAAATCGTCGTCCGACGGAATTATTATTAATAGCGAGCCGAATCCATTCTCGCATGAATTCGGCTGTTATTACGGACGAGTTTCTTTCTATTCACCGTGGCCGTCGCGGCGGCGTTAACGAAGCTCGGAAAAGGCACGAAGGGACGAGGCGTATCGTTTCGGCGCGTGGAATCGTTCGCGCGCGAAAACGACTCGCGTGAATGGACCCGCTCGCGGGCCCGCAAATCAGATTAATTACGCGGGAACAAAGGAACCGACGCGACCCGGCTCCCTTTCTCGTGACTCACCAGTCGAATAGACCTGCGTGCAATCGGCCGTGTAATTCTTAACCAGTTGCAGCTGCGGCAGCTCGATGTTCTCGTCGACGACGAGTGGCACGTCGGGATCCCATTGGAAGATCATCTCGTCCGTCGTGTGCGACACTGTTGACCGAGTTATTTTGTCGATGTCAAATCGGCCGGTGTTCGCCGAAAGCACGAAATTTAAAGATCGTTCGTCCGGGAACCAACCCCGCCTATTCGACGTCCCCGGGCCGTCCCCGCCCGAAACAAGGGACGCTCGTGTGCGAGCAGTAACGTCATCGACTTTTCAAACCGAAGGGGATTCGATTGCCATTGAATCGCAGCCAGCGGCACGGAAACGAACTGTCTCCCTTTGGTTGACAGGCGTGACAAGAAGATTCGACGTTCCGAGAGCGAAGAAGCTTCGGGGAACGTCGGACTGCGACTACGAGAACGCTCGATCGCAAGCATACTTCGAACTTTCGCGGTACAAATTTTTTATACGCGCGTCGAATAAACGACTTTAAAAAAAAATTACTTTAGGAACCCCCCATTTCCGGATTACGATTAGGAACCCCCCATTTCCAATCGCCGTGATCGTACGAAAATTATTCCACGCCGTTGAGAGTGACATTAGTCTTCGAATGAAATAAGGAATCCCTTTAAAGTGTATAAAAGTTTCGATTGAATTGGGTTTCAAAGTAATTGGACACATTGCAGAGAACGTACAGTGCGTTGAATGAGGTTCCGCATAAATATAGTTGGTAAATTGTGTAACAGTCGTTGCTACAAAGGAACGTGAATTTTTAAACAACAACATTTACGTGAACTCACAGCTTTCCATTTGCAGCTTGCACTCCTGCGTGTCGTGGGGATAGATCAGGAAATTCATGGCGCAGGATAGTTTCAATGTTAGTCTGAAACATGGAAAACAGATGCCTGTTCTTTACAAGAAAAATGATTGGAGAACAGTAATCTACCCTTTGCACTGGAAACGATTTCAATTGAAAAATTAACATATTTCTTTCAGCGTGTAGCAACCGTGATTTTGTATCAGTTTCAAATTGAACTTATTTGCTCGTAAGATAAACGCTTTAAATAGAAACCAATTTAACAATGTACAAAATTCCTTTAAAAGAAAAAATGGCGAAGCAATTTTTAGCGGCGCGTCAAAGTCGTCATTCGAGTGCAAAGGGTTAATTATTCGAACGAAGTTTCAATTCCCGATGAATTGCTCGTTATTCTGTAGAACTAAGGCGAGCATGGCAGCCAGTAAAATGATTCAGGCCGAGGTAAAGTGTATCGATTTGTTTGACTCTTACTTGACCATGTATAAAATAGTCTTGTCTTTGTACAGCCACAAGTAGTGATTAGGTATGGTCATCGTCTGGAAGGTCACGGATTTGGCGTTCTTGAAGAACGAGTCCGGCCGCCACATGTTCTTCAACCAGTCCACTTCTAGTAATCTGGTCGCAAGTTACAATAATCTTCCGATCAGATTCAGCGAGATCGAATTAGAAGACCGCGCAAGTCTTCGAAGACCGTGTCAATTTGATACGATCACGTACCTATATTCGGACGTCATGTTCTCCGGTAACCGTAATCTGTTATCTTTCCAGGTCTGAGCGAAAAATATATCGGCTGCGTAAGTCTACGGAAAACAAGTCACGATAATTGTACAATCGCTTGGAAACTGCAAACTTATTAAACGAACCGAAGCTTTGGCCAACGTCGAGCAATGAAAATCGAATGTAAAAGCAACGCATTTGGAATTTCATTTCTTATTATTGAGGCTCCCGCGATCTTGCCGGGTCTTACAGACTAGATCTTTCTGTAAATGTTGCACAATACCATGGACGTCTCGTCTATGGAATCGAGGCCCATCACGGTGACGTGGAAATAGACGACGGTTGCCTGTCCATCTTTCTTCGGCGGCCGCATCTTGTCGTAGAGCTTCGGGTCCTCCGGCAGGAGATCGTAGAACTCCAAGCTCCTCCTAAAATTGCACGTCGTCAACTCTTGTCGTTCAATCATTCGCGGCGTAACGGTTCAAGTATAAATTGCATCGCGATTTAATGGTTCCAAACGAGTCGTGAAACGACGACAGAAAAAGATGCTTGCGAACGGACTGCGGATCTTCGTGCATTCGGACTTACAAAAATTGCGCGACACCGCCGGTATTCGAAGTTCGATCAAATTTAACGAGGCCTCTACTAATTCTAATGCGAACGAAGCAGTTGCCACCGATGATAATCTTGCAATTAATTATTCGCCCGCACAAACATCGGCAGTCTTGAAACAGCGTCTACCATGATATGCGAATTATGTAATTGCACCCCGTGTACGTCGCATGCATGGCGAACTACTCGAACAAAAAATGCGAACCATGATTTGCACAGAAATTTGCGATCGTTTATTCAACTCTGAATCGTTTTGTACAAAAGATTCCAAAGTAGATGCTAGAATTAACACACTGTTGCACCGTTTGTTACAGATTTCGCAGCGTTTCGGTCGTTTTCACGAATCATAGAATTGGTTAGCGATTTAAAATTTAATTTTCGCATGATCAGATTATATTTAAAGATGCGCGGCAACGACAATCAACGCTTCGATCGCGAAACTCGTCCGCGTCGAGGCAGAGGAGAAAAAAAGGATATCACTGCGCGTCGCACCACCCGCGAATCACATGATGCAGTCCGTCACTATTGAAAACTCCGGAGCGCCGTTCTTCTGAAAAAATTTGGTGCTCCTTTGTTCACACCTCGTTGTGGTTCTTCTCTGAGACCCCACCGCGAGCGACGCAACTCCGCGGTGTTTTACTGCCGAAACAATAGAAATTTACGCGACGTAACTCGAAACGTTTCGGAAACAGAAACATATCTGTCTTTCTCTTTTGCCGCTGTCACTGCACTTCTGTCACTGCGATAATCCTTTAAGAGATTAGGTCACCAGACGTCGCGGCCACCATTTTGGTTTCCCAACTATCGCGCCGGATCTCGATTTACGAACGACCATAATTTCACTGTTTCCAATTGATTTTGTGAAAGGAATCAGTTGGCTCTGATAAATTCTTGATTTTATTCTGTTTAAACAACGGACGACATTGGAAATTGTAACGATTCGATGTCGAGGAAAAGTGCATGATTGAATATTGATGAATACCGTATCACGTGTTCCTTGTTTCTGCAAGAAAGCGCTTGATCGAATATCGACGCACGTTGTTGTTCATTATTTATTTTTTAGGAAAACAATTGATTGAATAGTTCAAGTATATATCGTTGTTCGTTGCTTTTGTGGAAGATAATCGATTAGATATTGATGGATATTGTGTCGTGTATGTATTCTCTGTTTTCGGGAGCACGTATTCTGAAGCAACGAACGCCGACTTTCGCGAAGCGTGAAATTAATGTAGACGTTAAAATTGATTTTGCAACACGAACCATTCTGTAATCGTTTCATTGGCTGTTTCGACATTCGAATTCAAAGATACCGTGAATGTCTTACAAAATTAAGAGTTGCTCTTGACGACGATCGTCGTATAGTTAATCGAAACGTCACTTTGAAATGAATTCTGTTCGAAAATACAGCAAGGATCTTCTTCCAACCACTTTGTTGACTTCGTCGACATCGGTCTCGAAATCCGTAAATATTATAAAATAAACCATAAATACGCCACAAGAGCTACGCAGTATACCTTCATTACTATACTCTCACAGAGATCAACGTTAACAACGAGATTGGCATCAAGAGCAATCATAAACGTGAAAAATCAAAGAAAAATTGTCCCAAGACCATTTCGATCCTAAATCTCCAGAGCATACCCTAACAGAAGACCCTAATCTCCACGCCGGAGCTTCCTCGTTCCCCAAAAATCATTTCGGAATACTCCGCGCACCCGAAACTACCGAACCCGAGGCTCTCTCCATGTGGAAAAAATATGCGTTTCAACCGGTGCACATCGTAAAATGTCGCAAGGTCCCCGCACAGGAGCATAAGTCCAATCAGGAGTGTCCTCTCCGGGTCGCCCTAAGATGGCCGCCTTGGCCAGCGAGCCGCAAAGGAGGGAATCGCGATTCACGGGTAGGATTCTTACTGAGCGTCCGCGGCGCGTCCCATCAGCAGGAGAAGAAGCACAGCCGATGATAGGATTGCGGAGACCATGCCGCCCCCATGCGTCTCGTCCATTGACATTCTTCGGGGTTGCTGCTCAGCGCATCTTCTTGCTACCAGAAGTCGAGGAACCGTGCGACCAGGCCGCGATACCGTACAGAAATCGCAATCGCGAAGCTGGCAAAGACTGGAGAAAGAATTCCGACGATCGCGTTCTTCCGGCAATGAAGCCGGGGTTCCCGTTGTTCCTGACGACCCCTAGACCGTATTCCTCTCTTTCTCTCTCTCTTTTTCTTTCTTTCTTTGCCGTCTCCTCTCGGTCCTCGGTGATCGTTATTCCCGAATCGCGAGGACGTGCGACCGTCGACTGACTTCTTCAAACGACTTTGCCGAAGCTGCAGAATCCTCATCGTCGGCGGTAGAGAGGCAGAGGTGGAGGTGGTGGCAAAGTTGGTAGCGGTGGTGGTGGCGATAGAGGTGGTGGTCCAGCATCGATATACCTACCCCCTCGTTCCACGTCCCTCCGCCCTCTGTTCCCGCGCGCTTCGGCCTCTTAACTCGATACAGAGGGAAGAAGAATGGGGTATAGAAGGGGTAACTCACGCTCGTGACGTACACGAAGACACAGGTTGGGAAAGGGTCGAGAGTATCGCGGAGGACCGGCGTCGTCGTCGTCGTCGTCGTCGTCGTCGTCGTAGACGTCGTCGACGTCGTCGTTGTCGGAGACGAAAAGAAGTGGTGGTAATCCCTCTGGGCTTGTACCGTCACGGTGCCCACCACGATCACCGACAAACTCACCCTCCCCCAATGCGGCATGTCCGTGGCATCGTCGTCGTCTTCATCGTCCGCGGATGCTGTTCTGCTGTAATCCAGCACTTCGGACAAAAGCTAATTGCACCGATCAAGGCTAACCGAAGAATAACGCTGCGGAGAACCTGGGTTAGCGGGCCTCCGCGTGGACAGCTTGTTCGGGGTCTGGTTGCTTCGTCGGGATTAGAAGTTGGGTTCAGGGGACTGACGGGTGATGATTTTGGGAGACTGTTGATAGAGAATGCTCTCGTCGCAATCCGCGTTCTCGAAGGAGGGATGTACTCAGTTACGGAATGTTGTTAACGTTTTGCGAATCGATTTGAGTTCGTATTTGTAGCAGGCTGATCGAAATATTTCGACAATTATTTGTATCGCGAAGAACTAAAATTGAAAATGTTGGAAGCTTTGACAGAAATTAAGGATACCTATATTTATTAGTTTCGAACCGCTAAA
This sequence comes from Megalopta genalis, assembly GCF_051020955.1. Taxonomy (NCBI): domain Eukaryota; kingdom Metazoa; phylum Arthropoda; class Insecta; order Hymenoptera; family Halictidae; genus Megalopta; species Megalopta genalis. The sequence goes on along the minus strand of NC_135018.1, from coordinate 14,941,113 downwards.
ATTATTTGAGACAGTAAGACACGTTTGTTTTGACACTGTTTGGCGAAATTGCTGTAGAAATCGCGGTTTAGTAATTGCAATGAAATTTGTAATCGTTCAATGCCACTTTGATCGGGTATAATGGTACTCTATAAACAATTTATTAACAGATCGTCGACAAAACTATATCAATTTCGTCTATGTGTAGAAACAGTTTTCTTTTTGCGCTAATATAAAATGTATTAGTGGTCCTACACATGTTCGTTCATTTATTATTTGTCGATATTTGAAGAAAGCAACTAAGATCACCATTTTATATACGGTGAAAAAGTTGACAATAAGCAGAAATTTCTATTGCGCGAGTGAAATATTAATTATAGCATTATTTGATCGTTTCTAATATTATCCACTACAAATGTCCTTTACTAAAATTGATAGTGAACGAGAAATAAGAAGAAGAAGTTACCAACAGTATTTGTTCGTTCGTATTTGATGCATAAGATTTTACAGGATTAATTAATTTCAAACCACGCGCGTTGAATTTCGTCGAGAAATGCATAATGTCTGCAGTCATTGTTCTTTACGACGATCGTAAGCGAGCTGATTTTACTCCAGAGTAAAATGGTAGCATCATCGAGGCAGTCGAATTAATTTCATCGTCGAATGCACGTTGCAACGAACACGTTCGGCACTCGTTGCAACGCCGCGACTCTCCAGAGACTAACAAAGAAGAAAAGATCAGAGGTAGCGCACCGGATTTCTTTGATCGCCGCGACTGAAATCTTTAACCAGCGAAAACCAATCCTCCCGTGGTTTCTATTATCATTAGCGAAAGAACGAAAGGAAGAAACCGGACAGATACGTGAGGAACTCGTTGGTTTAGATATGCAATTATTCGAACGCTCGGGTACGGTTAACGGCAAGTGTCATCGTTTCAAGACGAATTTATTTGCATCTATTATGAACGGATCCATGCTAAAACATGGTCGGCGATTTATTCGAGCATTTCGTAAAGCAGCTTTGTCGGAGTTCATCTCGGTTACGAGATCGTGGGAGATTCGTTAACAGATTAATCGGAGTAATTCTGATGAAATTCAACAATTTTAGGAAACCTCCAAAATTATTCGGGGAGGTAACATTCGACTTCGGACGAACAACATAACGATCAATGTAAATCTTGATTCAATGCTAGGTGCAATGACTTGCAATCATTAGGTTCTCAATTAAATCTACGCTACCATATTTAATTGTAAATACACTATTCTGATTTCTATACGCTCAATGTTCTAAAATTATATTTTCTAATGCCAGAATTATGCAGTACACGTAGACAACTATAAGGGGTTGTAAATAATCCGACGAAATCATTATACTTGAATACAGTCAATACGGTCATTACAATCAAGAATCTCACTCGTTCACATAATAATAACAATAACAATTTTATGGTTCAAGAATACAACAAATCGTTGTAGCGATTATATAGCGAAATGAATCTTTTTAGTTTGTAAGGGCTGGAAAAACATGAACTGGAAAATAAAGGGTACCGTACAGAGAATAATTCGCAGTTTGATGACAGGGGCAATTCGCCAACCCCTAAACCGTTGTCGATACTGGATAAGGTATTTAGCAACTGGACTATTGTAGAATTAATAAAATTAAATAAATATTTACATTTGTCACGGATGATAAAAGAAAATCTTGAAAACAAAGTACACCGTACAGGGGATGATTCGAGTTCCAGCTCGATGGCGAACCATCGTCGCAATTAATAATATCAAATAAATATTTTTACTCGCCAAGGTTGGTAGAACAAAGCCTTGAAAACAAAAGGCATCGCAGAGGGGTATGATTCGAGCCACAGCTCGATGACAGGCAATTTGTCAGCCCTGAAACCATCATCGATACTAGACGAAGTATTTAGCGATCGTTTCAGCGATCGTTTAGCTACTTAGACCCTCGACGCTAGGGGCCCGTGCAATCACGTTCGCATTGGAATGGTGGTACCTGCTTTAAGGATGGATAGATTATGGCGTGGTAGTGTCGAAGCGACGAAAGAGGAGGGTGGGAAGAACGGTGGAACGTGACCAATGCCGAGGGGAAGAGGAAGAGGAAGAGGAAAAGGAAGAGGAAGAAGAAACGAAACGAAAGAGCCGAGGAGGGAAGAGGTAGAATCCTGCAGTGTCTCTCCTCTCGCTCTCGCGCCACCCTTCTTGAGGGTGACTCTCAGAGACGTTAACTACCGTGCTATTTGAAGACATCGTTGTCGACCGACGGGACACGCCGCTCGATATATCGATCCTCGAAAATTGTGCCGCGAATAGAATGCTACGTGTTCACGCGGTGCTCGTGCATCCTGAAGTGGCCGCTCTTCGAGAAGTTATACAGGGTGTTCCAGGTGTACGTTGGAATGGCTTAAGGGGTGGCGCAAACGGTTCAAACGGAATCGAAAATATTCTTCAGTGGCCTCTTAGTTTGCTGATTTTGTTGCTCTTATTTCGCACCGGCGATTCTAGCTTTCATCTATGCGAATAATTAGCTACGCTCTATTAAGCCTTTCTGAGCTAATTGGCTGAACCTCATGCTCTATACTCTACTGTATACTATGCTCTGTATTCTATATACTTAACTCTGTACTTCACATTAGCTTATAGAATGTAGATATTCTGATCGCTAAATCAATAAAAAAAGACAAAATAAGAAAAGAACTCTGTATTTTATATTTTACTCCTTATTCTATTCTATATTCTACTCTCTAGCTTATTGTAAATTGTATGCTGTTCTATTGTATGCTATTCTACACCCTGTTCTATTGTACACTCTATTCTATTTTATACTATATCCTACACTCTACTCTATTGTGTGCACTGTGTATTCTATATTCTACTCTTTCTTCTTTATTGTGTACTGTATTCTACATATATATTCTACTTTCTACTTTATTGTATAGTGTATTCTATGTATATTCTACTTTCTACTTTATTGGATACTGTATCCTATATTCTAACTTTTTACTTCATTGTATATTGTATTCTGTATTCTACTTTCTATTCTATTTTGCACTATATTCTACTTTCTACAGTATTGCATGCTGTATTTTACACCCTGTTCTATTGTACATTTTATTCTATTTTAAACTATATCTTACTTTCTACTCTACTGTGCACTGTATTCTACATATATCCTACTTTCTACAGTATTGCATGCTGTATTCGACAACCTGTGTTCTATTGTACACTCTATTCTATTTTATACTATATACTACTCTCTTCTCTATTGTGCACTGTATTCTATATCCTACTTTCTACTTTATTAGATACTGTATCCTATATTCTAACTTTTTACTTTATTGTATACTGCATTCTATATTCTACTTTCTATTCTATTTTGCACTATATTTTACTTTCTACAGTATTGCATGCTGTATTTTACACCCTGTTCTATTGTACACTTTATTCTGTTTTATACTATATCCTACTCTCTACTCTACTGTATTCTACATATATCCTATTTTCTACAGTATTGCATGCTGTATTCGACAACCTGTTCTATTGTACACTCTATTCAATTTTATACTATATACTACTCTCTTCTCTATTGTGCATTGTATTCTATATCCTACTTTCTACTTTATTGTATACTGTATTCTGCTTCTATACTATTTTGCATTGACTTTCTACAATACTGAATGCTGTATTGTATATTCCACTTCCTACATCTGCTGTATACTATATTCTATATTTTACTCGTTATTGTGCTCTATTGCATAATATACTCTATTTTCTATTCTATTGTACACTGCATTCTACACATGCTACATTCTACCCTATTCTACATTTTACTCTCCACACTATATTTTTCTCCCCGGGTTTCTCATTAGAAATTCCTCATTGACTCATAAACGACTCATCAAGCACGATTATCTAGTGATACATTTCCAAGCTTTTCGGGAGCAAATAATTAGACTTTAATCTCTCTGGATCAATTAACCAATCCTCTGTGAGTCAGAATGATTTAGATTACTTTCTAGTATACATTGTTATGTTTTTCCACTGAAAAGTCTCGAAAATAGATCTTGGCTTTTAGAGAAGATAATGTACGCTAAACACATCAACTATTAGAGATAGTGATGCTTATTTTGGATGGCTCTAAGATTCTCGAGGAGTTAGGGTGGCGTTGTAGGTTGTAGGTCAAGGTGTTCTTTCTTAACAGTTGTAGAGAATCATGGAACGACGATTATCTTTGTTACTTAGGTATATTTTTCTATGAAAATCAGTACAATATGAATTACGTTGTTTCTTCTGCAGCCAATGGAACAGTTAATAAACTATTAATTAAATTAATTAATAAACTGTACATATTTTAAAGTAGAATTCAGTTATCGAACCTTTCGTAACAAATTGTTGCTGTCAGATTAATTTACTTTTTGATCATTCTTTGTTTGCCTGAGAGATTTGACAATAGTAAAATGAATTCATTAAAATTGTACGATGTAACGCTGCATTTCGTTGCTGTCTTGTCATCGCTACGACCTGTAAAATTGTTTTCCGATGATAGTTTGGAATAGAGTCATCCTGTATATGCAGATACGTCAGTGCAACCGCTGCCCTAAACCGCATGTGTGCTCGCACGTACCGCAAAACGGGAGGGAAGCGTGGCCACGAGGGACGCTATGTGACAAGGGGTGCTTTCTGACACTATGTAACAATGACGGTGTCAGCCAGCAACGATGAAAAGGGTAAACTGTGAGCCAGTGAGCACGAGTATATAACAAGAGTTAATTATTGTTGCCTGTTTTCTTCGTCACCATTTTTTTTCGTAACAATAAAACCGATGAAGAAGAAACTGTGCTTTCACTTTATTTCTACTTTCAGCATTTAACTGTACAAAACCGTAATTGACACAATCAAGCAGGTTGAGATTTACTCTCAAATGTACGTTGCTTAATTATAAATGAAACGATTGCCGAGCGCAAATTCTCGATTAAAAGACAATTATATGACGCGTTGTAACGGAAGAAGTTAATAAAATTAGTTCGTGCAAATCCGGTTTCGGAAAATCGCGACCCGTTTCATTGGCCGCGATGTTGTTTTGCATTTTTAATTGGACAGTCTTCGTTACCCGCCACAGCTCGTCTCATTAAAGGGATGACACGGATAAATATCATTAATATACAAAAGCGGTCGAGGATAACTGAAATCGGTGTTTTTTGGTGGAACGACGCTACTTTATCGCGCGGCACGTGAAAAAGAAGCTACGGCCGCTCTCATTAGTGCCGGGACAACTAATAACATTACCAGTCTCGAATCATCTTCACAATTTACGTAGAACCGTCGCTGTAGAAAATTCGTTGAAGTACACCGTGTGTTTCGTGAAACATTCGTTTCATACTTACCGTTAACAAGCGACTCTTGTCATTGCACAAAGAAGTCGTAATTTATTTACAGCAACAAAAATTACTTGCTTCGTCCAGTAAAATTTGATCCGCGGGCCCTGAAATTTTGGTAAATTGTAAAATTTTTGTTTAAATCATTGAAGAACATTGTAGAGATTCTCGATAGACATACCTAGGGAGGTATAATTTATTTAATAATCTTACTTACTAAAAATGGTCTGCACATTCTAGAACTGGAATTAAATGTATAATAAAATTTTTGCACAAACCTTGGAAAACATTGGGAAACATTGTAATCAATAGACTGCGGATCTTAATGCAAAATAAAAATACATACAGTATTTGCACAGACATAACCTTATTACGTTAATTTGAATAAGTTGACAGTAATACAACAATATTTTCGAAGTATTTAAAAGTGTTTGCTGTTTTGCATTCGGTGTACTTATTTTTTTATCATAAATGCATGAAATTCATCAGTGAACTGCGAATCTTTATGCAAAATAAAAACGTTTTACACTAACTGCAGGAGCAAGGGTTGAGCATAAATTTATTCCTCTTCTTGGTAATTACGATAAATTAATTTGAAAATAATAGTGTTCTCAAATTCTATTAATATTGTCATCCCTTTTTTTTTGTTAAAAACGCATAAAATCCGCAATCTAATAATCATCGTTTTACGATTAGGTAGAAAAGAATTAGAAAAAATATTAATTTAATCGGCTACGGTCGGTCCATATGTTCCCACACCGTGTAGAAATGGGTAGTTTTTCTTTAAAAATCCTTGAAATCGTGTTTCGGGGGCGCATTAACGTTGCTGCGAGAAGCTACTACGGTAATACGCCCTCAGGGTGAATGTATTTACTTTTACCTTGACCTCGTGGCATTACCTTGAGAATGATAAGAACGAATTCCTTTTCCCTTCACTGATTCTAAGTCGTAGTATCGACCGGTCTCTTTGAAAAGCACCTTTCCACAATGTCTTTCTAATTGTCGAGTGCTTGATACGGTGACGCGACGACTCCGTCGGAGGACAAAACCATCGGAATTATAATTGTGGAAACATTTAGACACAGTCCGCAGAGAAAGTGCACCAATGATATTCGTTCTGAACCACCGCCTACCGTAATGTCAATTAAAAGTTATCTGTAATTTTGAAAACAATCTTCTTCTCCACTGGTAGACGGGAAAGATGCTGCGGTCCGCAGCCTCCATTTTTCTTTTCAAGGCGACTCGCAGCGTCGACTTTAAAAGATTCGCGTTAGTTTGTCAAATTTTAAAGAGACGATCGATTCTTAATAAACAGCCATCGAAATCATTAATAAAATCAACCAAAAAATCTTTATACGAACTCCCATTGTTCATGAGCCGTTGTATAAAAATTAGAATCAAAGAAAAGTTTCCTCTGTCAACTAAAAGATTATTCGTCGCAAAAATGAAAACGAAAATGCTGTTATACGTTGATTTACACGTTCTCGCGAATGTTAAAAATCTGCACGTGCGTTAAATGCATAGAAAACCGCAATTTAATTGTCGCTCGCTAAAGCAAAGCTATCGCTAAATAATTAAATAAATACTAATATAAACAATCCAAATAGTATAAATAATAAATTACTAATAACTAGACCGCAGACTTTTATGCGAAATAAAGATAGCCCGCATTAATTGTAAGACATAGGGACTAAATAGATATCTGTTTCTTTCCCTGATAACTTTAACGAGTTCGGTATAATGCAACAGAATTTTTATAAACTATTTAAATACTCGTTACATTTTGCGCTCGATATATTTTTGTCCTAAATGCATAAAATCCGCGACCTAATAACCAACAGTAATTAAAATAAAAATAACAGTATTTAGAAATTAAAAATAAGTAGTAATTAAAAATAAAATAGTAATTAAAAATAAAATAATACATAGTAATTAAAAATAAAATAACACTAATAACCAAAGGTCTCCCGTGCTTTTAGCGGGATGTTGATTAGAGTATAGACGATGGAGGAATGAAAGAAAAAAATCATAGTTTCTTAAGAAAATAACGAAGAATCTTTTCGTCTCCAGGATACACAGGATTGCTAACGTTGGACAATATCGTCGAACGTACAGGTTTCGGCGAAACCGATGTTGAATCGATCTCGACCGAACGGAAGACTGCATATTATCGAAAAAAAACGACGACATGCGGAACAGTATTCAATTCTGGAAATACCGCAGACATCATCCTCGTATTGATGGAGGGGGATCGTGGTAACGAACCATCGAGAGCAGCTTCTTTTTACCTCGACAATCAGGTCATTGGGCCTGTAACACCACTGGGAATAGCAGAATGCCGGTGAACCACTCGAACCGCTCCTTCAGCAATCCATTTCTCGGCTCTTTCCTTTCTAACGGCATGGCAGCCAGCCGCAGTATCGACGTCATGTACTACGAAAAATGACGTCATCAGACGCATGGAAATATATCAGGTCATCCGATAAGCGATTTCAACATTTTCTCCTTTGTTTTCGCTACCGGGAATAGCCTGCTTCAGGATACCGACGGCCATTGCGGCTCGAGATAATGCGGCTCGGAATGTAAACTCTGTCTTCGGGATTCTGGAAACACTGTGACCAGTCATTCTTGCAGCATGATCAAACTTCTCCACATTTTTACTTCACGTTCTGTTCGCTAGACTTGTTTCAACAAAATCTTATCAGAAGCAGAAGAATTTATATTTATCGCGTGTCCGCGTTAATTCTAACGATCAAAGTACTGATAACAGACAAATGAAGTTTGATTTCGATCTGAAATTGACGAATAATTGCGAACGGATTAATCCTCCTGCACCACAATTTATGTCGCAGTTATACGTTGATTGGCACTCTTGCGTTCTTAATGATTTCCCTGATAGAACGGGACAACTTTTGTTTCGCAATTTAGGCTGATCTGACCAGCGAATACAGTAATTTGCTCCCTAATTCGCGCTCAGATTGCGCCCAAAAATGGACAATTCTGGGAAAAGGAGATACGATTATTCGAGCCTTGCGGCTCGTTTTTATGGTTACCGATTGTCGACAATTATAAAAAAGGCTCGAATAATCGTATCTTCTCTTCCAAAATTGTCCATTTTTGTACGCAATCTGAGCGCGAAGTACAGAAAAATTACTATACTTGTTTGTTATGTTTAACGATGTTTCGTCTGTCTGAGAACAGTCAACTATTTGCCGCGTTTCAAGTTAGTTTTTAGAAATCAGAATTCTTCGACAGGAAAAGAATATTTAGTTCTGCCGGGAAATTATGTTATATATAGAACAGTGAAGAAGAATTTTGTTAAAGTTCCTTTCCTAAAGTTAATTGTTCTTCGTTTGACGCGGATCTACGAACGGACGTCGGTTCGTCACCCTCCCTTTTTCTTTTTCGGTAGGAACGTTCGGGTGCACTGTCAGATTTTTTCCCGCAGTAGGTTAAGGTGCCCCAGATAACAAAAAGAGATTATCGGTGCAAGATCATCGTATTATCGAATTCGAAGATCTATATTTGACGCGGTAAAGAAAGGGCGCGGGGGTGACGTTTAAGAAATCGAACTTGTCTCAAGTGGCCGAGGTGTTGTCAGCTTCTCTTCGATCACCGAACGGCAACGAAGCATTTACGTCAAAGACTCCGTGACGTCACTCGACGATCGGGTGTCTCGATTTTATGTTACACCGTCCTGGAACATTCTTGCTTCCAATCGAACGTTTCGATGAAATTACACATACGCGAGAAACGCAACCCCTTCCTTCGGCAACGTTAAGCGAAAGTTTTCTTCACTGTTGTCGACGAATTTCATTTTTGGTAAAAAAAGAAGAAACCAATCGTAGAATTTGTCGGCGACTTCGCCGAAATTAACGAAGGAACGAGTTTCGAGGAGAAGCTGTTTACAGTTAATTGGTCGAATTGAAATCCGGCCGCGGTGCCACCAGACGACTTAAGAAGCCGCAAAAAGTACTTCATCTATTAATTGCATCGCAGTCGGTGCTCAAGTGGCACATAATTAGAAGAACGAATCGGCCGCGGGCCTCAAAGCAGAGTGAATTGCATAAGAGATCAATACGTCGAACTAGCAACACGACGACGCTGCTTCACCCGTTAAGTACCCGGCAAGTCTATTTATAAGGCAAAACAGATTTTTCTAATTGCCGTGCTGGGTTGCTAAAAATATCTGCAGCTCTGATCAATCTCGCAGTGGGCTCGTTCCACTCCTTAACAACATCTTCAGGAATTCGCGTCACTCGCCATTCTTTATTTACCGCATTCGAAAAATTCGTCCGTTTTTATCCACTGTATCCGAAAATTCAGCTGTTCACCGTGTTTAGAAAATTATCTGCTCTTTACCTGTTACATTTATTTTATTTGAAACAACGTTACCTTTATTTGAAATCAATTTGTTCTCTCTCCTTCGAATGTTCCAATTTTTCTAGATCTTCTAACATTCGATATTCTTTATTTACAGTACTTGGAAAATCATTTATTCCGTCATTATCATTATTCTAATTATTTATCACAGTCTTCGTGAAATCAAGCTGTTAATCAACGCTTTCAAACGTTTCAATTTTTCGAAGCTTTCATATCCTGTGCAAAAGATTAGAATTTCAAGTTTAACGTTCGTAATTTAAGCATGGGCGATAAAACTTAATGCTTTTTATGATTTATCGTTAAAGATAAATCGTGTGAGATATTATAGCTACCGTATTTTTTTTTTTAATCATGTATCAGTATGAAAATTAATTTTTAACCTCTCTGTGCTCTTGGGATTTTACTTGGCCTAATTATATTTTTGTATCTATCACACTGATCATAACGTTTAAGAAAGACGCGTGAAGGAAAACCTACTAATATACATCTTTTTCCTTTTTTTAAACAATGAGTTCAATTCACCTGTGAGCTACAGCTGGTCAGAATCTTCTCAGTGGAGCAGGCTACGAAAGTTTGTCAATGACGAATTCCTGTACGACAAATGTACGAAAAGTCTTCTTCGATTCGTCAGTCTTTTTCAATCCAGAATAACAACGGAATTAAACTCAACACACCAATTCATAAATCAGATGTATATACAAGATCTAACAATTATAAATTACCAATCATAAAAGTAAGAAGCAATTTACGAAGAACCTAAACACGTCGACGAACTATCACGCTAATTTTACACGGTTTGACCGTCTGACCAACACGAATTGCTTATTACGTTAAATTTATTATTTACCTCGCCGGGGTCCTTCGCACCGTTTCAGTAACGATTACAATATCGACTAATTTCACAGGATTGAAATTTACTCGAATCGTGTTACTAATAATTCTCCGACTTGCCGGTGTTGAACAAAAAATTTGAAAACAAAAACAATCTGAAAACGCGGGAACCCGAAAGCTTGCTAGCAATTAAAGAACCGAAAATAGACGCTGCGGGGATTCCGCAGCCAGGAATTCGGGATAGAAGACTGCAAAGACATCGGTCGAGAAGACAACGTTAGGGGAAAGGGTGCAGAGCCCCAAAGTCGCGGCACGCGTTAAAGAGGATGGCAGAGATGCACGGCCAAACGAAATTAGGAAAAACGTCCAGATCCTGTGGACGAGGCTGGCTTTGCCCGATGACACACGTCGTCGTCGGTTGGTGTTTTTGCGAACGTCAGCTGAGGTACTCTTGGCCGAGGCACGTCGAGAAGTACGGCCCGGTGGAGGGACACGGCTACACGGCCTAGCTTGCCGTGTAGAAGCGTTTCGAGGTAGCTGGAGACGATGCACGATAAGCACGCCCGTTCCTCTTTCTTCTGACCTCACGCCGTTTTCATCCCCGTTGCAGCCGGCCCGAGCCAAAAGCCGTTTTCCCCACCGGGCCGCGTGCCTATTATTTTCGACCGATTGCCAATTGTCGTGCAACTGCCGACGTAGCTGCTCCTGCTGGATGGATCCCTGGTTCGACGGGACTCGAAAACAGCACCCCCGTTTTCGTCACACGATCCTATCATTTGCCGCAACCCTCCGCCCCCGGCCACATCGTTCTCACCTGCTTAGCTACCCTTCGATTAGATTCTAACTGCGAATTTCGTCACATCGAGATCGCGTTGTATTTGAAATCGTTTGCAAGAGAGATTGGTTTTTCGTTGAATTTCTGTTTCCTGTAAATCGGTTCCGGAGAATTTCGTTTTGTACAGATATCCAGTTAAATATCCTTTCCTTTTTTTTCTTTGGAATGAAACACTATGTTCGAATATATTCTAAATTAGTTCGACGAAGAAGATACAACGAGAATTGAACAGAATGTAAATGTATCTTCGGTGAAATACTTGCAAAACGATTTTCCATGTTTCTGTTCGAATAGCTTTACAATATTTGGAAGGTTAACGGATTCAATATTAACAATTTTATTGTAGTATTATTATATTATTATTTATATTATTTTTATATTATTTTTATATTATTATTTATATTATATTATTATTTATTGTTGTATTATTATATCGATAGTTGATTCGATCGAATTCTACTGCGGATTCGACCCTGTGGGAAATACGGTGTAAAAAATGAATAGATGACACGCGAAACTTTGGACGTGTTAGAAGAATTGGATAAGATCGTTACAATGTTTCTGATTTATTTAAACTGTAACTAGGAAAGACTAATCTTCGGTTGAAACGTTAACATGAAAGAATGTTTTCAATTTAAATCGTTAACACGAAAGAATGAGCTCGATCGGAATTTTTTAATAGGGAAGACTGACCTCGATTACGAATTATTGATAGAAAAGATTGATTCTGATTTGAATCGTAATTATATCTTGATTCAAATTGTTAACACGAAAGATCGTCTTCGATTCGAAATACTAATAGGGAAGATTGTAAAAAGCTGTGCCTTTAATTGTAACAAAATGAATACCGACGAAATCATCGAAAAAACTGTTGAAAATCAGCGAAATTGTTTCTGGGTTTCCACGATTGGCGGTGGTGAAGCGTGACGTAGGTATCGAGGAACGAAGAATAAGTGAACGGGGGTGCTGAGAACCGAGATTTTGGAAAAAACCAGAATCGATATGAGATCGAATTGTCTGCACTCGCCGATGACGCGCAAGATCAGCCCGTTACCTCGAGATTTCGAGGTCGATCACGTCCTCGTCCCAGAAATCCCGGTACGAGGAGAATGCACTCTCCGTTCATCCCCCGGAAAATGGCATACTCGGCAACTTGAATTAATTATTTCGTTGCGTCAAACATCTGACATTTTTTTAGCGACCGCAACCCTGCTTATTCCCAATAAGGAAATCGATTTACGCATTTCCAATCGAGATACTCAAATAATTCTAACGAGACTCCGGTCCGTCGGTTTTTTTACCAAATAAAACCAATTCTTTACAGACTACGATAAACAGCAGAACAGATATTAATTCTACGCTAATTAGTAGGACGTATTTTAGCGACGTACCTGGATTCATTTGTTCCACTTGGCGACACGTGCGATTCATTCTAGTGATCAAACTATGCGACGCGTGCTTCAATGCATTTGTTATTCATTGCAAACAAGAATAACACAAAAAGCACGGAGCTTTTACGAACGAAGTTTTGGGACAACGTCGAGACAGTGTTCGCACGTTGACCGACAAATCGGAACTGCAGGGAATCTGCAACTTCAAAGTTATTTAAAAAACCGAAACTGAGAAGTTGCAATTGATCGAGCGACTTGCTAAATTTACTATTGACTACTTTACAACAAATTAGGATCGAATACTGATCGAAGAGCGAGTTCGTCATGGCGGTGAACGTGTTAAGTAAACTACTGTAGCCTGCGAATTTCGTGCGTTCTCGACAAAAATGAGTAGGTCAAATGTAAAACGGCAAAAACGAAATTTCAAGATTTTCGAACATTACTGTGAACTCGTTCAAATTGACCCATTAACTGCCAAACTTCTGTTTCTGAATTTTTGACGGAGAAAGTCGTGTACATGCACAAAAAGTTGTGTAACAATATAATTATATTCAAATTATGTTGCGTTGTTAAAATATTTTATAGCTTTTAAAAAGTCCCAAATGGGGATTGTAACAGGTTACCATGAATAAAAAAAAGGAAAAAATTCTCTTTTATTGCATGAAAAACAAAAGACCGTGTAAGTGACACATAGTTACTATACCTCTGAATTACACATTTATGTGTGTGTGGTATTTAATTATAATATAAAAATCAAACCAAAAATATCATGCTTCAAATATGATAATTTTTTTTTGTGCGATCACTTACAGATGATTTCAAAATTTGTTCACTTGTTGAAAGGAAACGAAACACAAATACACACCGTCTGCTACAAACAATATCGATTGATGCGTATAAAATGACATTAAACTGTCAAACGCGCCTGATATATTCTTCGCGCCACACAAGTGGTATACGTAAAATTCCAAAATTCCCGGATGAGGATCGTGTTACAGTTAATTAGGTTAATAACAAAAGCATTAAACGTCTGTATAATTCCGGCACCTTGCGGTTAACCGGGAACAATTTTGATCTCGCATAAAAATCTGCAGTCTCGTAATCACATTATTGCGTTGATTTTCAGCGGGTTGGACTATTGCAAAAACGCTACGAAAAACAAAAAACGTGGAATTCCATGTGTTCGTATATTTGACACGTTGATTTCGTACCAAACGGAATTATGCTCGTTATCAATGTATGAAAAAAGTAATTATTAACGTGCATATAAATAGGTATACATACAAAATTTAATCACTGATATTGACAAAATTGTAAACGTTATAAATACGACGTTGGATTACCTTTCGGATAACTTTCTCGCGTTCGTCCACACGTTCCCTGTGAAAACTATCGTCGGCTCGCGTCGATCGACCACCGCGACAGTTCGGATCATCGATCGCCGTGTATCGATCGATCGGCGAGCATGGAATAAAGAAACGAATGCGTACAGTAGTAAATGCGTTTAATCCGTATCGAAAATAAAGTTCGCATATCTGAAGACGAACGTGCGCCCGGACTACAGTAATATCTCTCTCTAATTGACGCTCAGATTCTGCACAAAAATGGACAATTTGGGAAGAGAAGATACGATTATTCGAGCCTTGCGGCTCATTTTTATAATTGTGGACAGTTTATAACTATAAAAATAAACCGCAAGGCTCGAATACGAGATACGATTATTCGAGCCTTGTGGCTCATTTTTATAATTGTGGACAATTTATAACTATAAAAATAAACCGCAAAGCTCGAATACGAGATACGATTATTACCTTGCGGCTCGTTTTTATAATTGTGGACAATTTATAACTATAAAAATAAACCGCAAGGCTCGAATACGAGATACGATTATTACCTTGCGGCTCGTTTTTATAATTGTGGACAATTTATAACTATAAAAATAAACCGCAAGGCTCGAATACGAGATACGATTATTACCTTGCGGCTCGTTTTTATAATTGTGGACAATTTATAACTATAAAAATAAACCGCAAAGCTCGAATACGAGATACGATTATTACCTTGCGGCTCGTTTTTATAATTGTGGACAGTTTATAACTATAAAAATAAACCGCAAAGCTCGAATACGAGATACGATTATTCGAGCCTTGCGGCTCATTTTTATGATTGTGGACAATTTATAACTATAAAAATAAACCGCAAGGCTCGAATACGAAATACGATTATTACCTTGCGGCTTGTTTTTATAATTGTGGACAATTTATAACTATAAAAATAAACCGCAAAGCTCGAATACGAGATACGATTATTCGAGCCTTGCGGCTCATTTTTATGATTGTGGACAATTTATAACTATAAAAATAAACCGCAAGGCTCGAATACGAGATACGATTATTACCTTGCGGCTCGTTTTTATAATTGTGGACAATTTATAACTATAAAAATAAACCGCAAAGCTCGAATACGAGATACGATTATTACCTTGCGGCTCGTTTTTATAATTGTGGACAATTTATAACTATAAAAATAAACCGCAAGGCTCGAATACGAGATACGATTATTACCTTGCGGCTCGTTTTTTATAGTTGTTGACAATCGATAACCATAGAAAACGAGCCGCAAGGCTCGTGAAATCGTATCTCCTCTTCTAAAATTGTCCATTTTTTGTGGACAATCTGAGCGTCAATTAGAGAGACATAATAACTGTACGTCGAGAAAGTAACGGGAAAACGAACAGGCAAACAAGTTCAAGCATACGACAACCCTGTTCAGCCATTAGTATCGTATAAAACAATTGTCCTCGGTCGAATTCGCGGTTGCGCGGCTGCGATACAAATCGGTTCGTCGGACAAACTTAATCACGGATTCGGTGCTCCCGGGACCTCGAAATCAAGTAATAAGCTCATCCAGCCTCGATCATACCAGCATGCGCATACAATTCAAGGAGAAAGTCTCGTTACAAAGCACGGGCAACCGTTTCTGTTACAGATAATCTCTCGCGTTCGTTTGCGTCCGCGTACTCTGCATCGCTGCGAAGCGAGAATCTCTCGCGGCTCGAATTTGCCTCCCTTTCCTTTCCTTCTTATAGCTCGCGAGTTAGGGTTGCAAGAGCTCGTGGTTGATCTCGACGGTTCCGTGTCGCGCATTTTTAACCATTGTGCAGCGGTTCGGATCGATTTCTTTGCGATCTTGACGAATCGGAAACATATTTTGCAGGGTCGGTCGCCGGAAAATTAAGAATACACCGTTCTCCGCGGGGTGTCAAGGGTTAATTAACTTTTTAAAGATTTCGCGAGATTGCAGGAAACTGCGAAGGGAGATAGAGAAAACTATAATTATTCTTTCCGTTCGCAGTCAGTTGTGAACGGGATTAACGGAAAATATTCGAAAACGTACGGAGAGATAGAAAAATCCTTGTCCCGCGGCTTATACAGCTGCTGTTTCGAGGCCGCTTTCGCGCAATTGGATTCACGCTTCGTTAAAATCATTGTATAGCGTTCAAAAAGTATTGACGAGTTCGAGCGATTCGGTGGAAATTTTGTGCACTTCTTTGTGCGTTCAAAATACATTTAACGAATAGAGTTTACAAACTCTACCGCCAGAAAAAAGGGTGTGAAATTTTGATTCTCGCCGTCGTTGTCCCCTCACGCGCGTCGCTCGTTGACGCTGTAGAAAGCGATTTTTATCGATGGTACAATGATCAAGGGCCACCGGAGCCTCATTGATGAGAATCAATAATAATCGTTCGCCAACACCGTTTGAAACTTCGAATCGAACGAATCGCGTTTGTTGAACTTCTCGCGATGCTAAGTCGCGCAGCATCGAGCCTTGCACGTTCGCGCGAAAATAATATCGGTTGCTTATCTATAAAATCGGCTGAGAACCATGACACAATCTGACGTTGCAGCGCAACGATGCAAATTTCGGATACATCGCACGAGGAACCCAAGTGCTCGATTATTTCTCAAGGTCACAGATAGATCAAGGGTAGCGGACATTATTTGAACAACATCGCATTCCTTCGCTCCAGAATCTACTGCAGCTGTCGACGTCGAATTTTTAGAGCACCCGGTATCAGATGCGCATTTCAGCCAATGAGAATCTTGGAAGATCGATCGGAAAACATTCGTACAATCGTATCGTGCCGCCAATCCGGCTGCAGGCTGAATTTTCGAGAAATTCTTTTACCAAAACTATGCGTTACCTTTGCTAGTAAAAGCACACAAAATTGCAACTCGATCGGTTGATCGGTTACCGGGGTAGAAGGATCGCGTTGTGTCAGTTATGGCACTCGAAACATCCTTTCAATTATAGACTCGGCGTATTGTCTATTTTGAAATGGAGAAATATTCGATCTCGTTATCCTCAAAAATGTCTACTACCCCTAATAGCTTAGAAATCAAGAAAGTTGCGTCAGAGATGCGAGAAGGAAGCTATTGTTATAAACTTTCTTGCGCCAGTTGCGCTCATGATTTTCAGTCGCCGAGTAAGAACATTTTATAAAATTTCCTCTGTATTTCTGTAAAAATGAAAACATTACAATTCTTGGCACTTCTTATGGTTAAGGTTAAACATAATTCAGAAAAAAGAAGGAAAAAAAACGAAAAGGACAACCAGGGATTATTCGCTCAATTCGCAATCAGTCGATCCTAAACAAACGCACGGTCGCCGTTAAAGGCGACGACGAATTTCGACGAACCCTGTACAAAAAAGATTTATCTATTCTGTAACGTTCCTGGTTTTCTGAATCCCAAACGAATTACATTGTCAAACGCTATATGATTATTGCAGTCGAAAATTGATCGCCAGGATAGACTTATACAGGGTGCCTCAAAATTATGATACTTCCGGAAAATGGGGGGGGGGGATTCCTGAGATCATTTGAAGTAACTTTTTCCTTAGCGAAAATGCAATCCGCGGCTTCGTTTACGAGTTATTAACGAAAAACAGTGACCAATGAGAGGCGAGCTTGACTGGTATTGGGCGGCCAAGCCAACGAGCGGTCGAAGTCCAGTTCCGCTCACTGGCTCGGCCGTCTCTCGCCAGCTGACCTCGCCTCTCATTGGTCACTGTTTTTCGTTAATAACTCGTAAACGAAGCCGCGGATTGTATTTTCGCTAAGGAAAAAGTTACTTCAAATAACCTCAGGAATCAGCCCTTTCCGGCTGTTAACGTAATTACGGAACACCCTGTATACCCTTTGTACTTGTAATTGTGAAAGAAATTCGTCATTAGCTAGCACGTGCGCCGTAACTTTCAACAGCTAGATCGAAAACAACGGAGACTCTCGTTTGAATTTGCCGTGCGAGTAATGTGTCGATCAAAAATATTAGCTCTCGACGCATATCACAGCCGGAGTATTAACAGATTTTGATCCTTTCACACGAATTTTTGTGCTCACGGTTTCGCATACGTCCCCTGGACAAACGTAACGCTCCGTGAAGGCAATTCGATGTACTACATTCTATATGGAATTTACTTTCATTTCGCAGACGAATATTTCATCGACTATGTCTTCTTGTAACAACGATTAGGCGAATTTCAGATTCTTGATCGTGATTACAGATCGGTCAAGCTTAACAACAGAACATGCAAATTCGTCGACGGATTCTTATTGAAATAAGGATCAAGCAATAACGTGGTAAGAGAAATTGCAATTGGATGATTCATTGACGAATTCTTCTTTCAACGAAGATTATGTAAAGTTAGTAGGAGAAATCTGCAATTGGATATTTCTTAGACGAATATTTCTTATACTAAAGGGTAAATAAATTCCTTAAGATAAATTACAATTGGATATTTCATAGACGAATATTTCTTACAACGATGATTAAATAAAATTTAGTAGGAGCAATTTTAACTGAATATTTTTCATCGACGAAATCTCCTTGTAAAAAGATCAAGTAAACTTTTAAAGAGAAATTGCAATTGAATATTTCATCGACGAGATTTCGTTCGGACAAGGTTCCGGTAAATTTCGGAAGAGAAATACGAGAAACAGCAGGCGTCATTTTGGTGGGCGACAGCCATGCTTCCTTCGATCATCGAAGGCCGATGAAAGAAACAAATTACAAGCGCAAGGGGTTCGTTGTCCGCGCGATCGATCACGAAATGTCTTCGGAATGGGACCGCGTTGAGAAACGATCATAATCATCGTCGTAACGCTCCCGAAAGCTTCCTATCAATTCTACAGTTGCGATACGAACACTCGACATACACGCGATATGCAAATCGCCAAGTAATTATCAGAAAGAACGATTATCCTCGTTTGATTCGCTAAAAAGTGTGCATCGCTTGTCAGAGCTTGCGAACTCGCTTTTCCTTCTTCCGTTTTTTATTCCACTTTTTTTTCCGTTTTCTTCTTTGCTTTTTGTTACTATGACTTTGTCGTTAATTAGTTCCTCAAATCTCTATAAAAATGAATTCTTAACGGTGACACGTTAGAAAGTAAAAGGTAGAAAAATATATGCATACACCGCTTTACCGTTTCTCTGATCTTGTGCCGCGTGGTGGGGATCATCGGAAAAAAGCGTTTCCAGTCTCTCGTACACACATACAGAAAGCTCATCGAAACTGTGGTAAAAGGGAGGATGCCAATTTAAAACCTCTAGAAACGCCCCTCTATTAATCTACGCGCTCCTCGTCATCTTTTTTGTTTTCCCCTTCTTTACAGTTCGTCGAATCTACCGCAACGCTTTGTCATCGCTTCCGCAGCGCACTGACCGATGCACCACGATTTCCATCCGGTTATTCGATTACGGTAGCCCATAGTTTACATATGTATTTGTACTTTGTGTCGCAGGCTTACAAATCGGCTTGTTTACCGAACTGTTTCACATTCGACCAGAGTCCGGAGACGGTGGCCACTTGATGAGAAACATGCTAAGTGCGAGTTTAATGCGTTTGTTGCAACGCGTCGACACTTTAGAGTGCAATTGGAAACTTAATTCTTGGTGCAGAAAGACTTTCAACAGAGGCACCTACTTTATTATGATGTAGGTTAGTCTGTTCAAGTTTGTATTTGCAATATCTTGATGGTCAAAATTAAAATGACATTTGACATTCGATCTTCCAGTTTTACTGAGACAGAGTATGATTTTTATTAAAATAATTAGTCTTTCTGTAAGACTGAATATGATTTAATAAAAATAACTACTCTCTTAATAAGATAAAATAGGATTTTAATAAAAA
The DNA here is from genome assembly GCF_051020955.1 of Megalopta genalis. Classification (NCBI taxonomy): domain Eukaryota; kingdom Metazoa; phylum Arthropoda; class Insecta; order Hymenoptera; family Halictidae; genus Megalopta; species Megalopta genalis. The sequence continues at coordinate 14,921,117 of NC_135018.1, read as the reverse complement.
TACCTACTCTTTTAATAAAAAAGTACCTACTTTTTCAATAAGATAAAATGGGATTTTAATAAAAATACCAAACTCTTTAATAAGATAAAGTAGGATTTTAATATAAAAATTAATAAGATAAAATAGGATTTTAATATAAAAATTAATAAGATAAAAGATAAAAGATTTATCTTTTAATAAGATAAAATAGAGTTTGAATAAAAACGATTTAGTCGGAGTGCTCAATAGTGAAGACCAACCATATGTTTTCCTTTCAAGATAATTCTTACCAAAACTGTGGACTTTATTTACGTGCAGATAGCACGAATGCATTGCATAAAGAAAAAATAAATGTTACTGTATATACTCATCATAACGAATCATGTTTGTGACCAGGAAAGAATTCCTCGGAAAGAAAATATAAATAAAAAATTCAACAACAAGGAACAAGATCCTCGATCAAAAATGTCGTTCTTATAAGATCTAGAAATTGCTGATGATAAAAGCAACGAATGGATCAATCAAATTTCTGAATGAAACATGCGACCGGTTAATTGCTAAAAATTGTATAAATACCACTAATGAAAGTGTCTAAATGCAGCGTTAAAATGGCAAAATAGAAACAGGAAATTTGTCAACGAAGTTGCTAAGCAAATTGCAAAGCGATCGAAGCGATCCACGGTTTCTCCGGTTCACCGAATCGAATAACGCAGCATTGATCGTGGTACAACACGGCGCAGACTCTTTCCAAATAGACAGCATCACATTTTCTTCGCGATTCTCAGGTAATACAATGTCTACGCGGCTACAATACGTTCGAATAAAAAAGTTCCTTCGCCCGTCGGTTATGTCAAGCGCTGACTTCCCACTTTCTCAACTCTCGTAAGTCAAACTCTCTCTCTCTACAATCCTCCTGATCCGTCCGTTCTCGAGGGCTTGTATCCCCTCGGCGACACGAATTGGGACAAATATTTTACTTAAAAATTATCTTTCCGGTAGAATCAGCGCTCGAAAGGCTCGCTAGCTCGTACTACAGCAGTCCCCAGTTGTTAGAGTTCCCGCGGCTTCGATGCTTCGAGAATACGTAGTTGAGAGGAAATTTCAAAGTTCTAAAAATCACCAATGCTGTGGGCCCTCGGGTGTCAGACGTAACGCGAGTTCTTTCGAAATATCTCGAAAAAAAATCGGATTAAATATTTCGAAAACTGATCGAACTTATTTTCTTTTAATTAAAGAATACATTTTTCCGCGGCCGGGGAACCTATAATATTCCGAGTTACTCGAGATTTACTAATTTGTAAGGATTTCTGGAAAATTGATAAAAAAAGAAAGTGGACTTTTAAATGTCAGAAAATGATAAGAAACTTTTTTACACTTCCATCGAATCACTGTCTCGGAAATATCCTGCAGTTTAAGTGTATATTACATTCTTTTGTTACGAATTTTCCGACAACCCCTATAGAATAAAGCCCGTTTATTTTTGATAGTTGGAAACAACAACAAATTATATAATTTCTTATATATACTGACTTATCGTCTTATTTACCTTTGTTATAAAAAATGACATTCTTTTTGGCCTCCTAGACCAGAAGCGCCCCTTAAGTAGATGAAAAGGACGTTTTACTTTTATTGCGAATTGAATGGATGAAAATTCGAAGTACTTTCAAGAGTTGGTGCGAGCCAGTGACGTCGATGAAGCAGTGGGTCTACTAACCGGGGACTGTTGCACTCCGCCCCACTTTGCTGTCTCGAGCCCGGAAGATGCAGATTGCGAGCACGATGTCCGTGATTTCGTCTACTGCTCACACGACTGTGGAAAAAGCGACCATTCACGGAAATCAAATCGAGTCTCCGGCCAGCTGCGTCTTTATCCAGCGTCTGCCAGTTAATTGTCTCGCTTTCCTGTACTTCCGTTTCCGACTTGCTGATTGTACGATAGCGCCTTAACCGATTTTCTGTGCTCTCGAGACCGGGAACAGTAGCAAACGTTTCATCTCTTATCAAGAAAATCATCCGACAACGATCGAATTATTGCTCCGGTTGTGACGAAAATTAATAGAAGCCCCCGAGGAATCGTCGTTCCAGCATTTAATGTTTCGTTAATTTGTAACATTAACAGTGGTCTCGAAAGGATCGAGAAGTCGGCGCACACATAAGATCTATGGATTCGTAGTCATAGTTTTCCCTCCTAACGTCGCGCTGTTCATCCGTAACTTCCCTCCAAGTCACTCCGTAACAGTTAAAAAGTCCTCTTAAAATAACTGATCGGGTATCGAAAGTAGATGACGAAGAATATTTTTTCAAAGCATAACTATGATAAATCGAATTATTTACAGACCCAGCAGTGCAGCCTTCCGATATTTCAAAGCCGAATATAATTTTTACTTTGCTCGGATATAGGGACTAATTATTTCCCCGCCCACCGGCGGGCAGTGGTGGGGATAGAGGCGGCGCCAGGGGCGTGGCCCGAGCGCGACACTAAGGAGGGAAACGCCGCGCTTCGCTTTACCCTCCGCATTCTCTCGCAAAGCAACTCCGTCATCGCTCGTACAAACGGATTTCTCGGCCTCGGACAAACCGTACAACAACGCTCCTCGCTTTTTTCCCCGTTATCTCTTTTCTACAAAACGCCGTGAGTTCCTTTCGCTGCGTCCACACAGGGGATTGGTCGTCGAACGATACGAGAGGCAGTCATTCGGTGAAATCATCTCGTCCCGTCGTTAGGAAACATTCGGTTCGAATCGGAACGTACGTCACGGAGAAATCTAACCACGCTTTAATAAAGAGAAATGTTGTGTTCGTATCACGAAAGTGCTCGAAGCGAATCGTAACGAACGAAAAGAACAGCATCGTCGGCGATGCATTGTCGCGAAATCCAGGGAAACGTTAAAGCATCGGACCATCGGCGTTCTGTAAACAATTATTGTGGTATTTGAACAACATTACTGTATCGCGTCTGCAGCGTTCAATTTCGTCTAGACTCAACGTAATTGCACACTGGTGGATCATCTCGGATCTCACCGCTGCAACACCGACAATCGTGTATTTCCATTAGCTTCGGAAACTGTTTCGAGGTGACGTTTGCTCATTAGAGTTTCTTGTCCGCGGACTCGGCATACTCTTATGTATAGATTATACGCGTGTAAAAGTCAAAATACAAGTGAGACAGTCAGTGGAAAGTATACAAATGTGAACCCTACGGTGAAAGAAAATCGCCCGAGCCCCTTTCGAATCGAGATACCGACGAAATCGTTGCTCGTTAAAGTCGTCGGAGACAATTTTTTTCGTGTTTCCACGTCGGAACTGGGCCGAGAATGTTGTAGGCGGCCAGAAATGTTCGACCGATTGTTTCGGAAAAAGAAAAAAAAAAAGGAAAGAAAACCAGAGTGATGAGACGACTGCGATTCGCACGGTGTCATTGAACCGAGTATCGAACGATAATTATGATCGATACAAAGGCTACGAAAGTATCGCGAACGAAGAAATGCATCATCGATCGAAAGATTACAGAACGTATTTTGAAGCTTCGTAATAAAGCGCGCCCACGCTTAAAGAGTATAAAATGCAATTGTTTTTTCTGCTTTTCTTTCCATCTCGTGTGTTTTCGTTTGTTTGTTTGTGTATGTGTGTGCGTACGTTTACGTGTGTGTGTGTGTGTGTGCACCTGGCTCTGCGCCTCTGCTATGTATGTATGTATGTACGTATGTTGCTTCTTGTTTTCTGTATATCTTTATTATTTTTTTGTGCCTCTCCCTTTTCGTCACCATGGAAGTATAGTACTTATCTTTTTACATTCGTCGCTCGTCAACGGTGGTATTACCAAAATACTACGTAATATACGAAGATACGATTAAAAACGATCGGTTATTCATGCGTAATTATTCCTTACGATATAAAACGTTCTTTGAAAAAGGAAAGAAAAATATTCAGCAATATCTTATCACACCGTGTGTAAGGTAGATGATGCTCTAGCACACAGCGTTATTACCATTCCAGACAGAAGAGGGTTCAATGCCACCGACTTTTGTACGATCCCAAGCGTCGCGATGTGACGGCACGCCGAGGCATTCATCGGCAAAACGGAGGACACTGTCAAGCCCAACATTTTGTCCCTCTTGCACTTTTCTCCCCCTTACATTCTCATCGATAGAGCTTCCTAACGATAATCTTCTCACCATAATTTCACCGGTGGTGTGCTCGTGTACGAAGGGTCCACTCTTATCGCTAATCTGTTAGCTGCGCAAATTGAACGTCTATGCAAACACGAATTTGCACAAAGAATCATAGAACCGCGCCCCCTTTCGGTACGAAATCATTTTTCCCACACGCCCAGACCTTCTTACTTCGATTTCGGTGTGGAAGCGAGAAAACGCGATATTGAATAAAAAAAAAAAAGGTCACAGTCTTGGCTTCACTAAGAAAATTCATTTTCAATCAAATGGTAACGGTATCATAAGCTTAATTTAATTAATTCAATTTAATTAATAGTATAACGATCGCCATAATTTCGTTAAAGACGTACAATGTTCAAACGAAACGGAAATAATTACTACGAACACTTTGTCGTCTCTAGTCAATTCAGCTTACACATTAGCATGCTATGATACAAAGAATCGTCGAATAACTTCAGTTCCAAGAAGAAAACGAATCGTACGAATGATAATGTTGTAAAATCGATCTGTCGCGATTATATCATACGATATACGTCTAAAGAAACTCTTCTCACCACTAATCTATCACTTATATTTAACACGAATTTTATATAATTACCACACGAAGAAACTGTATAAATCATTAGAGGACCGCTTCACCTTCCATAAAAAGTTAATTACCTATCCGTGGAAACCAAACGATAGAAAAATGCTAATCAACGTAATTCCGCAAAGATATGCAATGCCTTCACATCGAATTCCAATAGAGATTTAAAGAGAATCCGCGAGAGGATCCGCGTCTAGTCTCGTATTTTCGAATAAATGCCTCGGCGTGGCCGCGCCTCGTTCGATTTTCTCGTGGGCAAAATCGAAATGGGTAAACGCGGGCCACGTTTGCCGTTGTTTGGCAACGATCTCGGGAAATGGCACAGTGATGCCCGCGAGTCCCTTCGCTGGTTGAGCATGTGTTAACTTGTCGGAATCGCTTGCAGCGTCGCAGAGGCTGGCGGTCCTGGTTTACCTGAGACAGCGCAGCCATTTTGGTAGCAGGGCCGCGCACCTCAAATACTCTCAAATGGATCCGCTGCTGTCACCCGGAAAGACCATCATGTTTTCAGCACCATAAGAAGGGGTCGGTGAGCTTCTGGCATCCAGGGAGGCCCTGCTCGCCGAGCTAAAGCTACTGGAACTTAAATCCTCGTAACTGGCAACCGATTGGCTGCCTCCTGTAACAAAGAAAAAGAGTTCCGTCCTTTACCAATCGCACGACTTCATCGATGGTTGTTGTTTTATTTTTATTGTTTTTTCTTTTTTGGTTTAAATATTCGTACGAGGCGCTTAACATGACCGTTCAGCGATTTCCGCCGTCGAAGTTTCCCGGCAATTATTTTCTCTGAAATGACCAAGAACAGGGTCCCGGGGGTAAACGAACAGATTAATCAGTCCTAGGTGTCGACGCATAATCCCCTCGATTCCATGAGAAGCAATTCCAGAAGCGTAATCGTGCATCTGTATTTCAGAATTACATGATCAAAGTGACGATTTGATGATAAGTTTTTGATGAATGTTGTTCGCAGCTTTCTTCGAATTTGTTGAGTGTACAATAGAGAATTTGATTCTTCGTGACCATTTGTGGAAAGTGATCGCAGGAAAACAATTTCGATGTTCCAAAGACTATTTCTATGGAAACTAGAAGTAGAAATTGTATCATGAAAGATTTTTCGTGGATAAAGATCGATGTATATTAATGCGGATATCCGTGCAACATAAAATATGTATGCCTCAATAGCAACAAACTGAAGTAAAATTGTAGTTTGTTTTCTTTATAGTATGTCTAACATGTCGATGTTAATGTTGCAGCTTTCTTAATGTAACTTCATCTACACATTTTTCTCATAAATGAACAAAACCCGCAATTTATTAACTATAAATATCTATATTAATCACCGGATTGCGGATTTTATGTATTTATGATTAAAACGAATCCGTACAATTGAAGACAGTAGAAAGATTTAACGCACACGAGCATGGATGTATAGTCCTCACGCAACAAGAAAGCGCCTTTGTGTTTACATCCCCTCTCTTACTAGCTGCCCCACTGCCGCAGCTAATGAAAGGGGGGATGTAAGCAAAGAGATGCCTTCTTGTCGCGTTAGGACTATAGTCTCAATATAGGACTATACTCTCAACTGATCGAAATTATTCAAGAATGAAACAATTTTCTGTCTGATTTCTATTCGTTGCATTCGCCGAAGACCATTTTTACTTTGCATAAATATACGCAGTCCATTAATCACTATCTCTGCCAAATTACTTTCCACAATTCGTTTAACGCTACTTCCCACTAATTGTTAGAAACAGTTACATGCATGTGTGTAACGTGCACTTACATTACAAAGCGTACGACTCGCATAACACGATTGTGAGAGATAACGTCGAATTTTCTGCAAGTTTATTGATCATCTTCTTTTCACATACACGCATACACGATCCGTATCATGGTTGACAAACTTTTTCTTTGTTTCGTTACAGCACGTTTCGTATACTTCGGCTACAACGATTGAAGTGCCGCTCTAGATAAAATCAGTATAACTCGGTAAGCCGATATTGATCGCCCAAAATCTCTGGATGGAGGGACTTAATCGATACGTGATTTTGTACAATTCATGAACTGACCTCGGCGTTATCGACTTCACGGATTACAGATAAAACACATGGATATTCATCGAACAAATATATTACAACTAAGAAACCATTCTCCTAACAAAGTTTCTTTTTTACACAATTTACAACGGGGGAAACACTCGAAAGCGTGACTTTCTTCTATAATCGGAACAAAGCTTGCACAGAACCTCTAGCTATTTTCAACCGACACTTGGATACAATTTAAAAATGTAGAAAACCAAATCGGAACACATTCTAAAAAGTTGTGAACCATCATCGAGACGAGAAAACACAATTTTATTACAGATACTCACCCAATCGGCATTAAGCTACGATACCAAATCTCAAAGAATGTAAGATATAACCTGATCTTGCGTAAAAAAATATTCATTAAAATATTTATTCTCCTCCTAAAACCACAATCGTGTCTGACGTACAACATTCGATACAGAACGGTCTTTAGAGAAATCTATAATGCACAATTAACGAACAATTTATATACTTTAGACTGCAAAGCTGATTCGTCGTTCATTCCGCGGTTTCGTACAATTTTTGCGATCATAGTTGAAACGAGAACTCGAAGAACCACAATCGTTTCTGTGTTTTAAAAAATCGATCGATCTCGATCAAATGTTTTGTGGAAACTTGATTGCACTGCACTTGCTACGTCGAGAAAATCATGAATCATAATAATGTAATCTCTGATGCTTGCTTCGTTTCGCTTCTCAGACCGGACACAACGCATTCCTTTTGTTCTCTTTATTGTTGTCCTTAACACTCCAAAATCTGGTATACCGTGGAAAGAACAGTGTCGAGCCGTCGTACGTGTTTTCTTTTCGTTTAATGTTTCTTTCACATACAACGTGTAAACTTAAAATATTCACAATTCGTTTTTTTTTTGTTAGTTTTGTCATCCTCTGCTTTGTTTTCTCGTTCGTTATCCGCTAATGTCGTTTTTCGTTGAATTGTTCTAACTAAACGGGTTCGATCCGAGCGAGATCTATTCTAGACGTAAAGGATAGTTTACAACGATCATTTGCTTGGATCGATCAGCTGCGTCGATTCATTGTTACAGACAGCGTGGGCGAAATGTAAACAACGGTGACAAATTCTTCGATTTTTATCGTGGGTCGTTCACTGAGTTCTGCGCGTTGTTTTGACACTTTCATTGTTGGCAGTTATCTAATACGGTCTAGGTTCATTCGAACAGTTAGCTAATTGTTCTTTCAATACATTTGAATTTTGTAGTAAAAATTCGTAATAAAAATCTATAATATCGAGTGTCGCATGCGAGCGATAATAATGTTTGACTAGGTTTTGAAATTCATTTGTACTGCGACGTATTAGAAAGAACTGAATTTTACTAGGATTTTTAGAATTCCAAAGCTTAGAATTCCGATCTTTAGACTAAATTGCAGCTTTTTCTAGTTTCGGGTTAAATAAACATCGATTTCGTAGAAAATTTAAACGCGCTAAAAGTAAAGAACAAATAATTGAGAATTTGAGACAACGTTGGTGGAAATTTTAACTATAGATCGTTACTTAACAGTACATCAATGATTGAGGCTTAAAATTTACTTATTCGATCGTTTTGCACTTCGATTCGTATTTTTAAACAAATGCGTCGAGTTAAGTAGAAATAAATAATCTTACGAAGATTAAGAATCGAGAACTTTTTTTACTGAAGAATTGAAATAACGATTATATACGAATATATAATACACATCTATTTAAAACCTATCTTTGATTTTAATTGATTTCTCAATTTTTAATATATATTAATTAAATTATACCTCTCGATACGAACACCATAATATCATATTATGGTTTTTTTTCATGCTTCTATACTCAGAAGAAAAAAAACACTAGAGAACGCATAATTATTCGCAGAATTGACTATCTTCATTCTATTTTGACTACAAAGAATCTTTTACGCAATGGAATAAAATTTTACCATATTTTAAATTCCATAAAATTAAAGATTAATAATTCCAGGCTTGGTAAATATTTCTGTAGTCACACAGTATTTTTTAATAATCTCTTACAAGATTGTTTTTTAAAAGGAAGTTATTCTTTTAGATGTAGCACAGCCATGGAAAAACCTGTCGCTAGGCTTCTCTAACAATCGGATTACACTTTAAGACATTAAACAATCCTCGTATAAACAGTTCATTACAATTATAACGAATCTTCTAATAAATAAAAGAAATATCTTCCTTATTTCAGATTTCATAAGATTCACATTCTGATTACTGGCAAAGACTTAAAAGTATTTCAAAAATCACAGATCAACCATTCTGGGCTTCCTATAGCTCCTAATAATTGCTTTTAGGATTATTATTTAAAAGAAAAGTGTCGGACATAATCGAGTCGCTGAAATAGAATATCGACACAATTCCAGTAAAGACAAACCATGCATTATGAAAACAGAAATTCGTATAAAGATGCAAGGTCTATTGAAAAATTGCGAACTACATTTTACGTTGAATTTCTCTAAACGAAAATTCTCGTCGCAAAACTATTACTACAATAATAAATATTTTCCATTATCAGAGATAAATTGAAAAAAAAAAATCCACAGAGCTTAGTGAACGACCGAATGAAGCAGACAAAAGAAACAGCACTTTGCTTTGCGGTGTACAATGATTATACACAGAACGATGCACCTTGCCACGTACAATCGAATCGTCGTAAGCAAAAATTCTCTACAATGTACACGAAGCTTGCTATGAATTAATTATTGAGATCTCGGATCACGTTCGAACACAAACTTCGAAGTTGATCTTACTATGCTATGCACAATTCGGAACACAATACGTTTTCTCTATTTAACCATAAATTAAATCGTTCGGAAATAAATAGTACTCTCTTTAGTAGTTCGCAAACAGGTAATAGAAAAAGTAGTAGAAGAAGAAAAAGTAGAAATAGAAGAAGAAGTAGTAGTAGTAGTAGAAGAAGAAGAAGAAGAAGAAGAAGTAGTAGTAGTAGTAGTAGTAGTAGAAGAAGAAGGAAAAGAGCTTTCCTAATTTCCGCTTACCTAATTTTCGCTTTCGTTACACGCATTCAGACGAAGAAGTAACTGCAACTAAACGTACAATGGCTCGTTAACAATATTCTTCGCGGCGAGTTTGTCTGAAATTTGAATGATCTTCACACGACGAACTCTCGTTAATACTAAATCTGTTTACGTTCATTTTGTTTCGCAGAAATGGTTGCTGAACCGAAACAGTGCTCGGCGATCTCTCGATATGAAACGTTAAATAATCTCTTCTCGTTATTTAATACATCGTACAATCTTCTGTTTTTCGTTTGCGTATCCGTGTGCAGCCCTCGCGCGACAAGAAGGCACCTTTGTACCTTCCAATGTAAACGACGTAAAGGTGGCCTTCTTGTCGCGCGAGAACTATACTTATCGTTTCGTCATTAACGTCTTATTTATATATACAGAATTATATTACACTCTAGTATGCGCCCCGCGGCATACGTTATACACCGTTAACGAGTAGTATACCTAACGGAGGTGGGAACAGAATCGTTCCGCTGTTAGAGACCACGTGTCGTTAGTTTTGCCAACGACACGGATGTACCAAAAAGGTAAGCACAAAAAGTAAATTAAAATATCGAAACTAAGGTCGAAGGTGCATGCTTGAAGAGTATCGATGGTTCTCGCCGCCTACACTCGTAATTAGAGAGCACTAGACACAGGCATTCGCCTACTCGTTCCGATGATCCCGAAGCAAACGAGACGACGTTCAAATATTGATGCCCGAAACGGATGAAAATGTGTGTCCTTCGCTTATGCTCTAGTAATATAGGTACCAGTTTCATCTACGATTAATACTCGGAACAATATTGTGGTTCGTTCGTTCGTTCGAAATCTGTATCGTTACCAAAGTTGTGCTAATTCAATTTCCCAATTTACATACATTCTATTTCTTTCAATTACATAGTAATTCATTTACATGATTCAAACCTTTTAGTTGACTCGATTACTAATTATTTCGACCACGAGGGCAATTCGAATACAATAAAATCGAAGTGCAATGCAACTGGCATAGAATGTAATTGAAGTACGGTTCTTCAAATTACAGTCCAAAATTTTGATGAAGTCAGGTACATTTTTATATTTTTCTCACGTATTATATATTACTTCTATTCTGCATTAATTAGCTCCGATTTCAATTCGATTCAATTACATCGCAATTCGCAATTCGCAATTTCAATTCAATTACAATTCGAAATTCGTAAATTCAATTCAATCGCATCTTAATTCGTAATTTTAATTCAATCGCATCTTAATACGAAATTTTAATTCAATTACATCGTAATTCGTAATTTTAATTCAATTACATAGTAATTCGTAATTTTAATTCGATTACATCGTAATTAATGTAATTCAATTGCTTTGTATTTTGTAATTACACTCCAATTGGAGATCTGAGTTACGAATCAAAATGTGATTGAATTGCAATGTGATTAGAATTCCTTGAGTGACTCAATTGTAATTCCGCACAACCCTGATCGTTAAACAGATGTACATATACGTCCGCGAAATTGGCGGTAATCAAAGTTAATGAATGGAGGGGAATACTGTGGAATACGCCCCTTATCATACTTGTTAATTAAATTTCTCTCTCTCTCTCTCTCTCTCTCTCTCTCTCAATGTGAAAATCTTCAAAATTTAGACGAAACTCGTTCCCCCAATTATTGCACAGTGCTCGATACGCAAGATGAAACACGTAAACGTAATTAGTAGACTGCGGATCTCTGCGCGAAATAAAAATGTTCTAAGTTAATTACACGAAAAAAGTAAATTGCATCCAGATGAATCTCCTTTTCTCGCAATTTCGAATGAGTCGGAAAATAGTGCAACAGTCAATTTTAATGAATATAGATCATATTCTTGTCGGGGATGTATAAAATCCGCAGTCTAGAAACGCTGGAAAGGGCGAACAATGTTGCAGAAATGATGATCACACATCGATCCGCGATTGTTATAGCGATCGAAGCTGAAAGACAACGCAGTGGACGCCGAGTGCGCTCGCTTATCTTCGTAGACAATTTTGCTCGTTGGTCCAGGAAAATTGTTTCCCCGAACGATCCAGAAGCGATAAATGATAAATGATATTGTCTTTGAGGAATACTATCCGCGCGATCATTGTCGGGCGCGAATCGTTTCATCTTGTTGCAGAATTTCTTGGTTGCTTCGATTTTGAAAGAAATCTGTCGTGTTCCAGAAATATTACACGCGTCTATGATAGATTGCGGATGATTATAGAAACTCTTCGGCGCCGTTTTACCATATCCTAATTGTAACGCGATCCTTGTTAAGCTTATGTGGAAACAAAATGAACCTTTCCGTTAATCGATATTCAACAGTTACACTTAACGAAATTATTATTTTACAGTTAAAGTTAGTGTCAATAAACGACGCGACTTACGGGGATAATACTTGAACCTACGAATAAAAATCTTTGAATCCACTATTTTTTTTTTTTTAATCAAGAGTTAAATGTAACTCTGTAAAGACATGTATGTATATTCTTAAATTCGTTACTATACTGTGAATTTGATGCATTTACGGGTACGTGCAACTTGAAACGGTAAAAGAATTAAAATAATTGTAGAAGGTACTATATTTAATTAGCTACGATTTTTAAAGAAACAACGAATTGTCTATTATAACGTCTCATGTTTCACGTGATCGACATAGAAAATTTGTATCGTGCATAAAGATCTGCAGTCTACATTATTGCACAATTTTCTGCACCCAGTTTTAAAAGACCAAGGTTACTATAGATTAATAAAATCCGCACGCTGCCGATGGTAAATAATAAAAGTCATGGTGAATCGGTGTGATTTCGAAGAATTATTTTCGCGAAAGAACGTCGAAAGAGGAAAGAGAGATATACGCGATCGCGAAGGTCGTTTTCCTCGACGTAGCAGCGATACAGCATGTTCGCGAGCGTAATCGCGAGGACGAAATCGTCGACGGAAGCTTTGTACTAAAAAAAAAAGAATCTCACCGTAATTTCGCCGAAATAAAAAAGAAAAAAGAAACAGAACGTCTCTAGTCGTCGATCATTTGTACTAGCAACGAGTCTTAAAGTGAATCAGGTGTTCGATATTTTCCCTAAAATCATGTTCCAACGGAGCAAATACTGATCGCATTATGGTCGTGTGCGACGAAGTCCGACTTTGTCGTGAGGAAATAAATAAATACGGAGGGGTCGAGACAATACAGAGGAAAAATTGAACTAAGTCGAACGAAAGATCCAGCCATCACCATGCTTCCGGAAGTGTCGAACAATTGTAACGACGTCTATTATATCTAGATTTCCTGCTTAATTAAAACTGGCCACTTTCTCATCTAAAGCTGAACGGTTAACTTGCAGGTGCCTACGTGTTCCGTGTGAAATCATTTACATCCTAATCGCTGGACTGCGGAGTTTCTGGCGGAAATTGCGAAACGAGACAAGAATTTTACGAATCTTTAAACCGCCGTAGCCCAATATTTTTTTTTACCAGTTGTAAACGATTTCTGTAATTCGAGATCAACGAATATGATTTGGACAACGAATTCGAGATTCATTGAAAAATTCATGCACAACTTCTTTGATTAAAAAGTAGAAACAACAGAAGATAATGTTATCACGTCGTGGCTAAAATGAGTCACGCCGACAAATCAGTACGCGTCAATAGAAGCTATATGGAAGATTAAAGAATTTACACATGTTATTAACAATCGATTGAAATTATCAAGAGAACACGTACATTTTTGCGTGACCTCTGTCGCAGGCGACGCGAGAAATGTTCGCGTAAAAATCCGCAGTCCGCTGAACGTACACTGATATAGTCGTACATCTTTGGCTTATTTTTTTTTATCGTTTCTCTGTTTTGCTTTCGTTTAAAAACACCGCGGGATTTTTCTAAGAGATACAATTCGATCCACGAAGGGTATCCGTAAAAAAAGGTGAACCTTCCGAGCCTGTTAACGTCGAGAGACCCGGGCCTCGAGTTTCTAGATCCTTAATTAGTGTACCCGAAAAAGTTCTGTCGTATTCAAACCCGCCGACGATTGCGTGCTTATGGTTATTGTTGGATAAGTTACTCTTTTACCCGTGTTTCCGATTAGAAGATCGTTTGGTTAACAGGTCGAGATCAGTGTTATCCGTCTGAGAGATCATCTTTGTCCCAGACACCCTAAACGTAGAAGTTTGGAGGCTAGCTCGATCGTAAGGAGGATAATACTTTAGCGTAACGTCGTCGGCGCGATCGACATCGCATTTCCGAAGAAGTTCTCGGCGAATTGATTCGAAAGTGGCCGATAGATCGACGCGCGACCCCTTGTAATGAAGACCTGCATCATTAATCAAGAACTGTCTCTGCACGAAGCGTGCCTACCGGTGCTACCGAAGCTACAGTTTGAATCAGGGATTGCGCACAACCGAGAGAGACCTTGAGAGTCGACCTTTGAGAGCAGACCTCCCTGTCGATGCACAGTAATTGATCCTCGAGCGAGGTCTGCCTTCTCGTTCCTCTACGAACGGAGTCCTAGATCGTCTACGAAATACCTGTCAAGTTTTTTTGGAACCTTTGAACACACTGAGTGAAGAAACCTCCTACGTCCGAACGTTTTAGCTTAGAGGAGCCTAAACACATATACGCGATCCCTAAAACCGAATCTAACGCGGCTACCGTTCACGTCGTCGCGCTCTCGAAACTAGCACATTCAATAAATAAAAAGAGCTTCGACCAGACAGATAACTGGCCGGGATAAAACGGGACACAGGTGTACCGTTGTCGAAGAGTGCACAGGTCAAAGTCACTTGTAATCTCGCGTTGTTTTGGCTGTCCAAGATTTTTGAGCCCAAGAAAAGAGAGCGAAGAGTTGAGAGGGAAAGAAGATTGTACAGAGACTGCCGTGTTCTAGACTCGCCGACCATTTCGGTGACTCTTCGAGCGGCCATTTTCTTTCGACAACGGTAGACAGGGGTCCCGGTGTCCGCGGATTCTTGCGCGCGTACAATGCAAGAAATTGCTTTATGCATATCGATATTATACAACACACGTCCAATTATCATACGCATTATGAATTCATGTGATCGAAGGTTAGGATGAATATAATTACCGGTGAACTTGCACCCGATTCGCAAGATTTGTAAATCACAAATCAACGGAAATCCTTCGAATTCAACGGGATCAACCTCGTAAGACACTTTAAATCGCTATTCTTGTGAGTATCGCGGAAGTGCGTGCAACCGTGACACGATGCAGGCGTGATCCTTTTTCTGTACACCTTGGGTCAGCTGTCGATGTGTAAAATTAATTAGTAATTGTACTATCGATGAGCGCCGATGGAAAAATATCCTAAGAAACCTGCCGTGAGAATGAGCTCGAAGAGGGACAATGAGGTCACCGGTACTCGGATTAAAAAACTAAAGAAGTATAAAAAAATCCAGTGCCGAGAGCACACAGAGCACAGATATTTCTGATGCTCGAAAGAAGCATCGACGACGACGGATTTGTCGTTCCTAAAGTATTGACCTCAACTGAGAACCGAGAGTTCTCGTGGAGCTCAATTGTTAAACGAAGAAGCGTTTTCGTGGAGCTGAAAGGTGACGAGCTCCAAGCTACAGAAGAAGCGCTATTGCAGCTTCAAAGACAAGGGGACAGAAACTTCCATCTTCGCGGAAAAAGAAATAATAGCACTATGGATTTTTGCTAAGATTGAACGAAGAACTTGTGTAACACGTTGATTCTGCTGAAAATTTTCACAGCAAGTTAGTTATGTTTCTAGTTGCAACAGTTCTGTCTCCTGGAGCGACATCGTAAAAAAGAAAAACAGCTTCTCGCTGGAAAGCGACACGAAGAAGCATACTGACGACACAGCTGGAAGAGAACAACCGAGCTTCCAGCTGGAGGAAAGGAAACTCCGTCGCAGACACGTGGGATACGTGTCGTCGAAGGAGCTCGTAGCTCTGCTTGCTCATTCTTTTAAAAAAATGTTCGTTACGGCACAGATACTGGAAATATGGAACATTAATATAGAATATTATCCACGTATGTTCCACAATTTCAAATGGTCCTACTGTGAATAGTCTCCGAGCAATAAGAATAGTGTGACAAATTTTCATTCCCACCTCCGAAAATTAACAATTTCAGATAGGAAAATAATCGAATATTTAATGAGAAACTGTTCTAGAATTCATCAAAGTCACCATGTTATAACCAAACATTGTCCCGTGAAAATGACGCATAGAACCACCAACCGTCCCCGAAACCTTTAGCGACTATAGATCCTGATCCAGAAATGACGATTTGGGATGAATGCTCGAATTCTCGAAGAATCATAAATATTTTCGCAAGACGGCTTTCATGGAAAGCATTTCGGTCTCGGCGTGGCATAAAGAAGATAGTAAACGATCTCCGGGTGACAGATTTATACGGCGGGGTGAGGGAGGGGGCGGGAGGAGTGTATACGTATTGTGCAAACTGAAAACCGTGACCTAATCGCGACCGTGCGATTCTCGCGCGATTTCAACATCTGCATCGTCCGAATTACGTGTCTAAATCATACAACCAGCTAGAAACTAGAAAATCAGTATCTTATTGTAACTCATGTATGCACCACACGGACAGCGCCCATAGAGTGGACCGAATTAGCTCGACGACGATTCAGAACTGTCGAGGAGCCAAAAGAATAGTTATGAAATCGGTTTTAAACCACAGACGGAGTTGCTTTTTGTTACATAGGGATTTCGTGTTCGTTTGATCGGTTCGAACATGGCGCATGCACATCCGGTAGAACAGCCTTGCCCTCGTTACCTTGAAGATGTCATCCTCCCAGTATCCTGATCAATTTCACTCCTGAATCTACTTCTTATCCAAACGAGTATACCTCTTTAGAAAACATTCTCGAAAAATACCAGATCTCTTCGCCATAATCAGGACACTTTGATGGACCGAGGATCTAAGCAATCATTCGCGCGCTCTCTCTCTCTCTCACACACACACACTCTCTCTCTCCCTCTCTGTCAGCTATTACGCTTGATCACCAAGGTAACGTGATAGTTTGCTCGGGAACCAGGCGAGTTCCCGGGTGGAATTCTCGCTAGTCGGCTCCGGTGACTTGCATCAGAAGAATATAGAGGGCAAGGCTGGCCCTAGGTACATCCATGCAATCCTCCACTCATCTGCGTTTTTTCTGCCTCGGCCTGTTGCCTTTCTTGGGGATAGCTACCGAGGGGTTCGAGCCGCTGTCTACGCTTCGTTCGACCACCTCGCGGCTCGAGAAATCCCCATCAACGAACACGACGTTCGCGTTCAACTCATCCGAGGAGTTCCAGCGCTTGGGAGCAACCGCTTGCTCGGAGTCGCTCCTCTTCTCGGGATCCCTCTCCGGCTCCGAAGAGTCCTCCTTCGAGAATGCTGGGTCAGCTTCTAGGACTCCGTCGTCTTTGTCCTTATCAGTGGCTTCCGGCTTGGGGGATCTCTCCTTCTTCTCCTCCGGCTCGGCGGGGCTGGAGAGGTCCACGAGAGGGCAATACAGAGGCTCTTCGACTGTGTCAGTCTTCGCCGCAGCTTCAACCGGCTTGGACTCGCGATTGGAGTCGTTGTCCAGCAGTTCGGAGAGGATCGTCGACCTGCGGACCTTCTCCTCGATGGCAGAAGGCAGCAGAGGCTTCGGCTTCGGTTTCGGCTTCTTTACAAGCAGAGCTACGAGCTCCTTCGAGGACACGTATCCCACGTGTCTGCGACGGAGTTTCCTCTCCGCGTCGTCAATGTGCTTCCTCGCGTCGCTTTCCAGCGAGAAGCTGTTTTTCTTCTTTACGATGTCGCTCCAGGAGACTTGCCCCGAGGATTCTTCAGTGTCCTCTTCTCCGAGCTCTCGCAACTTCTCCCGAGTCGAGGACTCGCTCTTCCGAGACTTCTTGTCGTCGGCGTCCTCTATGCTAAGAGCTGCATCGAGGTTCTTATCCTCGAGCTTCTTCTTCTTGACAATGTTGCTCCAAGCAGAGTCTTGACCAGAATCCTTGGAGTCCGTCTCAGCCACGGCTTCCCGAAGCTCGTCGATCACATTGGCCACCTTCTTTGACGAAGAGTCGAGCCCTTTCTTGTACATAGGGTCTTTCTCAGGAGCGCTGCATTTGGCGGGAGCTGTAGATTCCGCTTCTTCTATAGCGTGGAGCTTTTCGTCTTTCAGCTCCACGAAAATGCTTTTTCGCTTGACAATAGAGCTCCAGGAGAACTCTGGGTTCTCTGGTGAGCTCATTTCTTTAGGAACGACAAATCCGTCGTCGGTGGTCTTATTAGCATCGGAAATATCTGTGCTCTGATTGCTTTCGGCACTGGATTTTTTATACTTTTTTAGTTTTTTAATCCGAGTACCAGTGACCTCGGATCCGGAGAGGATTTTGCACTCGGGAGTGGTCGTGGGATCCGTCAAGACCTCCATCTCGGCCTTCTGCAACGCGTCTATGTCGATGATCTCGATCTCACCGGGTGATCTTTTAGGAGCGACGTTGGAAGGGGATGTTTTGTTTTGACGTGTCTTGATCTTCTTCAAAGGACTAGAGTTCTCGGCTCCAGGGTCTTTCGCAGGCTCCTCCTCCTCCTTTTTCTCTTTGCTTTTCCAATTCTCAGCGGGCTTTATGATCACAGTAACGTCCGCAGCCATGGTGTCGCTCTCAATTACTACCACATCCTTTGTTTTCTTCGAACTCTTCGATTTCGTGGACTGATCCTGCGTCTCCTTTTTTTCATCATTGCTGATGTCAGGCATAGCACAGACGTCCGAGTATTGGACGTGCTCGAGATCATCGTCGGAGAAGGTACGCTTACTAGCATTCGAGTCACGATCGCTTTCCTTCTCAGCTTCTAGCTTCAGATCATCGCTGCTCTTCCTATCAGAAGTCTCGATCAGTTCCGAAGTATGTATGTACTCTAAATCATCATCGGATATAGTGTTCTTACTGTTTTTTCTTTGCAGAACTGGCGAAGGGTTCTCACAGTACAGACCGTGCCCACAATTGTCACCCTCGCAGCACTCTGCTTGCTGCAGCTGAGTGATCTCGGAGCTCTGAATGTGCTCAATATCCTCGTCAGATGGAACCAGAGTATTATCTTTCCCACAGCAAGCTGTCTCCACTATGTGGTACTCGCTGGAGCTAAAATCATCAGTCGAGTCTGATGGAGGATACTTGTAGGCATCGGAGTCAGCTGCGACATCCACCTTAGGTTCCTCCTTTTTTTTCTCCGCTGAACTCTCAAGCTCCACGATCGGTTCCATCCTCTTCTCAGACTTCTTGAGCTCAGCCTTCGCCTCTTTCTTATCCTGCGCTGTAGAAGAACACTTAGCCTTTACTTTGGACTTGTTATCCTTCTCTTTCGACTCCTTCTCTGCAGCAGTCTTGCTCTCAGTACATTTTCCTTTAACCTCCCCAGCGTTTCCAAGCCTCTCATCCTTCCTCCTATAACAGTTCTTAGCATCCTCACAGGAAGTGTCCTCGATAACAATACTGTCCTCATGCTCCTTAAGAACGTACTTCTTCACCGAAATCTTGGGCTCCACCTTCTTCCCCGAAGAAGAACCTCCATTCTTCTTCTTCGCTTCGCTTGACCTCCTGCAGTGCGAGACGCCTCTGCGAGCCAGCTTATTCTCCATTAGCACGACGCTCTCGTCGTCGTAACTGACCACGTATTGGGCCTCAGACATGCTCCTCTCGTGTGCTTTTTCCTCCTTCTTGTCGAATCTCTTGCACCAGGCAGTCTCCTTTGCCCGGGTCATAGGGCTGCTGGGTATCTCGCCTGGTTCCACGCACAAGCTCAAGCTGGTAGGAACATCCCTGAACACCTCTTCCTTCTCAAAATCTATGGAGGTACTGCCGGCGGGATTGGCAATCGCTGCCATCTCCACACAGAGCGCTTTCCTCTCCTTAACCTCGTGAATGTTTTCGTCGGGGACACTGTCGATCGCTGGCTCGCTCGCCGAACGCTTCTCCGCGCAGATCTCTGTAAGATCACGCAGGGTCTGGCTTTCCTGGTCCAGGTCAAGGTCGCCGAGCGACGCAGGACCCTCCTCCGCGCACACGCTCCTCGGCGGCTCCGGCACGTGGCTCTCCTCCGCGGAGTCGAACTCCTGACTGGAGTTTACGTCCTCCTCGTCGGCCGACACGGTAATCACGGTGCCAAGAGGGTTGACGACTTTAGTTACCGGTTGACCCACCCTCTCAAATACCGATCGCCTCCCTAGTAACAGAAAAAGCCATTGGCAGGTATCAATAGCGAGAACTTCTCCAGTTTCGTAAAAACTTTCTCGTTTTGTTTCATTCATTTCTTTGGTCTTTGTGAGGTTGCGTGTGTTGGGACTAGATGTTTCTCTTGGTAGTAGTGGAATGTCATATGAGAGGGGTAGTCGTGAGAATGAACGGAGAGTGTCGTGTAAAGGCAGAGTGGTAAAAAGAGCTTTTCTAGGATCTGTTGTTTTCACACTGCACACCACAAAGACACAAGCCTCGTCGCTTTTATATTCTTTTTGCATTCTCGGGGTTGAATGGTACAAGAGAGTAGCACTGGGTGCTTGTGTAGTTATTCGACGTTGGAAATGTTGCGTGAATTAATAAAACAAAAATATAAAAGAATGTAGAGAGATACTCTTACAGAATTAGTAGACTGTCCTCAGCCTTTATCAAAGTGTTCACTTCGACTCGGGGGATAAATGTTAAAAGAGACATATACATTGCTGCTAGTAATTAGAAGTATATATATATATATATATATAAAGAGAGAGAAATATATAATGAATATAGAACCTCATTACAAGGGAGGAAAACGGAGATACCTGCCTCTGGCCAGTTCTGTATCCACCGCATACTTATAATCTAACAATCATCCGTCACCAAATGCAGAAAGCGCAGCCACTGCATCTATTGATAGACGCTTGTGCTCGCAGGCATTGTTCCAACGAGATGCCAACAGATTAGTATCAATTACACGCCGATTTTTTCTTTCAGCAACAACGCGAGAAAGAACTTTCTAACGGTGTGGTATTAAAGAGTGTGAACGATCGACATAGATAGAACTGTTTCTCCCTGCGGAGAGCAATTTCATCTATGTTATTTAAGTGAATTTATACTGCATTCAGCAGGAAGATTCTTCGATTGTAAGAACGTGTTACAATTCACGTGAACTCGCAGATGCTCAGAAACGTATCGAATATTTCGGATTATATCTAATAAATGTTTTATTGTTCGTTGCTACGAATCCAGCGTATAAAATATGAAAGTATGTGAGCGTCGACAAATAGGACACGTCAGGATGTTGAGAATTCTCTGTTTCAAAACAAAACTCCACACACCTCATCGAGCAAACTTACTTACCTGGCGCACGATGAGGGGCAATCGACGTTTCTAACATCGCCTCGGCCAGGTCCTCCCGCAGCTGATTTTCCCCGCCGCAGACACTCGCGTTCTCGCCATCTAAGTCTCCATAGGCTTCCATGAACCTTGGTGACTGCTCATAACTGCCTGGAAAATAGATGAACAGGTCAGACAATCAATCGACATGCTCCACAAATATTTGTGTAAACACATCTGAATATATATATAATATAATATAATTATCACTAAAAACAGTAACTACTACACTACAATACAAAAAAAACAGAAAAGCAATGTACAATAATTCTCGTAATTCTTCGCTCGCCGAAGTTGTAAGCCGTGTTCGTTATATAATTGTCGATGTATATGTCGCTTGTCGGTATATAATGTCGATGTTCGTCGCGTTCTGCCTCGTGCCCTGCGAGCACATCCTTTTATGTGCGCTGGCCGAACGTTACGATTCTTTTTTCGAATTTGGCCGTTTCGTTCGACCAGTGCCTAACGCTCACCGATCGTCCTAGCAGCGTCGCGATGTTTAGATCGCGACGTTCACGTATGCACGCACACGTACGTCACGTGGGGTTAACGCACGGGAGTCCGCTAGCACCCATCGGTTCTTGTGATTTTGGAGGTCGCTCCGAAATCGTAACGCACTCGCGGACGCTTCGGCCGTTAACCGTCGACTCTTACACTACTGCGAACATTCTTTTCATGCACAAGACACTCGAAAATCAATTTTATAAAAACAGTTAATAACAAATAATTATTATTTTAACTCCAATTATTAAAAGTAGCACAATTGGATCTTGATACATCAACAGGAAATGCAATCTTGATGATAAATTTGCAACAATAGTGAAAATGGAGGCTAAAATCGTGATAAGATAACCCAATTGTCCATTCGAACAATATGATTAATGGAATCAAGCAAATAATTGCATCACGCAGATCAATCATTCGTTGCGATGAATTGTCCACTATTTGGTGTAACATTTCCTTTGAATAGAAATTAATTTTTTGATTTTGAGACTTACTTCCTGATCCATCGATTACCACGGGTACCAACGATCTGGATGCGGTATGCGGCATATTCATAGGGTTTGATCTTGCTGGTCGAGATCCACCAGTTACGCCAATTTCAATGGCTTCGGCCTCGACCAGATTTACGGGTGCTCTGCAATTATTTGGAAACCATTAAATTACAATACATGCCAGTACGAATAGACATAATTTACAGTGACCCACAAAAGTGTTATGTATATATATTTTTAAAAAACTGGACTAAGTGACTTGAATTTTTTTTAAATGATATTGAGACTAGCCTACTAGACGATGAGCAAAAAGCTTTTTTTAAATTTTGCTATTACTTAAAATGGCAAAAAAAAAATAAAAATCTCTCGTTTTCTAACTTTTATTTTAATTTTTTATTTTAAATTTATTTAAAAATATTTGTTTTAATATTTGAAATATACTGACAAATCGATCCAATATACTCAAAACGTAAAACGAAGTCTTAAAAGAGAATCGGTTTCTAGGACGAAAAAAAAATATTTTTAATCATTAAAAAAATGTCTTTAAAGTCATGCGAATAAACCATGTGATATGAAATTGGAAAAATAAAGCTTGCTTCATGAAAAAAAACATCTGTCTCCAACGGGACACGAATCTTAGTGTAGTGTCTTTGTAGTCGGCCACCTTACCCACTCCGCCAACCAAAGATGTTAAACATGCATGAATATTTAGATATATATCGGAATGTGCACATTACAATTTTTTCTTTCACTTAAATCGCATTTTCTAAGTTAAAAAATTGCTTGTTTTAATGTAATAACGTTTAAAATGATAACTTATACTTGTGGTAAACTCATAAGTAGTAATTTTCTTCCTAACAGCAAAACCGACGACAAATTCGGTTTTCATTTTTTCTGACAATGACGCAGTCAGACGAAAAATCTGAGAAAAATTAAGCACACTGCTTCTGATAATACCTTATTAGGTTGTTGATATAAAAAAGATTCCTATTTTTGTTTTCGAGAAATCTTCAATCTCGGATTTTTTTTTGGTTTTCCATTTTTTATAACCACAGTTTACAAATGAAAAATATGAAAAAATTCTATAATATGCGGCTTATTGTCCAAAATAAGCCACATTTTTTTCAAAATTTTAAAAGGTCACCAGAGGGGGAAAAAGTGCACAATCTATTTTACTGTATAGCTACCCCCACTGACAAGTTACAGGGTTGAAATTTTGCACAGATGAGTTTTTCTTACGAACGGTACTGTACTCATCAAAGAAATCTCTATGGGCAATTTTGACCATCTGAATTGGCTAGGCCCTTTTCAGCATGCATAGAAGTTACCGACATCTATGAAATAGATTATATAAAAAAGTTAAAAAACGAGAATATTTTATTTCTTTTTTGTCATTCCAAGTAATAGTAAAATTAAAAAATGGCATTTTAGTCATCGTCTAGTAAACTAATCCTTCTATTGTTTAAAAAAAATTCAAGTCGTTTAGTTCAGTTTTAAAAAAGTTATTACGTTTTAAAAGGTGTACAAACACTTTTGTAGCCCATGTAAGTATTCTGAGGAACTAACCCACTGGTCGCATTGTAGATTTTAAAGACAAACTGTGGACCCATCCAAAGCCGTCTATGGGGTCCAGCATGTGTCACGATTTCCACTTGACTCAACCACCGATCCTCCGCCAAGTCCATCTCTTGGATGCCTTTTGGTAAAGTCGCGACACTCAGCAGAGAACTGGATGTCGGTAACGGTGGCACGATTTCAACAGAATTCGGAGATCTTATCAAAGGCCACTGGCCCTTTGCCTCGACCTCCAATTCGATCATTGTGTCATCGCACACTTTCTCTTTTGGTACACCTGTAAAGTACCATTATTTTTTAAATTCCGGAAGTGTTTAACAACATTAAATGATTTCTTGAAAAGTGATAAGAGTGTTCACCTGCTGCTGGTTTCGGTTCCAGGTCGTATTGTATCATATTTCCATGGCACGCCATGATGAACAAGGAATCTACCGCCCTCTTCATCACTTTGGCGGTGGACTCTCTTTGCGCATACATCCATGCTCTCGGAGGAGCGAAGCAAGCGCAAATTTTTAGTGGTAGAGTCGTACTATCGTCCGAATGCAATCGTTGTCTTTGTTGCGGTCTGCTGAAAAATATCATAAATACAAGTTTAGACCGCAAGCAACAGTAAAAATAATCTGCTGGTGGTTCCAGCGCTTAAATTTGATATATAGTGTTATTGTGATTCTATTGTGAATAATACCTTTGTTGAAGTTGACTGTTCGTGTAGTTCAACGTAGACTGCTGCCGTATTTGGGCCAATGGATGCAATACGGTTGGGTGAGGATATGGAGGGAGTCTTGGATTAGAGTAAGGGTACACCGACAAAGGCAATTCTGAATGGGAAACCGGAGAATGAGATCTGGTACCATCGTCCATTAAACCAGCGCTTCTATGAAATCTCGAAAGTCTATTTACAACATGAGGTGTGGAATGGGTGCGCACCCCCACTGGACCACCGTAGGGAGCAACCGGAAATACGTGGGTGGTGCCTCGTACTGTAGAAATTGCCGCCCAACGGGTGTCGCTGGAGAACACCATATCCTATGACCAAAAAATATTTCAAGTGAAAACGACAAATTATGCATGTTGCCACATGTCGCCTCGAACAGAGTTCGAAGTATTAAAATTCATTGTACCTGCACTTTGGCTGTTGTGTCTCCGCGATGCAAAATATATAAATGGTGTACTGCAGCTAACGTGGGGCCGCCCGGATGCGGCTGAATTCTAAATACATGAAAATCATGCCCTCTTTTGTCAGCGGTCAGCAGCAATGCGCCGCTCAAATCAAAGGTCATGGCAACGATAGCGTCGCTGTGGGCAGTAAAATGAGCAATTACAGTTTCTACGTTTGGGTCGTCTAGTTCCTTCTCCTCTGCAACTTGGAGATCTAGAATCGTTATCACACCCGGTTGAGTCATATCATTGCCACTATTATTGACGACTATAAGCGATGCTGAATTGCCAGTTAGACTGGACGCGACCGTCTCTCCTAAACCGCGCAATCCTTTGCCCAAGGACTTCGCAGCGTAGAGGACAGTCGCGGTGTAACTTTGAACTCCTTCTCCTTCGCAGCCGCCGCTGCTTCTTTTCGCTGGTAATAATTTCTTTTCGCTAGAAATAATGGTGAAGCAATTAAAAAATTTATTCGGTTCTTTAGAGTAACGTTTACACGTGTGTCCTCTTACCTGTATGCAAGCCATCTTGTTCCTAATGCGACAGGATTTGGATTTGGACCAGGACTGGCATAGCAGGTAGTGACTGTTAAAACGTCTTCCAAAGTCCGAGCGTTGAACACTGCAATTTTTTCTAGAAATGTGACTACTATGGATCGCTTGTTCGCCAAAATGTCGCAAACTGGAGTTTTAAATTTGATGCTTTTCGCTTGATCTCCCGTCTTAAGCGATATGAAGCTAATATTACAGAACTGTGGACCAGGTCCAGCTGAATCACACACTGCCACTAACGGCCGTTTCGACTCAAATAGATCGATACATTCATCGTCAGTCTTTGGATTTGGTAAAATTCTCAGAGTGCGGACCACCCCTTGTCGCCATGATAACACTTCTGTTGCTTCTCCTGTTGCTGCTATCAGCCACACCTGCGTTTGCATAAAATAAACTTTAATGCACAATGTGGTGCGGAAATCCGAAAAAATCAGTTAGGTAATTCTTAAATATTTGCTCGATTCAACAACGAATATAGATGGGTACAAAGTTATATGTATCAACAAAGCTGCATTTACAATTTCTGGTGCTATAGTACCAAAGTACTAAAATTAGCAATTATGTATATGCATGAACCACCTTTAGCATTTCACTTTAATGCATTAAAAAATTTGAATTGAAATATTCTATCGATTTTTATGCAGTTAGAATACTTGTGAATTTCTAAAAAAAATAAGATATTCTATACACCAACGATTCTGAATTTTATAAAACAAATTACGCAAATAGAAATTTTTTGAAAGTTGATTAAATATGAAAAAAAATCAGACCTGAACCCCAGTGGTATAACCAAGCACCAGTAATAAAGGTGGTGTATTAGAGCCTTCATTGTAGTCTGGATATAAAACTGGATCATTAATGTCTGCATACTCAAAGCGTGCCCATGTTATAGATTCCTTGTTATCAGAATTGAGTGTGCTGGTATAAGCCTGCTCATAAATAAGATAAAATATATTTTCAATGAAAGAATGTTAAAAACGACAATGACCTGAAGGACCAACCTGTGGAACTATATCATTGATAATATCAGCAACGCTATCTATTATTGATCGATCTACTATTGGCTGAGGTGACACAACTTGAGCTCCTTTATGCACACCGCGCCTTGGAGAGTCTGCAGACATGTTTTCTTTCCAAACTCTATATTTTTACCTAGAAAGAAACATATCAATTTATAACAATGATATCCCATGCGAAAAAATATTATATACTTAATTTATAATTCGAATATGTTATTATAATTTTAAAAAATGAAGGAAGTGTTATAATTTTTAAAACTGTTTAAAAAAGCATTAACTTCGCTGTAAATAAAAGTAT
Source organism: Megalopta genalis (assembly GCF_051020955.1). NCBI lineage: Eukaryota > Metazoa > Arthropoda > Insecta > Hymenoptera > Halictidae > Megalopta > Megalopta genalis. The sequence goes on along the minus strand of NC_135018.1, from coordinate 14,894,310 downwards.
TTTTACATACAAGCGATTAAATGTTAATTTAAAATAGCATTTAAACATTCATCTACCTGCCCATAGCTTGTACAAATGATACACTACAAAAGAAAATAAATGAATACTTCGTTTACGATTTAAAAAAGCGAAGTTGACTATCAATTCTGCTAAACGAAACACAACTACGCACATTCAAAGTAATCTCTCGGAAAAACTTGAAAAAATATGCCAACGAAACTCGGGTAACACTTACTACGCGCGAAAATTTCCATTCATTATAAGAAAATTAAGTGCATGCAACGCACACGTTTCTATTAATAATAATTATAGTATTGTAGATAACGATAAGAAAACAAATCGGGTGAAAAAAATCGTGATCATTATTTAAATATAATGCAGCAACAAAAGGGATCGGTACGCCAAAGAAAAATACCCGAAAAGCAATCGGTGCGTCGAATATCGCAGAAACGAAGTTGTTGGGGAAGGAGTGGGAGAATCTATTTTGCCTGTTAAAGAACATTACACAATCCAGTACAGCTGTTCGTGTTGTACGCTCAGGGACAATTAATAAAATACGAACCGGAAATATCAAAACGGCGACCAAATAAGAATGCCCGGATGATTTTCCTATCGTTCCAGCAAGATCGGAAAACACATAGGATCCCAGAAAGAGAAAGATAGACGTTTTGCCGTGAAACGAACGACCCTCACATTTCGTCGAACAAAGGGGGTAGAAGGCAGATGGGTCACAAAGCATTCGCTTCACGCAATTTCTATACTACTTCACCGAGCAAACAGATGTCTACAGTGTCGATCATTTTAGGATGAAGAAAGCGCAGAACGTTCGATTTACCTCGCCATAAAACTGTATCCTCATACTGGGAAGTTCGCCATCTCGGAAACGACCTTCTACTGCGTCATTCTGCAAGCGACTAACACAACACGACCAGAAAACGATAGTGATGTCACCCCGCCCGCGAAACGTCGATCTTTTTGTTCGAAATACGAAGCGCGTCGGTGACGTTTCGAGCTGCGACGGAGATCGTCCGATCCGTTCGCCGTTACGAACCGCCGAAGAGGATGCCTCGGATACCGTCGCCCGTTAATGCGTATCGCGTACCATAACTGCAGCAACGGTCCGTTTCGTTGGAAATACGAAAACAATAATCAGCTGATTCAGATAAGGAAATGGTGGGAAAGGAGGGGAAAAGAAGAGAAAAGCGAACCACGAACCCTCGCCGATCACGATAGCCGAAGCGCGGCTAGATGTCACACTCGATAGAAAAATCATGACGACACAAATTCGCGACTAATTTACATTTCCAGTCTTCAATCTTATTTCCCTTTATTGCCAAAATTTAATGTATTATTCTATTGTTCTACCAACTTTTCGCAACCATTTCTTTGTTATGATTTTAAAGATTTTTAAGTTTGATCAAGTTGCATAATTTCTGAACCCTTTCACACCTTTCATTTAGGCGTCGAGACAATGATCTCAGTGTATGTTCTAGGGATTTATAGATGTATTTTTGAAAGTATAGGATTCAGATGCATTATTTTCGTTTGTAAAAATAATTTTATTTTATTTTTTGTTGAGGATGTTATTTCATAATGTTAAAATTATTTGACGGAGTTTGTGACATTTATCGCTAGAGGGCTGTGTTTGGTAGTCGATTCTTGAAAGCGGTAAGTACAACTGTGGAAGTTTGAGCTTTGCCAATGTGAAGATATCTATACACAAGTTACCACAATTTGATCATGACTTTTCACCTGTTATAAAAAGAGTGATATTAATATTTTTCTAATAATATTGTATATGTCTGTAATATATAGAATTTCTGGTATTGGTATGACTGCATCAGTTTATCAATCTAATAAGTACATGTTGCTATGGTATTTCAAGGCAACAAAATGCTCCTTGAGTTTCTAAATTATTACAACTTCTGAACGGATAATACAGTAAAATTCAGTGATGTCATTGGTGAAAAATATAATATGAAAGCCAAGCATTCCGCTTAACCAAATTCATTACTGGAATACTATTAAAACAGCGATCGAACAAATCGATATTATATTTTTTCATGGAGGTGTATTCATTGTCGGATTACTATAGAAACTGTTCTTAAGAAACGTATGTTCGTACATATGTATAGTCATCGATATCAGCGCCATCTCTAAGTACACTTATTTGAATTTAAGCGGTACGTTTGAAAAGTAATAAGATGAAATTGAGAAAGCACCTCTGTGTGTGTGTGACCATTTTGATTTAAATATATACATAATTCCATGGAACACAAAATAAATATAATAATTTTTGTTAGAGAGAAATATTTTGAAGAATATAGTTAAATACCTTCTGCATTTTCTCATTCAAACACCACCATTGATTATTATATTTGTTTAAAAACAAATAATATTATTATAGGAAAAATAAAAATAATTTCATTTGACTTTAACATTTATATGCAATTTGTTGAAATGCATTTCACGTTGATTTAAATATAAATAACACTTTTTGCTTCTGCGTGTTGCACCATACTTTATTTTACCGTACTTATTTTTTCGAAATGCTAGATCTAAGCAAAGCCTTTCATTAAACACAATTTGTAAATTGCTTGCGAAAATAAACATTTCTAATTTTAGGTTCGCATGTTTATGTTGCGTGACGCTTCGTAATTACGTAATTAAGCTGCAGTCAAAAGCAAAATTGATGGACACAGCTATTCTATCTTCAGAATTTGTCATTCCGTGCAACAATTACCCTTAATGATAGAATATAAGTTATCTTATGGGATCGAAAACATTTGTTTTTAACTTCTTATACATTGCCGCCGCTCTAAGATTGTTTTTCACTTTTTCCGAAAGAAGATGACCGATTTTCAAAAATTCTGCTACAATTATTTCAAAACAAAAAACAAAAGGAATGTTAAAAATTTTCCTCGGAACAATAATTCCAAAACAAATACTCAGATTAAATTACAGACGGTGATTTTTCTGTTAACAATAAAAAACCTGATTCTTCTATCGAAAAAGTGGTTAAATCTACAGCTATGAATCACAGCTCAGAAACAAGACATTAGGGTCGCGCCGTCATTCATTCAAATAAGGGAAAAATTGGCTTACCTGTCACATAATCGATTTAATACGTAGACCGATTAAATTTATATCTTTTAACCGGAGCTAGCTCGAAGAAGCATGATGCCTAGGCTATTCATGCGGCTCGATAAATCTTGCAGAGACTTATAAAGTACAATACCCGAACAGGTTGCTATAATTACCCCGAGTCCTGCCGAAGATTCATATTTCATGTCGGGTGAAATGCATAGGAAATTCTTGTCGTGGAATGCCCGATCCTCTGGTGCACTGTAATTATCTGTGCGTGTATTTGTGTAGCTGGTAGCCGACTTAATCGGTAAAGTTTGCGTGTCCTCCATGTCACCGATGTCCCCGTCCTGTAAGCCGAAAGGCATGGTCTTAGAAATGTGCCGGCTTCTACAGTTTCTCGCTGAGCCTCGACCAAGATAGATCAAAGAAAACGCGGTTGCAATCGAGTCTAAATAAAGTAGTAACTCTTTCAAACATGATGCGCCGGAAAAGGGTACTTGCGCGCTTCCGTCGCGAACTTAGAAAAATCGATTTTTAAACAGTATAGAATAAAAATCCTGGGTAATTAATACATATATATAAAAAAAATTGTTTGCAGGGTGGTTTGAAGTCCTCGCGGAAAATGGCCAAGAAAACGGTACCAGCGGCATTGCAAATCGAAATTTCAAATAATGAAGACTGGGAAAAGCTTCTGCAGAAGACCGGTTTAATAGGGACATAATGACCTTACGCATAGGAAAATTGTATTCCCAGTTTTGTTAATTTCGAAATTCATTTCTCAGTGGTGGATGTTTATTCGGAATGGAGCGGACCATGCACTGGGATGGTGAGCATCCTGAAGAAAATTAAAATGGAGATCGGGGGAGACGCGCTAAGTTATGCCACGGTAACTTTCTATTATGATGTTTGTAGCGTAATTTTATTTGGTAATTATTATTGTCGTGGATTCACAGGCAAAGTGTGACTGCATCACGGATCTAGAGCGCTTCCAAGGAAAAAGCGAACCGATTTGGATGTTCATTCACGTAAATAAATTAAATTACTCTGCTAAAAAAATAATATCATCTTGGCTTATGAATATTATCGATTATTTATTTAGAATGGTCGGATGATAAATCTCATGTTCGGCGCCCAGTGTCCGCAGTTGCTGAAAATGTTGACAACAGAATTGCAGAGGGTGCAAAATGGTGATGAACATGAGTATGTATAATTATAATAAAAATTCTAGTCGTCAAACATTAAAAAATATTTATGCTAAAATCATACACTTATAGATTTTCGTTAAAAGTGTCGGAAAGAAGTCCAGAAGAAGTAAAGCAATTGAAAGTGATCGAGGAAGCTAGGATAGCTAAAGAAGCGGCAAAGAAGGCTCGGAAAGGTTTCAAAAAAATTGATTCAGAACCCCGCAATTTCTATTAATTTTTATACTGAAACTGTTCTCCTAAATAAACATATAGAAGCCGAAGCAGTGGCGCGTTACGAAGCAGAAATGCTTCACTTAACTACTTCATTAAAAAACGAAACTTGTCTCCTACTCTATCCATGGATTTTCAAAGATGAAGAGGACCATAAGAGGGACAAAAAATCTAGTCCACCATATGTAGAATTAGTTGAAGAGATACTACCAGGGAACTATATTGTTGAACAGGAAATACGGAAGCGACTTAACGATGACATCCTCGACAAACTTTTCAATGAAGTATCTAAAATAATTTACTTATGATTAGGAACATAAAGGATTAATTAAAATGTAATTGATGTTTCTGCAGTCTGATTACGTATTGCCACAAAATCACAAGAATTTAGTAGTGGATGGCAAGTGTATGTTTATGAGGTTGAAAGTGGCCGAAGAAAAACCGGATGTTAATGTCCATACAGAATTGATGAGTCTATTGTTTGGTGAATCAGAATTACCGCATGCGGAAACAGTTTTCACAGAAGAATGGTACTTTCACTTATTGAGATTATTGCTAAAGTAGATTTATTATTAAATTTATTTAATTTTGCAGTTATGCGGGTCGTCATAGACCCGCCTCCGCAGCACCGGAAAATGAAACCGAGATTTTCCCAATCGCATGGACACCACTAAATTCTAGAAACAAGGCAATCGTTTTTCGCACGATTTTCACTACGTACACGAATAAAACATATCCAGTAAGTAGATTAATTTTCATTTAAAATTTTTGAAGACTATTTCATTTACATAGTTTTTATTTTTCAGTATGAAGACAAGGCTGCAAACGTACCTATAGTAGTATTCAAGTACGATTACACGCGAAAAAATGAGTTGGAAATAGTTCTAGAAGAATTTGAAGATGAAGTAGTTAATTTTGGTATTTTTGAATCTGATAAACCACCGGATGCAAAAATTATTGCTAGAAGTATCAATGAATTTGAGGAAAACACTAGGGAAAGAACCGGGTGAATATTTAAAAGATTACAAATTATCGTATCTAGGAAAACTTGGGTACCTTGATAAGATGTAATATTTCTGTTAACAGATACGAGACGTTTGTGTGTGTGGTAAAGAAAGTAGGATGTGAAGCCTTCTTGGGGTTCGCCGGTATTGGACCGTATCATGTTAGTGAAAATCCAGAAAAGGGGTCCGAGGAATCGCAATTATATTTTCCGGATGTTACTGGTTTAGAAGAAACGCAGTCGGATGATGACGATAAACCGGAGGAAGTGCCAGAGAATTCTGAAGAAAACAATGAACCACAAACATGAATTATCGAACTCATATATACTTCTAAATATTTTTATTACTGATATTCAATTAATATTTTAGTCATCGGAGATGGTACAGGTCAAATTGATCTCACTGATTTATATTTTAAATTTTTCAAAGGCTATTATATTATCACCGATAAATAAACTATTAAAAAATATATGCAGTCACGTTAAAACAGAGGAATTAAAAATACCAGAATTGTTGTGAAGAAGCCTACATTTATTTTCCAGCCACCTTGGCTTGCAATATAAAAGAAAGTAGAAATAGACAGATTGCCTAACTTTTGCAAGTTAACTCAAGGGTAAGGTACAATAAATGACGGCAAATAACCAATATTTATTTCTTATAACCACAGCTACGCCTACGACCCCTTGCTCTCTCGAATTTCCTTCCTTTAGACCGTACTAGGGGTTTAGTGTGCGAGTGTGGCACACCAGGAGCTGGTCCAAAGTGTTTCACTGCTTCGCGTGCCTTGCGAGGTCCTTGCATCAAGACTGTCCTCTTTCCAGTAGGTGCACGCAGTGCCAACTGATCAAAAGTGATCAGTTCACCTCCAGCCTTCAAGATACGGCCTCTAGCTTTCTCAGTAACACGTAGAGCACAGACCTATCACAAACCAATAACTTATAATTATTGAATCAAGAAATATTAAAAAATTAATTTTTATTTTGCTAATATACTCACTGTAAGTTTAGGAATTTCAAAAATCCTAGCATCGTCAGTTACTGTGCCAACGATTACTGCAATGCAACCTTCACGTCCAGGTTTCTTCATGAACCTGACAACGCGTGCAAGAGAAATAGGCGGGCGATGAATCTTGCTCATAAAAAGTCTTTTAAGAATGATCTTGTTGAATTTGGAGTTTGTACGTCTGGCCAGGAAACGGTATAGCTATAACAGTGATAGAATCTCATATATTTGTAGCACAACTTTATGAAAGAAAAATTACCATAAAAATTCGGAGAAAATAATACAAAAGTACTTCATAGAAGAGATTTACTTTTGAATGTAAATTTTTATGGTTTTTATAGGTTGCATTGTGTCAATTTATATAATCATCCTTAGCTTGATGCGTCCAGACGGAATAGGAAAATTGACTAGATTTTTCTATAGCGAACGTTCAAATTGGATTAGTACAAAAAGTGTACTAACACAGAGTGCGGCTCGCAAAATAAATTTCCGCATCTAGAACTCACGTGTTTGACAACAAATGCTATGGCACAATGTACACAATCATGTTATCGAAGTAATATTAATTAATGTCTAACAAATTACTTATCAAGCAGCTAAATATAATTGGAAGGACTTAAATAGCATTCGCTGTGTAACGCCGTGATTAAAAACTGTTTAACACGTGATAGCGCTTACCTTGACGAGAAGTCGCAAGTAGACATCTTGCGATTTAGGTTCTGTTCGCCGAACCTTTCTGTCGTGTTTATGATTAATGTCAATACCCTGCAACGAAAATAATTTTCGTTAACCATCTTCAACACTTTCTCAATCTTATTAGGATTCGTATTCGTTGCAATTCACAGAGATGTGCCGAATGTCTATGGATTTTCGGAATCTAGCGAATTCACCTCACTGCCTTACCATTTTGATAAACCGGAAAAGAAATGGCCAAGCACGAACGCGAAGTGAATGGGTTCATAGAAGCGGATCTTGCAGAGGGCGCTGTTAGTTGCGACGAGAGAGCTGTTCAGATTTCAAGAAGAACTAACAAGCGAAAAACCTCGGTAATAAATTGTCGAAGAGATAAGCGTGAATTGATTTATCCGTTAACGATGTACAAATTAAGGGGCTAGAGTAGTCACATGACTTTACGGATTCTGCAGGTCGATATCTGCTGTATAGTTTTCGTTATATAAATATTATTTAGACATGTGCAGCTGCTTGATAAATGCGAGATGGAGCCACCGAATGAAAAAGAAACTCAATTCAAATAGAAATATTCTTCGGATCGATGTTTTCTTATAACTTTTGAACCATTGGAGCTACTGCAATGAAATGTTCGCTAAAAATATTTAAAATATAATCATTCTTGACTTTAAGTAATTAAATATTATTTGTATTTGTTAAGCAATAATTTTTAACTAATTTTGATTGATATTTTTGATAAATATGGAAAATAAATCTTGAAAATAGTTTTTGATTTAATTGTCAAAATTTTATTAAAATATGCAAAAATATGATATTCGCAAGAGGTTTACACGTACTTGATCTATGACTATCATTCATGTGAAAGTAGATTACCGAATATTTATTCTTCCAAAGTTTTTCTTTATCTCGAATTGTGTTAGTTAAATTTTTTTAAACATTAGATAGAAAAACAGACAAGAGAGAACTAGAAGGTTTCATATTAGAAAAAGAAATTCTTATAATTATTGTAGCCGAAGGTTAACACTTTCGGAGCGATCTTCGAAATTACGTAGTCGATCGGTTTCGCAGCACCCAGGCGTTTACCCCACACGATGTACGTGTGCGTGCGTACGTGAGTGTCGCGATCTAAACATTGCGAATTGCGACGATGCTAAGACAATCGGCTGACGTCGGCCGCTGGCTAGGACGATCGGCTGTTGCCGGCGGCTGCTGAACGGTCGGCTGACGTCATGCGCTGGCTAGGACCATTGGCTGGTATCGTGCGCAGGTAGGACGATCGGCTGGCGTCGGGGGTTGCTAGGACGATCGGCGGATGTCGGGCACTAGTTGAACGAAACCCACAAAGTCGAAAGGACGCACTCGTAGGTAACGCGACAGAACACAACAGAACGCGACGAACGTCGTAAGGCAATTTACGATTATACAATCACGATTACGGTTTAAGATACGAATAACGATAGGGGATTATAATATAATGAACACGCCTTAAAAAATAGAATAGTTTCCAAAACCTACTATCTCTAAATTATTATTAAAACAGCTAGAAATAATAAATGCATCGATAGAATATTTTTGATGTAACGATTCTTCGATAAATTCGTGCTTTAAAAATTACTTCGTATCTTCGACGTTATTAATTACCTCCACTACTAAATGTTACAACGAAATAGCCACGAGATTATTTAATAATACCATTTGCAATAAGAATCCTTTGTTAAGAATTAAGATATAATATAATTTTAAAGGAAAATTAGGACGTGAAGTTATAATATATTAAATTGTTAAGAAGTAAGATATAATATAAGTTTAAAGGAAACTTAGTGCTCAGGCATTCGCGATTTTCCTTAGACTTGCGAGACGAAATTAACAACGCGTTGTGTTAGCGTGGCGAGAAATTGCCAACGCGTTGTGTTAGAATCGCCTTCGGAGCGACCTTCGAAATTACGTAGTCGATCGGTTTCGCAGCTCCCGGGTGTTTACCCCACACGATGTACGGGTGCGTACGTACGTGAGTGTCGCAATCTAAACATTGCGAATTGCGACGATACTAAGACGATCGGCTGTCGTCGGCCGCTGGCTAGGATGATCGGCTGTTGCCGGCGGCTGCTGAACAGTCGGCTGACGTCATGCGCTGGCATGGGGCGCAGACTAAGACGATCGGCTGGCGTTGATCGTCAAAGGCAAGGTTAAATTTCTTTGCGTTTTGTTAAATCCGTTTGTCCTTTGTTTGCTCGCTCGACTCAAAGTCATTGCTCGATTAGTCGTTACTCGTTTAGTGGAAAAATCAGTTGCATATCAGGAAAGCTCCTGCAAAAGTGATATTATAAATTAAATTGTTAAGAATTAAGATATAATATAATTTTCAAGGAAAATTATTGCGTTAAATTACTTAATTAATTGTTGGAACGACTACTATAACAGAATATAACAGAAAATGTACAAAATCTAAGTAAATTGGATTTTTTCACTCGTGTCAGGCAGTGCACAATCAATTTTATTGTTCGGAAAGTTTAGTGTTAATAGAAATTCGCTCTGCTTCCTTCTATAATCGAAGTTAATTAATTTTCTATTTAATTCGAATCTAAATTTATTTAACATTCGGTAAAATTATTATTAACAGTTGTTTGGCAAAATCGTATCTCTAATATCAACGCGAATTTCCAGGTGGTTTCCAATAATTTCCAAATCCTGTCCAAATGGAAATTAATATTTTGGATTAAAATCTGAGATGTGTGTTCCTCTCTCCTACTGCTGTTTTTGCTGCTGCTATTGCTACTCCGCTCCTACTTCCATTTACTTCTTCCTACTACAAATTCCAGACCCAACATCGCATCGAAATGTAAGTCGCATGCTCTTATTTTACCAGTAGTTTCCTCAATTTTTCGAGTACAGTGACCACATACTTATTGCGAATTCTATCGCATATGTAGTTAGGATGTTTTCTTTTCGATGATTTGCGTTATCCGTTTGAATTTAATTATCGAGTAATTAAATTCGCACGCATTCGTCGAAACAAATTAATTTTGAAGAATAATTTGAAACTAATAACCCCATTTTAGCTACGATTGTCAGGTCCTTTATTTTCAGATTCTTTATTTTCAGGTTAATACTATTGTAAGACAAAAATTATTGTGTATATTATCATGTATATTATTATGTATATGTATTGTTAACTGGTCACTGTACTTGCTGCAGTAGTAATAGTAGTAGTAGTAGTAGTAGTAGTAGTATTTGGGCTGGCTTTTCCGCCCCAACGATCAGCGCAGATGGGCACATCCGCGACTTGCAATAGCGTTGCGAAAGAATCTCGCATTGATTCGCTTCATTTTCAACAGAGATCAAAATTAGCGTAGCGAATAAAACCATTGCGATTATCATTAGCATTGAAATTGATTATTCAAAGTATATCGTCGCGAATGAAATAATCGCGATTTCATTAGGTTCGATATGCAAGAAGCATTAAAGATAGTGTTGCGGATAAATACGATCGCGTTTTAAGTTAGAAGATTTCGAAGATCATTAAAGTCCATTCGCTTTTGCATCTCTGTTCATTGAATTAGCGTCGCGACGACATAATCGCGTTGCAATAGCTTCGTTCGTCTTTCAGAGCCCATGCTGCAGCTGCAACCCTTCGCAGTGCAGGCATTCGCGATTTTCCTTAGAGTTGCGAGACGAAATTAACAACGCGATGTGTTAGCGTCGCAAGAAATTGCCAATTCTTTGTGTTAGAGTTGCGAAAATTGCCAACGCGTTATGTTAGAGTCGCGAAATAAATGCCGCACTGCGAGTAGCCGTTCCAAGGATCGCTGCATCATTTCTTTGTCACTTTCACTTTGATTTTCTCTCTGGCATACAAAATCAAATTGTAATTCTCATATTCGGAGTCAATCTCCTCACGTGGGGGGTACGTTAGCGTTCTTAACTTAAGTTTGGTAGATTACGATTTTTCCATTTTCTGAAAAATTGCACTTTTGTGCTGTTGCCGATTTATATTTTAAGTCGGCTTTCGAAACAAGATTTCGTTCAAAAATTGATGAAATTGGTATTCCTCCGATCGGAGGTCCCTCAGGGGATCGCTCATGGGTGGGGCCCGTGGGCGAGTACGGAGGGTAGCGTTAGTTTATAAGTCGTTGTTGTAAGAAAGGAAGCCATAGCGAAATCCGACTTCGTTCTGGCTCCCTTTCGGGTCTCTAAAGCAGCAACCTCCTCGCGGTGAGATCCGGGCAATCGGTATCATTATCGACCTAGAAAATGTTGCCAATGGCAATGTTTTTTCAATCGGGGATTATACCGAGCAAATAGCTGCAAAATTTATACTGTAAAATGGTGTGTATTGTAAAAGTGTGGTCCCTCAGGGGCTCGCTTGCAGGAGGGGTCTGCAAGCGAGTACGGGGGGTAGCGTCCCCGAGGTACCCGAGTCGCTAATTTTGCATATGTCCAGTAGTATTGCCTTAGCTTTACATTTTCGCATCTCGTTTTTGACTCCGCCACTGCAGATAGCTGTGGTGGCCTTGCTTGCGCATACTCTTGGGTAATTCCGGACATATCTCGATGTTCGACGAGTGACCATGCGGCGTGGTGATTCGAACGCGGACCCTCCTTCTGGGGAGGCTCTCGCTTGGCACATTCGCTATATAAGCCGTCCTTAGCTCTCTCTTGGGGGCGGGGCGCAGGGCGAGAAATCCGACCCATTGTGGGATGATCCAACTTTGGATCATCATTCCTCATGTGATCGCGCCGGTCATCGTGATGTGCGAGGCTCCAGACTTGTGCGAGCATTGTACGCGTCGCGTCACCCTCGAGTCAGTGCCTTCTGTCCTGACTCGCACTTGTTTCTCACTTTGAAAGAATCACTGCCATCTGCACTGATTCATTTTGGTCTCCGTGGATCGGAGACTTCTTCTTTGATCCACTTGGTCCGCAAATAGTACTTGACATATGCGAACGTGTGAGTGAGTGTGGGCGTGTGCTAGCTAGCAGGCGAGCGTGTGTGTTAGTTTATAAGTCGTCGTTGTAAGAAAGGGAGCCATAGCGAATTCCGACTTCGCTCTGGCTCCCTTTCGGGTCTCTAAAGCAGCAACCTCCTCGCGGTGAGATCCGGGCAATCGGTATCATTATCGACCTAGAAAATGTTGCCAATGGCAATGATTTTTCAATCGGGGAATATACCGAGCAAATAGCTGCAAACTTTATACTGTAAAATGGTGTGTATTGTAACAGTGTGGTCTCTCAGGGGCTCGCTTGCAGGAGGGGCCTGCAAGCGAGTACGGGGGGTAGAGTCCCCGATGTACCCGAGTCGCTAATTTCGGATATGTCCAGTAGTATTGCTTTAGCTTTACTTTTTCGCATCTCGTTTTTGACTACACCACAGTAGAAAGCTGTGGTGGCCTTGCTTGCGCATACTCTTGGGTAAGTCCGGACACATCTCGATGTTCGACGAGTGACCATGCGGCGTGGTGATTCGAACGCGGATCCTCCTTCTGGGAGGGCTCTCTCCTGGTCGCTGTTCGGCCAGTAATCCGTCCTTAGCTCTCATTTGGGGGCGGGGCGTTGGGTGAGAAATGGTCACACAGGTTTACCTGCGTAGGCTCCCACCTAGTGCCGATTCAGACGGGTAAGGCGGCCTAACTTAGTTTTAGGTCGCAGGGCGAGAAATGGCCACTCACTCCCAATGTGGGATGATCCAACTTTGGATCATCATTCCTCATGTGATCGCGCCGGTCATCGTGATGTGCGAGGCTCCAGACTTGTGCGAGCATTGTACGCGCCGCGTCACCCTCGAGTCAGTGCCTTCTGTCCTGACTCGCACTTGTTTCTCACTTTGAAAGAATCACTGCCATCTGCACTGATTCATTTTGGTCTCCGTGGATCGGAGACTTCTTCTTTGATCCACTTGGTCCGCAAATAGTACTTGACATATGCGAACGTGTGAGTGAGTGTGGGCGTGTGCTAGCTAGCAGACGAGCGTGTGTGTTAGTTTATAAGTCGTCGTTGTAAGAAAGGGAGCCATAGCGAATTCCGACTTCGCTCTGGCTCCCTTTCGGGTCTCTAAAGCAGCAACCTCCTCGCGGTGAGATCCGGGCAATCGGTATCATTATCGACCTAGAAAATGTTGCCAATGGCAATGATTTTTCAATCGGGGATTATACCGAGCAAATAGCTGCAAAATTAATACTGTAAAATGGTGTGTATTGTAAAAGTGTGGTCCCTCAGGGGCTCGCTTGCAGGAGGGGTCTGCAAGCGAGTACGGGGGGTAGCGTCCCCGAGGTACCCGAGTCGCTAATTTCGCATATGTCCAGTAGTATTGCCTTAGCTTTACATTTTCGCATCTCGTTTTAGACTCCGCCACTGCAGATAGCTGTGGTGGCCTTGCTTGCGCATACTCTTGGGTAAGTCCGGACACATCTCGATGTTCGACGAGTGACCATGCGGCGTGGTGATTCGAACGCGGACCCTCCTTCTGGGGAGGCTCTCGCTTGGCACATTCGCTACATAAGCCGTCCTTAGCTCTCTCTTGGGGGCGGGGCGCAGGGCGAGGAGTCCGACCCATTGTGGGATGATCCAACTTTGGATCATCATTCCTCATGTGATCGCGCCGGTCATCGTGATGTGCGAGGCTCCAGACTTGTGCGAGCATTGTACGCGTCGCGTCACCCTCGAGTCAGTGCCTTCTGTCCTGACTCGCACTTGTTTCTCACTTTGAAATAATCACTGCCATCTGCACTGATTCATTTTGGTCTCCGTGGATCGGAGACTTCTTCTTTGATCCACTTGGTCCGCAAATAGTACTTGACATATGCGAACGTGTGAGTGAGTGTGGGCGTGTGCTAGCTAGCAGGCGAGCGTGTGTGTTAGTTTATAAGTCGTCGTTGTAAGAAAGGGAGCCATAGCGAATTCCGACTTCGCTCTGACTCCCTTTCGGGTCTCTAAAGCAGCAACCTCCTCGCGGTGAGATCCGGGCAATCGGTATCATTATCGACCTAGAAAATGTTGCCAATGGCAATGATTTTTTAATTGGGGATTATACCGAGCAAATAGCTGCAAAATTTATACTGTAAAATGGTGTGTATTGTAAAAGTGTGGTCCCTCAGGGGCTCGCTTGCAGGAGGGGTCTGCAAGCGAGTACGGGGGGTAGCGTCCCCGAGGTACCCGAGTCGCTAATTTCGCATATGTCCAGTAGTATTGCCTTAGCTTTACATTTTCGCATCTCGTTTTAGACTCCGCCACTGCAGATAGCTGTGGTGGCCTTGCTTGCGCATACTCTTGGGTAAGTCCGGACACATCTCGATGTTCGACGAGTGACCATGCGGCGTGGTGATTCGAACGCGGACCCTCCTTCTGGGGAGGCTCTCGCTTGGCACATTCGCTACATAAGCCGTCCTTAGCTCTCTCTTGGGGGCGGGGCGCAGGGCGAGAAATCCGACCCATTGTGGGATGATCCAACTTTGGATCATCATTCCTCATGTGATCGCGCCGGTCATCGTGATGTGCGAGGCTCCAGACTTGTGCGAGCATTGTACGCGTCGCGTCACCCTCGAGTCAGTGCCTTCTGTCCTGACTCGCACTTGTTTCTCACTTTGAAATAATCACTGCCATCTGCACTGATTCATTTTGGTCTCCGTGGATCGGAGACTTCTTCTTTGATCCACTTGGTCCGCAAATAGTACTTGACATATGCGAACGTGTGAGTGAGTGTGGGCGTGTGCTAGCTAGCAGGCGAGCGTGTGTGTTAGTTTATAAGTCGTCGTTGTAAGAAAGGGAGCCATAGCGAATTCCGACTTCGCTCTGACTCCCTTTCGGGTCTCTAAAGCAGCAACCTCCTCGCGGTGAGATCCGGGCAATCGGTATCATTATCGACCTAGAAAATGTTGCCAATGGCAATGATTTTTCAATCGGGGATTATACCGAGCAAATAGCTGCAAACTTTATACTGTAAAATGGTGTGTATTGTAAAAGTGTGGCCCCTCAGGGGCTCGCTTGCAGGAGGGGTCTGCAAGCGAGTACGGGGGGTAGCGTCCCCGAGGTACCCGAGTCGCTAATTTCGCATATGTCCAGTAGTATTGCCTTAGCTTTACATTTTCGCATCTCGTTTTAGACTCCGCCACTGCAGATAGCTGTGGTGGCCTTGCTTGCGCATACTCTTGGGTAAGTCCGGACACATCTCGATGTTCGACGAGTGACCATGCGGCGTGGTGATTCGAACGCGGACCCTCCTTCTGGGGAGGCTCTCGCTTGGCACATTCGCTACATAAGCCGTCCTTAGCTCTCTCTTGGGGGCGGGGCGCAGGGCGAGAAATCCGACCCATTGTGGGATGATCCAACTTTGGATCATCATTCCTCATGTGATCGCGCCGGTCATCGTGATGTGCGAGGCTCCAGACTTGTGCGAGCATTGTACGCGTCGCGTCACCCTCGAGTCAGTGCCTTCTGTCCTGACTCGCACTTGTTTCTCACTTTGAAATAATCACTGCCATCTGCACTGATTCATTTTGGTCTCCGTGGATCGGAGACTTCTTCTTTGATCCACTTGGTCCGCAAATAGTACTTGACATATGCGAACGTGTGAGTGAGTGTGGGCGTGTGCTAGCTAGCAGGCGAGCGTGTGTGTTAGTTTATAAGTCGTCGTTGTAAGAAAGGGAGCCATAGCGAATTCCGACTTCGCTCTGACTCCCTTTCGGGTCTCTAAAGCAGCAACCTCCTCGCGGTGAGATCCGGGCAATCGGTATCATTATCGACCTAGAAAATGTTGCCAATGGCAATGATTTTTTAATTGGGGATTATACCGAGCAAATAGCTGCAAAATTTATACTGTAAAATGGTGTGTATTGTAAAAGTGTGGTCCCTCAGGGGCTCGCTTGCAGGAGGGGTCTGCAAGCGAGTACGGGGGGTAGCGTCCCCGAGGTACCCGAGTCGCTAATTTCGCATATGTCCAGTAGTATTGCCTTAGCTTTACATTTTCGCATCTCGTTTTAGACTCCGCCACTGCAGATAGCTGTGGTGGCCTTGCTTGCGCATACTCTTGGGTAAGTCCGGACACATCTCGATGTTCGACGAGTGACCATGCGGCGTGGTGATTCGAACGCGGACCCTCCTTCTGGGGAGGCTCTCGCTTGGCACATTCGCTACATAAGCCGTCCTTAGCTCTCTCTTGGGGGCGGGGCGCAGGGCGAGAAATCCGACCCATTGTGGGATGATCCAACTTTGGATCATCATTCCTCATGTGATCGCGCCGGTCATCGTGATGTGCGAGGCTCCAGACTTGTGCGAGCATTGTACGCGTCGCGTCACCCTCGAGGCAGTGCCTTCTGTCCTGACTCGCACTTGTTTCTCACTTTGAAATAATCACTGCCATCTGCACTGATTCATTTTGGTCTCCGTGGATCGGAGACTTCTTCTTTGATCCACTTGGTCCGCAAATAGTACTTGACATATGCGAACGTGTGAGTGAGTGTGGGCGTGTGCTAGCTAGCAGGCGAGCGTGTGTGTTAGTTTATAAGTCGTCGTTGTAAGAAAGGGAGCCATAGCGAATTCCGACTTCGCTCTGACTCCCTTTCGGGTCTCTAAAGCAGCAACCTCCTCGCGGTGAGATCCGGGCAATCGGTATCATTATCGACCTAGAAAATGTTGCCAATGGCAATGATTTTTCAATCGGGGATTATACCGAGCAAATAGCTGCAAACTTTATACTGTAAAATGGTGTGTATTGTAAAAGTGTGGCCCCTCAGGGGCTCGCTTGCAGGAGGGGTCTGCAAGCGAGTACGGGGGGTAGCGTCCCCGAGGTACCCGAGTCGCTAATTTCGCATATGTCCAGTAGTATTGCCTTAGCTTTACATTTTCGCATCTCGTTTTAGACTCCGCCACTGCAGATAGCTGTGGTGGCCTTGCTTGCGCATACTCTTGGGTAAGTCCGGACACATCTCGATGTTCGACGAGTGACCATGCGGCGTGGTGATTCGAACGCGGACCCTCCTTCTGGGGAGGCTCTCGCTTGGCACATTCGCTACATAAGCCGTCCTTAGCTCTCTCTTGGGGGCGGGGCGCAGGGCGAGAAATCCGACCCATTGTGGGATGATCCAACTTTGGATCATCATTCCTCATGTGATCGCGCCGGTCATCGTGATGTGCGAGGCTCCAGACTTGTGCGAGCATTGTACGCGTCGCGTCACCCTCGAGGCAGTGCCTTCTGTCCTGACTCGCACTTGTTTCTCACTTTGAAATAATCACTGCCATCTGCACTGATTCATTTTGGTCTCCGTGGATCGGAGACTTCTTCTTTGATCCACTTGGTCCGCAAATAGTACTTGACATATGCGAACGTGTGAGTGAGTGTGGGCGTGTGCTAGCTAGCAGGCGAGCGTGTGTGTTAGTTTATAAGTCGTCGTTGTAAGAAAGGGAGCCATAGCGAATTCCGACTTCGCTCTGACTCCCTTTCGGGTCTCTAAAGCAGCAACCTCCTCGCGGTGAGATCCGGGCAATCGGTATCATTATCGACCTAGAAAATGTTGCCAATGGCAATGATTTTTCAATCGGGGATTATACCGAGCAAATAGCTGCAAACTTTATACTGTAAAATGGTGTGTATTGTAAAAGTGTGGCCCCTCAGGGGCTCGCTTGCAGGAGGGGTCTGCAAGCGAGTACGGGGGGTAGCGTCCCCGAGGTACCCGAGTCGCTAATTTCGCATATGTCCAGTAGTATTGCCTTAGCTTTACATTTTCGCATCTCGTTTTAGACTCCGCCACTGCAGATAGCTGTGGTGGCCTTGCTTGCGCATACTCTTGGGTAAGTCCGGACACATCTCGATGTTCGACGAGTGACCATGCGGCGTGGTGATTCGAACGCGGACCCTCCTTCTGGGGAGGCTCTCGCTTGGCACATTCGCTACATAAGCCGTCCTTAGCTCTCTCTTGGGGGCGGGGCGCAGGGCGAGAAATCCGACCCATTGTGGGATGATCCAACTTTGGATCATCATTCCTCATGTGATCGCGCCGGTCATCGTGATGTGCGAGGCTCCAGACTTGTGCGAGCATTGTACGCGTCGCGTCACCCTCGAGTCAGTGCCTTCTGTCCTGACTCGCACTTGTTTCTCACTTTGAAATAATCACTGCCATCTGCACTGATTCATTTTGGTCTCCGTGGATCGGAGACTTCTTCTTTGATCCACTTGGTCCGCAAATAGTACTTGACATATGCGAACGTGTGAGTGAGTGTGGGCGTGTGCTAGCTAGCAGGCGAGCGTGTGTGTTAGTTTATAAGTCGTCGTTGTAAGAAAGGGAGCCATAGCGAATTCCGACTTCGCTCTGACTCCCTTTCGGGTCTCTAAAGCAGCAACCTCCTCGCGGTGAGATCCGGGCAATCGGTATCATTCTCGGTTCAGAAAATGTTGCCAATGGCAATGATTTTTCAATCGGGGATTATACCGAGCAAATAGCTGCAAACTTTATACTGTAAAATGGTGTGTATTGTAAAAGTGTGGCCCCTCAGGGGCTCGCTTGCAGGAGGGGTCTGCAAGCGAGTACGGGGGGTAGCGTCCCCGAGGTACCCGAGTCGCTAATTTCGCATATGTCCAGTAGTATTGCCTTAGCTTTACATTTTCGCATCTCGTTTTAGACTCCGCCACTGCAGATAGCTGTGGTGGCCTTGCTTGCGCATACTCTTGGGTAAGTCCGGACACATCTCGATGTTCGACGAGTGACCATGCGGCGTGGTGATTCGAACGCGGACCCTCCTTCTGGGGAGGCTCTCGCTTGGCACATTCGCTACATAAGCCGTCCTTAGCTCTCTCTTGGGGGCGGGGCGCAGGGCGAGAAATCCGACCCATTGTGGGATGATCCAACTTTGGATCATCATTCCTCATGTGATCGCGCCGGTCATCGTGATGTGCGAGGCTCCAGACTTGTGCGAGCATTGTACGCGTCGCGTCACCCTCGAGTCAGTGCCTTCTGTCCTGACTCGCACTTGTTTCTCACTTTGAAATAATCACTGCCATCTGCACTGATTCATTTTGGTCTCCGTGGATCGGAGACTTCTTCTTTGATCCACTTGGTCCGCAAATAGTACTTGACATATGCGAACGTGTGAGTGAGTGTGGGCGTGTGCTAGCTAGCAGGCGAGCGTGTGGGTTAGTTTATAAGTCGTCGTTGTAAGAAAGGGAGCCATAGCGAATTCCGACTTCGCTCTGACTCCCTTTCGGGTCTCTAAAGCAGCAACCTCCTCGCGGTGAGATCCGGGCAATCGGTATCATTCTCGGTTCAGAAAATGTTGCGAATTACAATGAGTTTTGTATCGAAAATGATACCGAGCTAATAGCTGCAAATTTTTAACTCTTTTTGACATTGATATTTTCTAATCATAGATGATGTTATTATGCTACACATTCATTGATAATTTATGTATAGAAATTTAATTGTGTTCCTTATACTTCTTCTACGTTAGTTCACAACATCGTTGGTTCATCGTTGCAAAAGTGAAGCAATGATGGATGATGTCGATAAGAATCGGGCTGAATTGAGCGAATTCCCGATATATTTCACTGTTTGAGTCCGCCTGAGACCACGCAAGAATCGTATCCTGTTCGATTCCGCTCAAATTTCTTAATTCCACCCCGATCGGGTTTCCGCTTACGCCTGTCCGTACAGGCATTACGCATTTTTGATAATTCATGAAATTTTAATTCTATACTGTACGAAAGAATTATATAAATTCTTTTGACTTCTTTGTGTTATAAAAATATTCCTCTTCATTTTAGTGACAATTAAATTGTAATGCAGATGCATTGCTTGATATTAATTAACTTCAAGGGAACGAAATTTATTTAATCTGCTTGGCTTCGTTCACCACGAACGTTCTGTAATATACAGATTAATATTTAATGTGTATAAACATAATTTGGGAAATGCTTTACGCACATCTCGGGATAGTGTGGGATTCCATATATGTTTTCCCGCTGAAACCCTATCTCTGCGCTGACCCTGGCGGCAGTCCCTAGGAGCTCATTTTACTAACATTCCGACTGAGCTATCAATTGAAAAATACGAAAGAAAAGAAGTAAAATGCTGGAATTTATTACCTGCAATAGCCTTGTTTAATCAAATTAAGAAAGATAAAGCCCGGGTTAAAGATTTCAACATTTTAATAACGTTTGAATAGTTACAATTTCTCAACGACTGAAGTTTCTTATTTGAATTTGAATCTTTTCCCGCATTTGAATAGATGGCACTAACTGGAATTTCTGTTCCAAATCTTCTTTATCTACAGATAGTAAGCGCGTTCGTTTGAAATTACTGATTTATTAATACTCATTTATTTTTTAATCGATATAGTTTCAATCATATTCGTCCTTTATAAAAAGCGTTAATTTATTCGATTAACAGCTGGCAGCTACATCTATCGAGCGAATGGCGTAGCATGTCACGATGGGCATCCGCAAGAGGGCGCGCGAAACATTTGGTTTCGCGACATTTCGGCGTGGGGGTCCATCGCTTGTGGCCCTCTGATGGCGGATCGTCGAGGCACCGTCATATAGTAATTGGTCTTTCAGGTATCATATAAACAGTATATACTATGGGCATCGGAGTATTCGAGGCAGTTCAATGCTCGAGTGCGCGCAAGTACGGGAGTCGTCGAGACGCGATGCTGAATTAAATCTTCCAACCGCGATTCCGAGTCCTAACGTTACATTCGATCACGAGTTAAAGAACCAGTGTTGATCATTGTGATAGAGAAACCGTCCACCGATACACCGTTCCAGTAAGATCCAAGGTGTATCCGGAATTGGCACGTGTTCCCATAAATTCGCAATGGAACGAACCGGATCGGCGGAATAGAGACCAATGAAAAAGAGATGTAGCAAAGTGCGAGCTAAAATTCAAATAATCGTGTGATCGGCTTCGATATTGTCCGTTAAATGGTACCTAGGCGTAGCTGCGCCTTCGCGTAGAAGGTTTGCCGAATTAGTGAGATGTTAACCACTCGTGTGCCATGATAATGGTTCACCTATGGCGCGAACATCGGTCTAATTCAAGTTTCTTATCGGAGCAGAGACAGTCGTCGGCGTGTCATGGAGGACGGTGGTGGTCAAGTGCATTCTAGCACGCTCCTGGAAGAGACCTTCTATGTCACCTCGAAAAAGAACACCTACTACAAGGTGAGGCTGACCGAGAAAGGTCTCAGCCTCGAGAAGGACAACAATGGTGCGACGAAGGTTGAGACGATCGCGTTGGGCGACATAATCGGCTGCAGATGTATGCGCTCGAAGCGCAAAAGCGCGGGAAGCTGCGTCTGCGGCCCGGGCACCTCGAGATCGCAATTGAAGCTGGTCGAATCCGCCGAAGCATTCCAGTGCTACGACGAGTTCGACACCTCGGCCTATCTTTACATTTACGCTTACACGCTGAAGAAGGCCCGCATGAAGGATGCGAAGCGACGCGAGAGGACCACCATCACTCTGCGGTTCCGTAGCTTCGACAAGTACGAGGACAATCTGCGGGAGGCGAGCAGGTGGCGGCTGGCCATCAAATGCTTGATCGCCAGCGTGCCCGTGCCAAAGAGCTTTATGAGCCCCAGTCACGGGAACCTTGAGTCGCTGATCAACGGTGAGTACTGAATGGAGACGCGATAACGGGCCGCTCGATTAATTACAGCCACCCTACCGGAGAGCCTTCTTTTCTTTAAGCAAATCGACGCGACCGCTGATTAGGCGGACGATAACGTTAGGTAACCGACTGTTCCTAACGCCATTGCAATATCTGTGGCGGTCGCGCAAAACAAGCGTACATCAGAGGTTGAACAGTAATATTATGTAATGATTTTCAAGGGTCTGTACTCTGCTGTCAGGACACCGATGCCTGTCCTCTCGACATTTTTTTAATGAGATAAACAATGTTACGTCTGCGAAGCTCGCGGATAATCGAATATACAGGGTGTCCCACCTAACTTGAACATCTCGATTAACGCGGTTATTATCGAGGCAACGTGATCGAGAATTGAAAGAATCACTCGTTCAAGAAATCAGGACGTTTTTGTTGTGATGTCATAACGACACGATCAAGTTCAAGACTTCGGTCTGGCAAGATGATCGTGCGACCTTGGAATTATCAACGACCTATGATCTCGAAAGACTTTGAGTAAAACTTTCTGTTCACACAATGTTTGCCCATTTAAATCTAATCATATTTTTCTCGGGCATTTCTATTGTCAATGAGAAGAGAGAGAGAGAGAGAGAGAGAGAGAGAGAGAGAGAGAGAGAGAGTTGTTCGAGTTTTGTAAATGAGAGTAGAGTTGCGTTATTCCGTTCGTATAGGATACATTTCATACTTTTAGTTGTTTGATGGAGGTTCAAAGATATTCAATATTTTTTCATTTAAATTTTAATGGCCTGTTACGTTTCCTGGCATTGTAAACGCTGAGTGATACATGTACATTATAATGTGAAATACTTTCTATTACATAGCCTGCATATGCAGGCTGGTTGCCAACATGCCTGCCTGAGTAGGTCCAACTGAATGCATGTAATATCTTGGTATCTAATACAACAAGTGTTTCCTGAGTTCACCTCTGGCTGAGGTAAACAATTAATTCTGTGATGCTGAATTAATTCGGGGATGCATGCTTGGTCCTCTATCTTTCTCTAGTTTATACTTGGCAAGTATGTATACCTTTGAGAATTCCATTAGGTTTTCGGTTGATCAATGTTGAACGGGTAATTAATTATCTTACGATAACATTCGCTATAACAGTTATGCAACGCGTTGCGTCATTCGTCTAATTTTAGGAAATATTTATAACCCTTATGAACACTTTTTTTTTTAAATTCAATTAATTTTACAGATCTTGTGGTATTTTATGGTTCTCGTGTTCGCATGTTTTATTGTTTTTTTTACTACTGCTTCTGGTTAATCTTGCACTATGCTTCAGTGAACGTGTATATACTTGCGTAGTCACTTTTATCTTAGTCATGAATTTTAATGGATAGGTCATACGCGCATTCATTTTCAGTATCATGCTTAAATGATATTATTCATTGTCTAAAAAAACACGAGAAAGATTAATGAAAAAAGGATACTGAAAATTTAATATTGCAACCTGTTTGAATTTCACAGAAGAGGTCTTGACTCGTGGTTTCTAAAGTCCACGATTCTCCGAGGTTTTAAAATGAAAAAGAAATGATCTTTAACAATTAGAACATTACTTTACGCTTTACAAAATTAATCTTTGCTTACGTTATCCCCGGCTATTTATTTAGAGATCTTATAAATCGTCTGAAAATCAGCCGATCAAATGAGATGTTCTCCCAATTAAAAACGAGGCGGTCCAACTGTGAAAAACTCGTTGAAATTAGGCCAATTTCCGTCAGAACAGTGCGTCTGGAACCTTCCGTTCGGGTTCCTTTTCATTAGCGCGTTTTCTGCAGCGTAATATCCGCAATTTCGAGGAGCAGAAAAATCATTATTCCACCGGTGGCAGGACTCGTGTGAAATTTATGCGCGTTCGCTTCCTGTTTCAGAGGATTCGAAATTATTCTGCTCCCAGTATATTCTTCAAGCTTGCACAGGGAGATCATTATACTCCACGCCATCCAAATCAACTAATTTTTCCCATCCCTGAACATCCTTGAATGAAAAAAAAACATATTAACCATTTACCTTATGTTTTACATAAAAGAATATTTATTCTGTTGCAAACAACAGAATTTCGTTATTGGTTAAAAGAAATTATTATTTATTCTATATAAATTGACGATTGACGACTGACTCGATATTACAAAGTTGTTTCAATTGAATTTAATCATTTTGAATTCTACGTTAACTAAAATAATCTATCTCTCTTTGTTTCTATACATCGCTGTTAATGTGTTCTGCGAATTTTAATGGTTCTTCAAAAGAGATTATTGTACAATACTTTTGTTATACAATATTTCGAAATCTCCTAATCCTGAAATTCCTTCACGCTTTTTGACGCAATCGAATTATATTAATGCTACCAATTTCCTGTTTGGTAAGTCAGAAATGAAGGAAAAAATATTTGAACACCTTTCCATTCTTTATTCGCAACGATTCACACTGTTCTAAGAATCGCACGGTGCAGCAACAATGACGTAAATTTATTTGAAAAAACCCAGCAAAATATTTACGAAACATTTGCATCGAGTGTATTTGGATAGTGTCCATGCCGATAGGTGAAATGCTGACGTTTGTTTCCTCGCCGGAAAGAAGGGAGATATAAGTATTTGCAATTGTTCAAGGCGAAAAGATTGATTGAACAGTGTGCGAAAAATTTTCATAGAATTATTTTTATCCATTATCCACTTTTCATAGAATTATTATATCCACCGATCCAAGTGAGCGGCTAATAATACAAAACATTCGCGCGTTCTTGAATTGAACACATACACAACACACACACAATACATACACAACACAGTAAAGTAAGTTCTTGCTTCACTGTCGCGTTAATTGCTTTGTTTCTTTGTCTACACGCTGCGTTTATCCACAATTACACAACGCCGCCGCCAGCGATTTGTGTGGTCGTGTCTACTTTTATACACGGAAGAGGCACGATGCTAAATGTTTATTGCAATTTTTACTCAATACAAAAGTTAATTTCTTCTTCGAAAATTTCTCAATACAAGAATTTGTTCCTCCACGATTTCTAAATATAAAAGTTTATTCTGTCGAAATTTATCGATGCAGAAATTTATTCTTCCACGATTTCTAATTATAAAAACTTATCTTAGTATAGAGAGATTTATTCTTCTACAATTTTTCAATATAAAAATGTATTCTTTCAAAATTTTACAATATAAAAATAGATATATTTTTCCAGATATTCTCAATGCGAAGATTTGTTTATTCATCAAAAACCTCTAAATACAAGAATATGAATTTATTCTTCGAAAATTTTCCTTAATACAAAAATTTGTATTTGTGCTCGTTAAAAGCCAGCAGAGATATCCGCTTAAATATTTCCAAGCTTTAGAAATATATCACACGATTTATTAAAATTTTATCCTGGTTTTCAGTTTCGGCTTTGTGCCGTTATTTTCCAATCTCAATTTATCTCGTTCATTTCATATTTTATTTTTGCAACGTTTTCAAGCGTTGCAAATGCAGAATTCATTTTACTAAATATTTACCAATGTTTCCTTCGCATCGAATTTTATCGTTTCCCAATTTTCATGCTAGTCTCCTATTGTTTCATATATTGTCCGTAACGATATCTTCCGATATTATCTAAAATGAGAAGGATTTGCATTGTTAAAACGTTGATTTCTTTTATCAATCATCATAACAATTTAACAAAGGAATATTCAAGACATGCTACGATTTTAAGTAGTATAAAATTATATAGTGTATAACATTAATTTGGCTATCTACATGCATGCATAATGTGCATAAACTACAAGATGGCAGCGAATGTGTTAATGCACGAAGATCCAAAGTCTTGTCGTAATAGTAAAATAAGTGACAATAAAATATGTGACAGACTTAACAAAATTTTTATCGATATTTGTCACTGCATTTTCCTCAATTAGTACTCGCATTTTTAAATTTACATTTTATTTGCAATGATATACGTTCAAACGTTGCAGCTAACATTTTCAATCGTCAAAAGTACGTAATGTATTTCATTTCATCCACGTTTTCATCGGGTTTTATCCTCCTCCTGCTGGTCCGCTGCGTTTTATATCCGATTGACATTTTCATATTATATATATGTACATCTAAAATGAAAAGATACTGTCTTCCATATACCAACAGATTATTTGAAAACTGAAGTAACCACATTGCTAATTTTCATCAGTATAATACACTTCCTTGTATGTCAAAAACGTGAATGCATAAAAGTCCACAGTCTTCTAGTCGTGATAGTACGGAAATTGTATTGCGCATTGTGCAATACATTCGCCACAGGCATTATCTTCTGTTATCTCTCAATTTGTACCAGCATCCTAAAATTCACGTTTCGTTCGCAAGAACATTTCCAAACGTTGCAGTAACATTTTCCCTCGTCAAAAGTATGTCACGCACGTCATTGCATCCATGTTTCCATCGTGTTTTATTGTATTCCAACTGGCCCGCTGTGTTTTATATCCGAGTTACATCTTCGTATTATATCCAAAATATGAACAAATTGTCTGCCGTCGACAAAAATATGTCTCGCGGGAAAATTGAAACGTGCATCGTTTAGTAATTTTCATCGGTACAATACACTTCCGCATACGTTAACAATTTACAATGTACACATCTTGAACGCATAGAAGTCGACGGTCTAGTTGTAACAGAATTTCGAAACTGTATCGCACGTCGTAATACAATTTACATTAATGTTCCTGGCTGTATTATGTTTCATCGCTTCCTAAAATTCACGCGTTCCAAAATTCATCACCAAACTATACCTATCACTAAACTATCACTAAACCATAGTAGTACTTGCAATCATCAGAAATATGCTACATATTTTATATGATTCCATTGTTTTCGCGATGGTCTGCTCTGCGTCTCGTGCCTCGCGCAACAACAATTCCGATCTTTCCGCGAGAAACGTAGGACGCGCATAAACGTCTCCGGCCCCTTAAACGGAATACATAATTCGTGGTTTCCAGAGCGGCGCGACACGGGTCCAACAAATCACGCGACATTCAAACAATCGGCCGGAAGAAATGCCGCTTAAGCGGGAAGATTTATTAACCTGTCTTCGAAAAGTTCGTTATTCGGTGCGGCGAAGGTGGCCGAATCCAAGAATTCAATTGCACCGGTGCCAAATCTTTGTCTCTTTAATAACACCGGCAACCTGTAGGGCATTCGGCGATCGCGTCTCATAAAACGATCATTCCAGCGCAGAAGAATTTCATCGGCGGAATACATAGATTTTCCCGTTACACGGAACCCATCGAAAAACCATTGAAGCTGTTAAGTCGTTTGCAATGGCCATGACTTTATCGTCGGTCCATTAGTTTCCTGAATAGAAATTTCTCATTAAACGCGGATGAGATAAGCTCGCAAGGGCGATCTATGCAATCTACGCAATCGAAGGTAATTAATGGACTGGCAGTCTTTGCGAAATAAACATTTGCATCGACCACAAAACGCCGGGATTACGTGGAAACAGTTTCCTCTCTTAACCATCTTAAATTGCTCTGGTGTTTGTACCGTTCTTTGTTACGATCGCCCATTTCTTTCATGAGCATACTGCGGATTTTTGTGCTAAACAAAAATTGTTCGTTTTAATAGCAAGATATAGAAGCTCCGTAAGTATTGGGTTGGCAGCTAAGTAATTGACGATTTGCTCAATGAAATGAAAAATTTTTTTAACTTGGAACGAAGTTTAATCTGTAATGTATTTTCCATTTTGTTCGATGACCTTTTGCCGTCTCTCTGACAACTTGAAAATTCCACGCTCGTAGAAAGTCTGATCCTTTTCGGCCAAAAACTGAGTTAAGTGAGATTTTACAGCGTCATCGTCGTTAAAAGTTTTACCACGAAGGGAGTTGTCCAGGGATCGAAATAAGTGGTAATCCGATGGCGCGAGATCAGGGCTATATGGTGGGTGTAACATCGATTCCCAACCGATATCCATCAATTTTTGCCGAGTGGACAAAGACGTGTGCGGCCTAGCATTGTCCTGGTGGAAAATGACACCTTTACGATCGACCAATTCTGGTCGCTTTTCCTTGACCGCTGCATTAAATTTGTCCAGTTGCTAACATTCACGGATAATATAAAATAACATAATAATAATAATAATAATTTTATAATATAACATTTACGAATAACATAAAAATGGGAGTGAGAGACATCTATAACTGAAATCGGCAATTACTTAGTTGCCAACCCAATATTTCTTTCAATTCTTTAATTAATCTGTTTAGTTGAAAACAATGCAATAGCATCTTGAAATTCATTAAATGTTTTCACCGGTTTGTATTTTATCTGCTCGTTTTTCTCGTAAACGCATAAAATTCGCAGCCAGCAATTAGCATGCTTCAGATAAATATGAGGATAATAGAATAAACGCTGTTTATTTTCGTTTATTTTGTTTCGTGATCATTGCAGATCATCGATCGTCTAGGCTGTCTAGATACAGTTTAGAGTCTTGCAGTCTAGAGGAACGACGCAGAGATTGAAAACAGAATCATTCACAGGTCGAATAAAAGTTGCTCGTTCACCGAGACGATTGCCACCTAATTAAAAATCGTTTGTCAATGACGTTCTACCGTGGAAATAGCGTGAGCAGTATTTTTTACGTTCATTAAGCGTGAACGCAGCCAGCCGCGGGGGCGTCTAGTGTTCGTTTTGGGTGAGCGCGAGCTTTTCTGCCTTCATTTTGTTTGCTCAGCCGGCTTCTTTGCGCGGACCATTTAGTAACGGGACACCCTGTATAAGGATCATATCATTCTCAATTAAGTGCTTAACAGACCGTGATTAATAGATGCAAGCAAAAACTCTATTGAAAGGATTAACTCACGAGGGAAAGACTCTGTTCTTCGTGGTATAAACGCAAGAGCAAAACAGCGTTGGCGTTTCTTGCGAATAACGTGATCTATTCGATCATTCTTCATCCATCTTAAGCCGCTCGATGCTCTGGTTTCGAATAGTCGTGGCAACTGCTTTAATTACGAATTTTAATTACACGGGGCGTCAACGTTTTTCATTTTCAAATGCATTAAAATTTGCTAGAAGATTGGAACCCCGATTAACTCTGGATCGTCGAAACGAAAACGAAATCGTATTCTATTCCAGATTTATTAAAAATTTGTTTATAACGATACGATATAAGCAGACAGAATTGTCTCGTCTTAGTCTCTTTATGTTCGTACTCCGTTTTATTAAACCTGCCGGAAGGGCAAACTCTGGGATTTTTTTAAAGGAGAAACTAGAGAGGTTGTCTCCACGAAACTTTCCACGCTTATTTATACATATTTACACAACCTTCGTGAATTTTTACACACTGCTATCGTTAAAACTATAATAGTTAGGCACACATCAATGTGATTGACCAGGCTGGGTAAATCTCAATTCACGAGGTTCGATGAAAACGTTGGAAAACGTTTATTAGGATTACGGATTAATAACCTTGAAACGATTGCAATATACATAATTCAATATTTAGATTCTTTGTTGTATCTTTCTAACCGCGCATCCCTGTACGTCTCGGTTCAGCCCGCCTGAAGCCTCCAATTCTTATCTACTCCTTATGTGTAAATATTCGCTCTTTATCAGAACCTCGGCCACGTAAACTATTCATTCATACATACGAATCTTACACTCGATATTGATTCTTCTTGTGAACTAAGCACGCTTTTCAATAATGTTGTTGTAAAACAAATTGTTCGTTCTAAAAACAGAAGAAACAAGAGCCAATTTTACAGAAAGTACGTAAGTTAGCGCAAACTTCCGCGGTATACAATAAATTCTTCCTAATTGACGCTCAGATCGTACACAAAAATGGACAATTTGGGAAAATGAGACACAATCATTCGGGCCTCGCGGTTCATCTTTATAGTTGTTGACAAACGGGTAACTATAAAAACGAGCGGCAAGGCTCGAATGAACGTATCTCCTCTTCCCAAATTGTCCATTTTTGTGTACAATCTGAGCGTCAATTTTCTGTAAAACTGGCTCTTGTATCTTCTGTTTTTTAGAACGAGCAATTTGTTTTACAACAACATTATTGAAAAGCGTGCTTAGTTTGCAAGAAAAATCAATATCGAGTGTAAGATTCGTATGTATGAATGAATAGTTTACGTGGCCGAGGTTCTTCCCAAATTGTCCATTTTTGTGCACAATCTGAGCATCAATTAGGAAGAATTTACTGTAATTCAAACGTTCCGGTAGCGATTTTTTACTAGGCCGTGGAACTTCATTTCGCTAGACCAGGATGATGCTTCAAAGAAGAGAAGTAATCATGCCACAGCGGAGCATAGGATAGTAGCTAAGAACAATATCCTCCAGAGATTTACGCCATTGTTCCATCTCGAGGAAGTGCATAGCGAATAGCCGCATAGAATCGATCGCAGAATAGCTCGAGAAGGGTCGCGGATTGAAATTCTTATTCAGACATAGTTCCCTTGGCTTTTTAGCCAGACCTTGCGTCGCCATTTGTGCGTGCTCCGGAGTGCTATAGTTTACTTGTCCCTGGTCAATCGTAAAAGTCCGACCTCGCCGAAGAAAAACCTCTTCCGTTATCGCCCTTCCCATCTTATTGGATTAATAATTTCGTGGTGTAAAAAGATGTTTTCTGGTACTATGGTAATCGGTATCCTGTTTTAATTTCGAGATTTTTATAAAGAAATAGAAAAATCTGCTTCTTGTTTAAAAAAATTACACAACTGTGCAAGTTCGACATGTAGTTGTTCCTTATTTTACAGTAAAACGTTTTTACCGTGACATTGAACATTTCTTAGAACTTCACTATCTTCTTCTAAGAAGTTTGAACACTAAATCTACCACCGCAGCGCCGATCGAATGACTGGTTTTCGCATTCTTGATTTCACAGTTATCGAATTCATAAAGCTGCTTCCATTAAAAGCTGTTCAATATATTTCCTTTATTCGAGCTATTATAGAAAATTGTAAAAAATTTGAATAAATTCTATCTTGTAATTATTGTTAAGTAATTTTTGTTTGTCGCTTTTTTTTTAGACCTCGGTAGGTTTGGTGTTAGAGAATATTAAAATACAAAAATTTAAATCAATTCTTCCAATTGATCGTAAAATGAGTGATCGAAACGTGCGACGCAAGCGAACAATGTTGCTTTCTTAAAGAGCAAGCGATGAACGAAAAGTTCAAACCGTTTTTCAAGCAATGAAAAATCAGAAAAATATAAAAACGATTGTTCTATTGCAATTGAACACGAAAACAATGATGGATGCGTGTAATGAAAATCGCAAATAATGTTTTTCAACTGATAAAAAGCAGCCGAGGCAGAGGCAGAGGCAGCAGCACGCGTGCTCGAAATGCATGAAAACGTTGCTCTTGTCGGGAAGAGTGCAGGATTGCAAAATGCATAAATCACTTATATAAACGGATCCGACTCATAACTCCGGTATTAGGTAATACTTCACACGAGATGGGGAAAAACGCAGCACACGTGCGCGTCGGCAATATAATAATACTGTTTGCTGATTGATTCAGAATTGCAACAGGAAACGAGCAAGCAATTTCTATCAATATTTTATTCCGTCACGATCTTTCGTTTCATGTAATATTGCGTAAGTTCGTTTCACACGTTCGACTTCCGACAGTAATGAATGTCGCCGGGCAAAAGTATTCGAAGCGATATGTTTAAATGTTTTATAACTTGGTTTGACGTCGACAGCGATATAATACCTCTAGGAGAGAGTGGGGTAAAAATGGCTCGTGCAAATCATGCTAATTTATTTGCGCGAACACGACGCTGCAACAGAAAAAAAATACCGTCGCAGCCGATTCGCGGGAATATATAATCCTCCGCGGTGATAAAGGTCCTCCGGACATCCGGAAAGCACAATTTAAACTGTATCAATCCAATCGAATACAGAAAATTCTGCACTTTCTTTTTTGTCTGCACGCTGACGACGAATAATTTGCAGAATCGTGGAAATTTTAGAGCTTCGAAGTACGACAAGTTCATCGATTCCTTCCCGATTGTCTGTAGCGTAGTAAATCTCTTTCTTTAGATCATAAAATGCGGCCCGAGAAAGCAGATAAACGACGCTCGGTGCAAAAGGATTTGACGGATTATTTGTAAGAAATGAATTTATGTAATCTCGATCCGTTTTTATGTTCTCTCCAATCTCCGATCCGATAAGAACAAATTCTAAAATTGTGTACATTCTACGGGTTCGAGAAATGAAACATTTATTGATTTATTGCAGCGGTTGATCTGATTTGATCTGCTCCTCATTGGCTTGGTAATTTATAACACAAACAAGTGATCAAACGAGACGCGTACGATATGAAAGTTTTCATAGCTGAATTTCGCAAACTTGGTTATATCGTGCGAACTACGCGAGTCAACAAATTACACTTTCTCGACGCCGATAAAAATAATCTACAAGATTGTGTGAATTGTAGACGTTCACAAGGAGTATAGGGAGTTAACGGAAAAACAATAGCGATCACGCGTTATGTTACAACTGAACGTTGAAAGACTGATCGAATGATCTGATAAAAATGTTTGATTAGAAAACAGAATAAAGAGCACAGTGCAGAAAATCGTGTAAATTCTAAACGTTGTTGAAAGAGCGAGAAGTTTATTGATTTATGGTAACGGTTAATCTCGTTTTATCTTTTTCTCACTAACTCGATAAGATACAGTACACAAAGGCGACTAAGGGTATCCGTGAAAATGTTGATATAATCGAATCATGTCGGACTCAATTGCAATTAATTGCCATAAAAGATTATATCGAGCGTTGTCCCCCGCCGAATTACTGCATCGTAAGTTTTCGAGGTAATCGTTTATTCGGCACGATCTGCGCTCGATAATATAATATGTGAACCAGGAACATAATGCAACCTATGCGTATAAACTATGTATAAAACGAACGTGTTTTTCATGCCAGGCATTAGAACGCCTCGAGCCATGCATTCTAATGAAACAATTCGTTGACATGCAGACTGACCGGATGAATGAAAAAGGTTAACCGACGTGGCGATATTTCTTTCTTTTTCTATACTGGGTGGCTCCGAAGTAGGTCTCGAATTGTGGTAATGTAAGGTCTCGACCGGTTACGAAACTTTGCATTACCACAATTCGATTTTGGAGGAAATAATATTCGATTCTCCAGACGTGCGATTCCGCGGCATCGGGAATCGAAAGCTTCGAAAGCAAATGAAATCATTTTAAACGTGAGCAGCAGCGTTTCTATCTAATCAGTGGATTGTATAGAATTCCTTTGACGATATTAGTACATACTCACGGACGCGAACGTCGTAGAAAAAAAGTTCGACCTTTAGAATTTCCGAGTTGCGGATTTCTCTGTAAATTTCAATTCTCACAACACAGTTTGAGAAATTTTGAGACGGAGGGAAAATCAATTTTGTTGGTTGGAATATTTCTTCCGGTGCAAATGAAAGAAGCGCAATGTCAACTTTAATTTGAAACGAATTCACAAATTCTACGAACGCATGAAAATTTTTACAATCCAATTGTGTGAGCAAGACATTGAAACGAGTGTGATGCAATTGCACACTTCGTCATCGAATCACTCATTTATCAGATTCGAACAATTTAAGTTTCTTACGGATTACGTTTCGCATATATTAAAGTTCATTAACACTTTGATTGCTACGACGCGACGGCGGCGGCGACCTTCGAGCGGCACAGTCTTTTTATCAAACTTGATAATCATTTTCCATGACGATCTACTATGTGAACCATAAATTGCTAATAGTTTTTATTCATTTCTATTTTTCTATTATAAAATGAGTTTTAAGAACACGAAGCCATGGTTCGCCTTTAAGGGCCTCTCCCGTGCATCGTTATAATTTAAATTTATCTGTTGCCCGAGTTGGCATCGTAGATACAAAATCCAAAGCGTCGATTTGGCAATTCTAATAAGACATTAATCACATAGCATGGCGGTGCGAGTTTTTCTCCACACAGCATTGAACAGATTGCGGAATCGAATAATTTATTTGCCCGAACATGGAAATTCGTTCGTTGCTTTCCCAAATGTTAAGATGCGTTTACGTATCTTTTCATTTCTTAAAAAAAAGGTTTCCTCTAAAGATTTACCTACTTGCTTTATTTAACGTAATACGATGCAACATTAATAATAATACATGCAGGTATATATATATATATATATATATATATATATATATATATATATATATATTAATAATAATACATGCAGTAATACATGCAGGTTTATACACTGCATTTCTATGTGTTATTTTGTAAAAAAAATTGTTGTCGATCGTATTTTCTTGTCAGCCAATGCGAATCTCGGGCGAGATTCCAGGTGTTGAATAAAGAAAGAAAAAAAAGTTATCCCGATTTCGCGTGTCTGGGAATTCGGTGTTAATTTGCATAGTACGGTAAACGAAACGACAAACAACTAGACAGAACAGAACCGCCATGCCGCGTGTCCGTTTCCCTCGTCCAGTTTCAATTTCGCAGCCATGCAGTGTAACACGACACACGTTTATGTAACAATTTCACGGTATGTACCATCCAAGACTTGCTTCACACGCAATCGTCCACGACCGTAGTTCAACGTTCACAGGTCACCCTGTAGAACGAACGGCTGACTTGATTCTGGCTTGTCGAGCTCCCGGCGATCAACGCGTTCAGCAATCTTTTCGTTGGTAGATAAATAAAATCAATGCGAACGCATCATCCACTCGGTGTTATGCAGATATTGCGAGCGATCGTGTCGCGTCGATTATACGACCCGGCGTTTGTGCCCGAGTAATCGATTGCCTTGATTAATCGAACAATGGTTAATTGTCGAAACAAGCGTCGCGCGATTGATTTATCGGTTTTCTGCATTCCTCGCCTCCTACCACGCGGTCTACTTTCTCTTTTGCAAACAGTATGTTATTTTTTCAACGGATCTAGTGAAATTTTCCCTAAGGGAAATTTCTTGCAATCGGGATTAATAATTCGATGAAACATAAATGAATTTCTTATCGCCCTGTACGTTGATACAGAATGTTTTTAGTTGCTTATTTTTTCATTTGGAAATATAATTGATGGAGATTTATCGATATTATGCATGGAAAACGACATCCCCAAGGGAGATCGTCGACCGATCGAGTTCTTTCAAACCGGACATTAAACGTTAAAATGTTGCCAGTATTTACTCTGACTTTGTATAATTTTTCATTGAAATAGAAACGTTCGATGAGCCTTTATTCGTTGCTGGACATCGTACGTAGCCATTTTAATATCTCGAAGGGATGTTCCATAAGAGAGGAACTAAAAACGATTGAAAATGTTACTTTTTCCAAACCGTCCAGTTTTTCAGGGGCCACCCTGTAGAATAGAATGGAATCTTATTTTCAGTTTATCGGCACCGAGGAGGAACACGTTTGTACATATAATCTCTCAATTATATTATTCAATTATTCTCACTTTATCGTTCCGCACTCTCCCAAAGCGGATCCGAAGTGTATAAAACGGTAGACAAGGCGACATCCTCTATAGACTCGAATATTACACGAAGCAATCTAACGAGATGTAATCAGGAATTTTATGTAGGTCGTTCCAGCTTAATTTGGCCGATGTCCACGCCCGCGGTCTGCTTCGGAAAAATGTCGGGACCCTTTTGGCGCCTCTAAGACGCGACACCCGCGACCCAATTGTTCCTCCAGACCAGCGACTTACATATTACATAGAGACCCGTGGTCGAAATCTCGACTCGCGTCGATATCGTTAGCAAGGTCATAAATAAAACTTTCATCCGGCAGATTGCGACTTCGGATGGACGTAAATCGTAAGCTGTCGCTTTATCGTTGGCGGGAATTGAATTGATTTCGTCGTTCCTTTCGTTTTCATCGTTTCTCATGTGCGAATGCGAACCGAGATGGCGTCGCTTCGGGATTATACATATACCAGGGTTTCCCATAATTAAATGTATATAATATATGATATGATAATATATGATACGGGGCGCGCTGCATAATTAAAAACCGCGATACTCCGCTGCCGAGCGATGCAGCCTGTATTAAAAGCCGAGCGTCAAGTATCGGTACGTTAGAGACACCCTTCTGGATCGTAATCAGATTGTCACTGCATACTTCGCATCGCGAACGTCTTCGTTACAATATTACCAACAACATCTTTATTATTCAACGATAGACATCGATCTCGCCGAATCCGGCGCACTTTATGGCGCCGAGAAATTAATTTCATTGCGATTGATCCATTTCGTCGTGAGGTATATACAGGGTGTCCCATAATTATGTTAACACCGAACCTGGAAAGGACTGATTCCTGAGGTCATTCGAAGTAACTTCTTCCGCAGCGAAAATGCAAACCGCGGCTTTCTTTACGATCTATTAACGAAAAACACTGACCGATGAGGGACGAGCACAGCTGGCTCAAGACGGCCGAGCCAACGAAGCCCATTTCCGCCGATTGGCTCGGCCAATCAAATTTTATTGAAACAGTCTAATTATTTCCAATGCCCTATCGTTTTATGTGCGTTCTCTTGTCCGCTGTAACTCTAAACCGTGAATCCTGGTGACCATTCACCGTAATTCTTTCAGCAACTTCTTCGGTTCTTCCGAGATATGTGAAATCACTGCGGACGATTCTTTGGTTTTCATCTTAAATACCAAAATATAACTTTCTTGGTTTGTCTGAAACCCGACACAATTTTCTTGTCAGCCTCGAAACCACAATAACGTCCTGGTTCTCCTTAAAAAATAATAATGCTATTCTCGTTTCCCTGCAAACCACGATGCTGACGTGTCCGTTCCATAACCATAGACTTCCCTCATCTTCATTTGAAATTCGTCGAATTTTTTCATACACGCTTATCCGCAGTTATCTTTTATTTTCTTTGTTTTTTTTTTTTTTTTTTTTTTTTTTTGAAGCCGACCCCCCACGGTAAAAACAGACCGTAAATCTCGCGGCGCGAGTACACGGTTGCTTGCGACGCCTCAGAGCCATGAAATTAGAATCCCCTATCGAGGCGATGTCAGCAACGATCGTTCTTCGAATTCGCGTTAGTGTGGCTGGTCTCGCGACGCGTCCGTGTTTACGATATCGCCCGCGATAACGGCGACACGCGGAAGATAAACATAATAATGACCGAGCGGTGATTTCACCTGACGTCGACACCTCGTTGTTGCTTTTACTCTGTACTTTCACCGCTTACGTGTAACTCTGCGCGTAACAGGTTTACGTAAATCCGATCGCGGCCTTATTAAAGTTTTCACCCGCGGCGGACAGACCTGTACACGATTTTCTTCGCTCTTTTCCTGGTTGCATTCCGGTAACCTATTTTCTTCCGCCTGCCGCGTCGTACATGCCGGCACACTCTGTTTACGGTATGTACGTATGTATATGTTGCAACACAGTAGAGTGTCGCACACTTGAGCTGGGCCTTGAGTACATAGATACATACACCTTCGCTTTGGAAAAGACGACGATTAGTTTCGTCGTGCAGCTTCCATCGGTTTCTCGACGGCAGGACAATCCGAATATCAGCTTCCGTGTAGCGCAGAAAAATCGCAAGATAATTTCTATTTTGTTTTACGTTCACAGAGTTCGCAAGGTTTTATAGCTTTTATAGACGTATCTTAACACTTTATCGACCGCTAGCCTATTTATCGGCTTTTCGATTGCCAATGTTTATCGATCGCTAGCCTATTAATCGGCTTTTCGATTGCCAATGCTTATCGACCGATAGCCTATTAATCGACTTTTAGCTATCGACGGTTTTCGCTTCTTTACTGTTTTGTTAGTAGCTGACCTCCTGTATGCTGACCTCCCCATATCCTTATGAATTATAATTATAATAATTATTATTATTTATTATTATTTTTAAAGGAATAAGCACAACACAATGAATAGCGAAAATTTAGCCGGTACTGGGAGCAAATGCGCGCGCGACTAAGCCAGTCCTTACTGAGTGGCAGCCTTAACCACGACCGGACGATAAAGTGTTAAAGACATTAAAGGCGGGAGTCGTAGTACTACGATTTATCTCGACTTCTCATAAATATGTACTTTAAAACATTTTTTGTAATTAGTGTTTAGTTCTTTTAGTTTTAAGAGTTTAAATAAACTTTTTTAAGTCTAAATTTTTTTATGATTACACAAAATATCGCCCGCTCTAGGACAAAAAACGAGGCGGGGCGGTCGCCGCGTTACCTAACATACTTTCGTCAAGATCCCCCGCCTTTAATGTGTTAATATATTTGTTTATGAATACGTCGTTGTATTAATTGTATACAAAGAAATGGAACGCGTACAGAAATCAATTAAATTAAATAATCGGGACAGAGGATATTGGTGAGTAATTAATAAATTGTGGTGGCAGGGCTAGCGTTAGTATGACGCTAGTAGGGCTAGGTCTCGAGTTGGGATGTCTTTTAATCGTTGTTTTTGTAAATG
This sequence comes from Megalopta genalis, assembly GCF_051020955.1. Lineage (NCBI taxonomy): Eukaryota > Metazoa > Arthropoda > Insecta > Hymenoptera > Halictidae > Megalopta > Megalopta genalis. The sequence continues at coordinate 14,856,060 of NC_135018.1, read as the reverse complement.
AAGTGTTGAAGTTTGAAGTTTAGGGAACATGCAACGATAGTAATAATTTTCGACGTCTTTTAAAACTTGGTACAATTGTGAAGGAAAATATCAGAAATGAATTATTTCGATTTACAAGGTAACTATAGCGTTAACGCGACATTGGTAGAACTAGATTTTAAATTAGAGTGGAATATTCAAGGTGTGCAGGAGTTCGTCTCGATCAACATTCATAAAGACATTTTTATAACCTTCCAGAAAAACGTCTGTACAATCCCAATAATTATACAATGAATAATTGAAGAGTAATGGTTGGACCATTTAGTATACTCGCTATTAACACCAACGTTATTACCGAGTGCTGTTAGAACCGTAAGATCATGAAATATAGCGGTGACGAATTTAATTCGGCCATGCAGCACCATCGCTAAACAAATTGGCCAACTTTTTACAGGGGCAGTTTTATTATCGCAATAATTGTGAAGGAACGAGTTTGAAGATCAGCCTGTTGAACTTGTTGATAGTTAGAGCGTTAATATTGTGCTGTTTAAGAGCAGTTTCCGACTCGTCGAATGACTTAGATGTTACTGAAATCAAAAGCGAGGAATACAGCGGTAATAAATTTAACTCGGCTATAAAATGGATCAACGAACGTAATAATTTCCACGTGAATATCTTTACATCGACAATCGTGGCATGAAACGTTGTACTTGTCGGAAACGTCGGACTCGTTTGGCAGCAACAATATTACGCTATTATGTTCCTCGATTATACCCTAAACAAAAGCCTGGGGCAGCAGTAACAATACGTTGTGGTAAATTCTCTGCAGCGTTCTCTGTCAAAACTCTCGAAAAATATGGGATTTCTAATGGTGTGAACCGAATGAAAACGAACTATAAATATTTAATCGATGGACATCAACATGCCGTACCTCGGCACTCGGCATACATTGCAATTGCAAATCGATAATCCATCCGCATTCAACTATCTTCTTCTTCTCGCATCTCAAAAGCTACGTTCTTTCTTCTCTCAGACTCGCCAATTCACGTTCAAAACAACTTCACAATTCACAATAAAAAATGTATGAAAGATTTATAAAATAAACATTTAAATTCCTGTATGCATTGATAATTTTTATAATCCTCCATAAAATGCTCAAAATAAATGAGGACCGGTGTGTCTAACGAGACACTGGTCCTCAGATCTATTCGCATCATAAACACGCTCAGAAATAATTGCTAAAATAGAGGAAGTTTAACTTGTCTTTTAAAAGTCTTTTAAAGTCTTTTAAAAGTCTTGGTAAATTCTCCGACCAGGACAAGAAACCTCACATTTCTTGAGAAACTCTCCCGTTGTGTCGTGGCGACATAACAGAGGATATTTTTCAATTTTTATTTCACAGCGGCATTACACTTTCTTCATCTGTTCTATTACGAATGAAACAGTTGTCCACGTTTATGTAAATAAATTGAATGAAAACCGAAATCTTTTCGTTTCATTTCGTGACAACTCCTCGCGCAGGGTCGCGCTAAATTCAATTGCCTGGACGCGCACGTTTCTTTGAAAATAAATCGCAGGGCGAGGGCTTAAAAACTGCATAATTTGTCATTCACCCAATGTACATACCGAGGCGAACCGTGCTTCACGATCTCTGGCCGAACCTAAATCCGCAACACGATCGCATGCAAGAAAGGAGGACGAAAGAGAAGAAAAAAAAAAGGATAGACTGCAGCGAAATCTCGGCGAAGGGGTTGGCGACTGCAGCAGCAGAGTGCTCTAAAGATTGAAGACGCTCGTTGCATTACACGTCACGTAATCGTCTAGAGATCCTCCGTGGCATTCTTGACGAACGTCATCGATCCCAACTAGGATTCAGGAAGAGAATTTAGAATTTATTTACACGTTACGGGTTCGAGACCCTTTGGCGTAGCAGAAGTATTGGAAATTATATCACCATTGTACCGTTGTCACCGGAACTCATACAGAAGCAGCATTGGATCCGCAATGGTTCTATTGCGTTTGTTTTTAAATTTTGAAAGGAGAAGGCCATATATTAATAATATAAATAAAATAAATAATATATGAATATAATATATAAAAATATAATAATAAATAATATAATAATAATAAAAATATAATAATAAATAATATAATAATAATAAAAATATAATATATAAATAAATAATATAAATAATATAACAAAGGCCATCATAAATTAACGCTGAACATTCTCTGTAGTATTGCCAGAATACAGCATTTTGTAGCATTTTTGTCACCTAGTTTTGCATTTAGTTAATTAACCCGTTCACTGGGACCACTATCTCGATACCTGTCTTCATTGTTCAAATGATTCGTTAGAAGCAGCCCGATCTCGTAAACTATTCAAATAATTTAGCGAAAAGGTTCTGCTCCTCTGAATTGTTTTATATCGTGCGTATAAAATGCAATATATAAATCGTATAAAATGAAAATACTGCAGATCGAAAGAAATGTCTTGGTTTTGGAGTCGAAACAGCTTCGAAGGTTTAACAAAGCCTGACAGCATTTATATTCCCGGTTTATAGTAATCTTTTAGCTGGCAATGGAAAATTGTCTTCGATCCTAATTATTGTAAATTGACGTAAGGTAAAAATACTTGTTACGAAACACTGTTTAACACCGCGAACACAAACAATACCATCAAAAACAGCCCGATTCTATCCGCATGTTTAAACATTGTTCGTTATAAATTCGCTCATGCAAATACTATTGCGCAACGAATTCTTTATTCGCATTAAATAAATGTTATCTGGAAACATCATTCTATCGAACTAAATATTCAACGATAACGCTTTTCCGTTGTAACAAGATCGACGATGATCTTACGCCCCCCCCCCCCCCTCTCCCCTGAAAAGCGTTCCATAATAGAAACTTCTTTCGCCTTACGAAAATGAGAATTCGAATGAACGAGATCGGCATCTAATTATTAGGTCTACCGGATAGTTCTGTCCGTTTGAGAAATGAAAGGAAATAACAGATTTTTCATAAATTTAGTAATATTTATATTGTACAATATAATTTCCGTCGTTACTTATGAACTGTTGCCAGCGTGATGGCAATTTGTGAGCAACATTTTTCAAAAATATATGTCTCGAATGAATATGTGCATTATCTATTGAAATTTGCAACGACATTATCAGACAGAACTTTCCGGTAGACCTAATACGTACTACGATCGAGCGATTCGTAATTTCTGATGGGATCGTTTTTTCGTAAAATTGTTGCAGCGTGTCCGGGCGAACAGAGGAAGCTGCTCGTTCTCCTGAACCCTAAGTCGGGGCCGGGAAAGGGCCGGGAGACCTTCCAGAAGAGGATCCATCCGATCCTTTCGGAAGCGGAGAGGCCTTACGAGATGCACATCACGAAATGCTCGAATTACGCCCGCGAGTTCGTGCGAACCAGAGACATTTATCAATGGAGCGGGCTGCTGATGGTCGGCGGCGACGGCATAGTGTTCGAGGTGGTGAATGGACTTTTCCAGAGGCCCGACTGGGAGAGGGCCCTCAGGGAGCTGCCCCTTGGCGTGATACCGTGCGGATCCGGGAACGGCTTAGCGAAATCCATCGCGTACGCTAAACAGTAAGTTCCGTTCGAGCTTAATACCCCCCTCCGGCCTCGACTTGGTCCCCCTTTTCCTCCATCCGCAACCCCGAGTAGGTCATCCAGCTTTTAATCCCTGCGCGACGAATGCCCGTTCGCTAGACTCTTCGGCTTTACCCCTCCCTGCGGCCTAGACAGTGTGCAATGCTGCAGCTATGCGCTCCGCGAAATTCGAGGGACGATCAATTCCGACAGAATCGTTCGTTTCTGGACAATTGTAATTGGCCAGACGTCCTAACGCTAGATTTACGGTGCACCGAAAAGAGCAGATGTTTTATATTAAGTTTATAAAAATAACGACAAGGCATTATGTTCTGATTTTTAACGAGCGTTATTGTAATATTTGCCGAAAATAACACATATATCAGAATAATCGTAGATTAAAAAATTAGCGAGCCGTCGCTTCGAGCAGTTTCGTAAAGCTGACGTTGGGGGGGGGGGGGGCTTGAATAAACCAATCATGCAATAAGCATGATTTTTGCCAATATTTTTGTAACGTAAAACATTGATGAAACTTTTCGCCGCTCTACCATAAATATTCTTCGACATTTCAAGAGACACGTACATTTTTTTACGTTTCATTTTATCGACGTTTACTGAGATAATAAATCTTGTTCTCCGTGAACCTCCCGGTCGACGGTGTTGATTGGCGCGCAGTCATTATTTCGTTGGTTGTAAAACGAAAAATAAAACGGAGTTTTTATTGTAATAGCACTACGCGTCGTATGAAGCTAAATATGTACTGTTAGAAAAATACAAGAAATAAAATGATAATACAGGGCTCGGAGAACAAAGGAGTGATTACGCAAAAAATTGCTTATATATATAGTTAATATTAATAATTAATATTAACAATATTATATATATATATATCTTTTTTTAATTTTTATTTCCATTGTTCTCGTGTGACGGCTATACAAAATCTCTTGTTTTTGTAGAAAGAGATTTCTCTCTCTTTCTCGTGTACATGAATAAATTATAAATTAAATTATATAAATGAACATTTAAGATTCACATTAAAGCGTCAATTTTATTTTACCAGAGATATTAGCGTACAAAAAGAACGTCAGTAATATTTGGGAGTACATTGAAATAAATAATGAACACTTTATGAACCGGTAGTTTTTTAATAGTTCTTTTAAAATCGAAGATCAACACAATTCCTTAAAAAATTGTTTAGAAACTACAATAGTAGTTTATTGTACATAAAATCCATCAAATTATTTAGATTATTATAATACAAGTAATACAAGTTCTTTTAAAATTATTATTTAGAAGAAAATTATCGAGCTTCACACATAAACAGTGAAATATTTCTCAGTACCTGTAACATCTGTATTGTATTTACCGAGATATTGCAGAAAGTGCCTGTTTGCTGTTATTTCCAATCGAAGAACAATTTTTAAACTATTGAATAAATATTATTCAGAAAATAAGAGTGCTGAAAAAGAAATAATTACGCGCGTAGACAAACGTCCCAGCCCCGAATCTCTTTGTTAGCCCGTTTCCTTTGAAACTTGGTAAACAATTGTTCTTATACATAGAATAACCATATTCGGGTCATATCAATCACAATTTAACTGGCAACGATATTGATTTGTTACATCGAATTCCATTGCGGTCCAAAGGGTTAATTGTTCAAATGTGAGCGGTATAACATCGTTTAAGAGACATCGTCGTAGCCAATTTATCATATGTATTGATATAAATTTTGTTGATTGACAGCACGTAATTACCTCGCGGCGCGGCGTTTGCCATCTCCAGCGTCGATTTAAAGCTTAATCAAACGATTGGTAGATAGGTTCGAAAATATCTTCGGCTGCACGAAAACAACAAACAACACGTATCGCGCTCCTATTAATCTGACTATGCGACAGTGAAAACGGTGAATTAAAAGAATTATGTAACGTCGTAATTGAGCGACACAATTCCCTGTAGCTGTAACGAGTAGATTTTTATGCAAAATGAAAATCGTCTACATTTATTACGACATATATATGTATATACATACATATGTATACATTTATTTCTGCTCTTCATCATTTTGATAAGTCCAAAATAATACTCCAGTATCTTGAAATCGTTGAAACATTTTCACTCTTTTGAATTTGATTCACTCATTTGATTATAAACGCATAAAATCTCCACAGTCTAATTGAGCAATATTGTATTAGTGTGTTACAGAATATTCCGATAGTTTTCATGACATTTTTTCCAAATTTAATGTTGTTAATCGGGGACGTTGGGCCGTCAAAATTAATTTTTACGCACAGAATGACACCACTTTACAATAATATCGTGCATATTTTTAAATATAAATATTCTTTGCATATTTATATTTATTTAACTACGGATTTTATGCATTTATGATTGAAATCAGTCGATCGTACAGACAATTTTATTTTGCATAAAAATTGGCAGCCTGGTCGCCACTGCGGCGAACGGTAAACCTTTCGAGCACAGTCTGTTCGAATAAATTATTGTAATTTCGTATGTTCACATTTTAACGATGTTCGTTCAGCAATCAACTTGTTAACGTACGATTACGATATTCGGTGCACCGATAAATAATCCACAATAGTGATCAAATCTCACGATTATTCGGTCGATGAATACCAAATAATGCCTGCGTTTCTCTAACAATATTTATTGTTATTTTTCGACATCGACGTCTGAAAAGAGCGACTATCGTTAATATTTTGCATATCTTCCAAAACGCGATAACCTTTTTTAAAGTTAGACCAAATAACTTGAATTTTCCAAAGACTTTAGACCGACTAGTTTACCAGCCATGGAGCACAAAATAATCAATAAATTGAAATTCGTTGGAACTACGAAACGCATTGTTCAAATTTTTGTTATCGCCTCGGATAAAAAAAAACTCAACAGATATCATCAGTACCTTTATCATTTCAATCAGTTGCAAATTTTGCAAAATTGTATTTGCTCATTGTCCAGTAAACAAGTCGGTCTAATGTTTCGGCAAATTCCGAGCCATTTAGTCGAATATTATCATTTTAACTGCCACGCCAACAACCTCAAGAATTTCGTATGATTAAAGTACTCTATTCAATCGAATCAAAATTGAAAAATTAGGTTATACGATATCAAACACTTCTTCGATACGTTTCTGCTACTCGCTGACCCTAATAAAATTATAAAGACATAACAGATTAGCGTAAAAATTAGTTTCCGAATCTAACAAAATATTTCCGTCACCTACATACATATCGTTGACGCGTCAGTGAAACTGTTAAAAAGAGACGTTGCTGCATCAGTCCATAGGAATTGTTAATCGAAATACCACACAAATATCGAGAAACAGTTTCAAAAGGCTATTTATCCTGCGAACAGGCTAGACAATTGAAAATTTGTCCGCAATTAATCGCAGGCCGCGCAATCCTTGTGTTCAGGATGCTGTAAACAATGGATTGCGGACTCGCGGTTGGGCATTATAAACCAAAGCCGATTTCGGGGAAATCGTGGCGCACTCGAAAGATTTGTTAGATTATTACCCCTAACGTTTCTAAACCGCGGCGTTCGTAAGCGCCTCCTCGAAAACACCAACTCGCCGGCCACCTAAATTTCATTGACTTTAGAGTCATGATACGTAGCCGAACGGTTGGCCGCTGTAAATTTTCCAGTCAACAAACACCGTGCTCGCCGGCGACCAGTTCAACACTGAGGCATGTCTGCGGCATGATTTCATGTTGCTAACGAGTTATCGCTTGCCGGCTCGACCACTATAAGCCGACGATAAATCGACCAAAACGACCCGATGGCGAAGCCTGTCCGTGCTCGGAACTCTAGCCGGACGAAACCGCCGAAGCCGATCCTGTGCCAACTACTTAATTAGTCGAGTGATGTCGTTAGCGATTCGATCGTTCAACCGGAATCACGAACGATCGATGCTCTCTTTAAGTCGGCAAATTCTGTGGATGCAGCTACGATTAAAAATAAGTTTATAGAGCTTTCCACAGAAACGTTTATTGATTTTCAATAGTTAAAAGAAATTAGAGATCGTGTGCACCAACTATAGTACTCACGCGACAAGATGGCACCTTTACGTTTAGATTCCCCCTCTTACTAGCTGCCCCCACTGCTGCAACTATTGGCTGAAATCGGTCAGTAAGAGGGGGAACGTAAACGCAAAGGTGCCTTCTTGTCGCGTAAGGAGTATACTCGAGTAGGCGAAATTCGATTGTCCAAAGTTGCTACTGTCCAAATTTGCTACAAATTTCACATTTGCACACGAGCAGACCGCGGATCTTTCTGCGAATTCTCATTTTCATTCGCCAGTTTACAAACATTACAATTGAAACAGTTTTTTTCTTCGTCGACCAAAATGTTACTCGTCGTCAAAGGAATATAATAATGCTATTATTCCTCATTAATTTATACGTTTCCTTGCATTAGAAAAGAAATTGTGAAATTCATCACAATTTGCTCGATATTGCTGGCGATATTTAAGTAAAATTTCATTTTTATCAATTCTCATTTGTTGTAACAATTCAATCGCTGCAAGCTAATTAATTTGTCAGTTTCGGCATCAACTTTTCATGGTCACAACTTTTTGTCAGAAACAACGTATCCTCTCGTGAAACATGAAAGCGTATTATATTACGTCGGAAACAACAGGTGTGAAATTAATTTCATGTTCTTTAGGAAGGTAGGAAATCGTGATCGTCACGCATACATAATGTATACGACAGCTGGTTATGAACGCGTCAATACCATCTTCGACTCTGGTGTTCCTGAGAGAAGCTTAATAATCCTCTTCCAAACAATAATCTTGAAAGAAGCTGTTAGATTATATTGCTTCGGATAATTCGTTACTTCACAAATAAAACTGATATGGTTGCTGGACAATTTATTTAAAAAAAAATCCTTAACTATTGCTCTTTACGATCTTTATGCTGCTCTTTACGATCTAAGACTTTAATGTATTTAGTAAACCGGTGTTTCTAAGTAATTAAAATACCGCGTAGCAGCTAGAAGAATATATTAATTTTATTTTGCACCGCACATTATGACCAGACGTTATGAATTTATGGAAAGAACGAATGGGCGCGATTTAAAACAGCAACTTATTAAAATTATTTAGAACAGGAAAGAAATTGTTATTTGGCTCCTATAGGTCTTGCAACTGATGCATACAATTTTTCTAATTAGTCTAACATCGTAAGCAATTATTCAAACGGTGAAGCAATCTCTTTCTATCTCTAATTTCCACAAATGAATCTATGTAATAACGATGTATCGCAAATGAAATTCGCAGTTGAAAATCATCTGCTGAAGATACTTGTTACGTCGTTCTCGAAAGCATATTCCCAGTGATATCAGAGTTCAGAGATTGAATATCAATTATCTTATGAGCCAGCGATTTTTTGAATCTGCACGCTTTAGCAGCGCGTCGTGCTCGCTTATGCTAGACAGCCGGAAATGATAGTTCATAAATTATTGCAAAAACCAGGTAACCTGCGTGAGAAGATAATCGCACGTGAGCGACGATGGTCGAACAATATACAATGAACTCCGTGAGTCGGCGTATCGAGCGAGCCTGAATTATTATTCACGATTGCGGCTGCGAGTTTGCGTAAAACGCGGCCGCCAGAGACAACAGGAAGTCTCATTATCTCATCTCCTATCTACTAGTAATAACCGCCGTTAATTTATCGATCAATGCGTAACAAGTGCCGAGGAGTGAGGGTCGTGATGCACGTTCATATCTCGATGCTGAAATCAAAGTAGTAAACGTGCCAGAACCAAAACCCATTATCGGCTAGATAATATTGGTGGTAGATAGAAGTTCGTTCCTTTCATTAATAGCGTTAATTATTGTTCGAATCTTTATGCCGTTTTAAATTGAACTTGCCGAATTCTGTCACAAATGCATCAAATCTTCGGTTTAATTATCACGAGATTATGGACACGTACGTGCAAAGTAACAATTTTCTGCATCGATTGTAACGCACAGCTTGCAAAAATGTCTCTCCTTCTTCTCGACGATTTCATTCAGTTGAATATGTTCGATCGATGATCCCAGGTTTCGATTATCTTTCCATCGTTGTAAATTGCATCTGCTTGCGACAAGAACATCGAATCTGCAGTCCGTATGCCACATCGTAATCGATTCTGCGTTCCGCACTATTATTGAAATATTATCCCGACTGTATGAAGAACAAGCTTCTATTGCCAATAAGGTAATATAGTTGCAGCAACTGTTTCAATAATTCGCAGAGGGATGTTTAAATTCTCGTGTACGTCGGCGGAGCATCGAACTTTTTCTTTTTTTGCCAACGACAGTGAATCTGTTTTCTTCGTTCGGAAACAAGGAAATATGCGGGATGGAAAATTTATGTAATGCGAATACGAGTTTTTCTTGTTCGGTTTCCTTGTTAACAAATTTTACGGCAGAAGAATGAGGCCATTGCGCAACGTCGAGACTTCGGGTAGTTAATATTTTCTCCGTTACGTCGGCCAATAAAATTATTCTTTATCGAGTAACGATTGGACCGGGAACTTCGTGCATTTACGATAAAAGCGAGTAGACCCGATTTAAAAAAAGTCACAGGAAGACTAAACGAATTTGAGGACAGAGTTGGGCAAGATTCTATTCGGACGACTGATATAAAGTCTGACGAATACAATTTTGTACGACGAATAAATATCCAATCGAATAAAAATGCATCTAGATCAAATTTTGTCCGCGCGCGCGAACAAGGTTTTATTCCAATAAGAATTCGTTCGAATAAGATTCATTCGTACCAGAATTCGTATAAATAATCGATTTTAATAGAAATGATAGAATATCAAGAGTTTTTCATAATTTATCGATTCATTTCTTCCACATTACTTTGTCCAATTAACTGTAAATTTCAAATGTTGCATCAGTGTGTCATGATATTCTCATAAAATTATTCGAATAAATAGTTGGAATAATTCACGGCGAATAATGAATAATTGTTATTCGAACAAAGCATTCGACTAAAAAGAAATTCGGATAATTATCTTGGATAAATATTTATTCGAAACGATCCGAATTAATGTCCAACTCTGTTTAAGGATAGATATCTGTGTTATTAAAACGATTAAACAAAGAAACTTCTGTTAAACTCGATTGTTACACAATCGCTAAAGAAGTGGTTTATATTGCATAAAAATTCGCAGTCTCGCAATAGACAGATTAGAAAAAATGTAATGTTAAAATTTTTAAGTAAAGAAAGAAATTTTCATTTGACCCTTGCTGGTTGCGATCGACGAGGGCGTTTCTCTTCGTATAAAAATCAGCAGCCCGGTGACAGTATCCTAAATTGTGTGTATCGAACTACCGCGAATCACTCCATTTCCGTAGTTCGCTCGCGTCTTCCTGAACTTTTCCGCCAATTGGCCTGTTTCCGTTCGCGAAAAAAGCCGCGCGGTTTCGAGAAGTTCCGCCGTAAAAATGCTGTACGAGCGACGAAGCAACGTTTCGAACGACGCGATCGCATGCAAGCAATTGCTATTAACGTAACCGTATAACACTTTTATCGGCCCACGCGGAAAGAAACCCGCCTAATCCAATAATCCAACGCTTTCGTGTAAATACCGTGAATACCTGATCGTGACTGTGTATCCAGCAATTAAACTGCGGCCGGATAAAACGGCAGATAAAACGTACCGAAACGTTCGCTTAAACACAACGGCGCATGGAATTTATAATTAGACCGCGAATTTTTATTCAGATTCTCATTTTCATATTCAGCTGTATGATAACTAAAGCGTTGGAAAAAAATAATATCTTTCGTTGATTCAAAGACCTCCACGTGGTACATAAAACGAGCATCATGAATATTCGTGCACGTGTTTTCCTTTCCGCGCATTTTTAGATATTCGCTTGAGAAGCGTAAATGCACGAGATCCGCGGACTATTCACGATCGAAGTGATCTGTAAATCTTCACGATTGTTCGATTTCTATTCGCGATTTGGAATTTTTGTGGAGATTTTGATCGAAATTGATTAACGAGATCCCGCTGTTATCAGTTGCCCGGACAATGAATTTTACTGTGTAAAAGCTTGCAAAGATAACAGATCGACATAGTCATAGATAGTCTGTCAAACTCAAAAGCTAACTTGGGCCATAATAATAAATAAACAATGCTTAACTTTAGGTGGGCCGCAAAAAAAAATCAATGTTCATAGAAACAAGTATTTTTATTTTGACTAGTACATTGTAATAAACATATATAAAGTTAAATTATTGTTTACGTCCTGATACTTGACATCACAAATGTTCGTCTCGGGCCGCGAGTTTGACACGCCTGGTCTAGTGTGAAGCATTTATTTCCAACCTCCGTAGGATGCCGTGCTTTCAACTGGCATCTTTGAAACCAAATAACTGTGCAAAGGACTAACTCCATTGTTTTCAGTGATTTTTCAGGATTAACTCTATTGTCTTCAGTGATTCTTCAGACTGTCCTTTTAGACGAACTCTGGCGAGAAATTCTTCTGTGTCATTAAAAATGTCCTCTGCTATTCCTTTCAACTAATATCTGCCAACGCAACGTGTCGCTAATGACCCAGATATCGATGCGACTTTAATCTTTTAAGCAGCAGGAAAAAAAATTGCTGTCTTACAGCAATTTTTAAAACTAGCTTGAACATTCGTCGCCGCGCACGTGATATCATTATCGCGTAAACTACGCTATGCTTTTTGTCGCCAAGCATCGCAATCGTCGTGAAAATTTCTGTTCAGGCCCGCACACTTTGATCGTAATATTTTTACGGTAGCTTTTACTGACACGAAAAATAAGAATCGATTGTGTACAGTTCCGTGCGAAGTGAAAATTAGTGAAATAGCGTGGACAAACGCGTTACCGTTGCAATAGTTTTATCGTAATAACCGGACGAACCTGTGTTGCAACCCAATTCTTTTACGAAAACTTACGGTCGTTTATGTGCAGCTTTCTAAAAAGCAAGAATGAGTTAAGCAACACGAAGAAACGCGTTAATGTCGCAATCATTTTATTATGGATTACAATCTTGCGAGCAATTAGAATAATTAACGTGCAGATTTCTACAACGTAAGAATGAGTTGAAGACCCAAGGGAATTAATATTGTAATACTTTTACATACCTTTAGGAGCAAGAATTAGTAAAATCGTAAGCAGACATACTTCTTTTCTTTCTTTAAACGAGTCGGATGACATAACGAAATATATTATCTTCGTAATATTTTTAACACGATCTTTATCTTTGTAATATTTTTAACATGATTTTTATCTTTGCAATATTTTTAACATGATTTTTATCTTTGTAATATTTATAACATGATTTTTTTACCTTTGTAATATTTTTAACATGATTTTTATCTTTGCAATATTTTTAACATGATTTTTACCTTTGTAATATTTTTAACATGATTTTTATCTTTACAAAAGAACGAGGATCGCGTACAATTTTACGCGAAGCAAAAATTAGTTAAATAACGTTTCCAAACGAAACATTAGAGACATTCGCGAATCGTTCTGAAAAACCCAAGACTTTCTGAAGTAGCGCGAAGGAACAGCGATGAAAATTGGAGACAATGGCTAAAGCGTCGTTCGCGCGATGCAACAGCAGTTTTCAGCGGAGTGCGCGCGAACCACCCCGTATGCGGTGGCTGAATCAAGTTGCCCCAGTTTCCAGAACAGCGACGTAAAGTCGATTTTTTTTTTCATCGGAAACAGCGACGGCACGTCCGAAAATGGCTGAAAAGTGACACACCGAGCAGACCAGTCCCCGAGGGGAATCGAATGGTATCAAGGTCAGATGGTTTCGCATCTGCTTAGCCCGCCCGACGTCCATCTGCTGTGTCTTTAAAAAACGCATGCAGCCGGACGGATGTGTTCTAAAACGGTCGATTACGAAATGCGAAACCCGTTTGCGATCACTGGACTGCGGAACTTCTCGTATTCGTGCTTGAATTCCGATTTTGAATAAAACGCATAAATTAACTCACGAAGAAAGAGAACGAAACACCAACACTCGGTTTCACTTTCTTTTCAGCGATTTGCATGAGGTGACCCACCTGTCGCTGTTAGACTGTAAGTCTTCATGCAATTATGCTAATTTTCCGAAGATTAATGAAATACAACGGTTCATTGAATTCATCATCACCGGATACATTAACGCTGCTCAAATAACGTTCGAAAGATCGAGTAGATTTTTTAAAATTCAAGTATCCATTAAAATCTGCATTGCATGAATTTTAAAGGAATTCATTGTTCTTGTTTTTATAAGCTGACGCACGCCGAAACATCGAAGTCCAGAGAATTTAACATGAAGCATAATAACGCTGATCAAATTACCAGTTTATCGTCGTTTATTTGACAAGGGTTGAAATTACGTGGACGAATCGGTCGGAAACGATTCAATAGATTTCTTCGTTCAGTTGTCTGTTCCATTCAAAATGGCAGAGTATCTATATAAACGAATAAAGTCAGCGCTGTTATTTTTACAAGGCGATACATACTAAAACGTGAAGTTCACAGAATTGAAATCTAAGTATACCCGCGTCGCAAGAATAAATTCATTGAATATGATTGAATAAGTACCTTTATTTACGGATCTATTGTGATCACAGTCACAGAAAGTCTGAACGAATTTATCATCGCCATTTTTATAACGCAGTTTAAGGTTCATCAAGACAGTTTTTTGCCTATTGCTTATGCATAGAAGCTATCGTCACCCGTAGTGACGTAAAATTCTACGCGGTTCTACAATGCGAACATTCGTCAGCATGAATATTTCGCAGTCGTCCTTGGCCCTGCTCATAAATTCGATAAATCACCTTTGAACTATTCACGTATTTATAGTATGGAGGGGGGGGGGGGGAGGTGCAAAAAATACATTATTTATTCGGAAGACAGATACTACACCGTGTGGCTTCCGTGAGAATCGTTATCGATGATTTTCATTATTATTATTAACCCTCGTTCGTTTTGGACCACGGAAGAACCGCATCGGTTATTTATGTAACAGAAACACTTCGTTGAGAAAGCTGCCCTAGAAAATTGTAAACAGAAATGTTCACAGTTTGTACGTCGGTTATCATCGAGCCTGTTAACGTCACGTTCGCATTTATCGGGTGTTCGTCAGCGATGGACGCGGTGATTCGCGTCATTTCATTATTTTAAAATACGGCGTGCTGTAATTCGATCGCCCGACTTCAGGAAGTTAAGTAATGCAATTTAGGCGAGCATGCTGAATTGATAGCTAATGGAAAGCGTGGTTATCGTTGTGGTCGTGTAGCAGGTCCTGCGTAATAGCAACCGGGAGTGGAAAAATTGAGTCGTTTTATTTTCAGTCAGACCAAATTGTGTCCAAGTTACTCTTTGTATGATATTTTTTTTTTCAAAATTGCTCGCAACTTTAAATATTATACATGATCTGTCATGTAAGTCCCTAAAACTAGAGTCTTCTGGCCCAGGCTAGAAGCGTTCTTCATGATCGTTTTAAGAAGAATTAAAGTGGAAAAGGACAGACGTATATTTTTAATGATTGTTTCAGGGAACCATACGACTACAATCCCCTCCTGATCAGCGCACTCTCCGTGGTGAAGTATAAGAGCACGCAGATGGACCTGGTGCGAGTGGAAACCAGGAATCAGATTCTATTCTCGTTCTTATCCGTCGGCTGGGGTTTGCTAGCAGACATTGACATCGAAAGCGAACGTCTGCGAGCGATAGGAGGTCAAAGATTCACCGTTTGGAGCGTTGCTCGTCTCATAGGGTTGAGAACCTACAGGGGCAAGGTATCTTACTTGCCCTGCGATAAAGTACCGTCCGTCGAAAACCTGGGCAACGGGAAGGCCTACAACGAATACGTGAAAGACACCCAGATCTCGCACTCGAGGAGTTACGGCGATGACTTGGACAGGTGAATCTCTTTGTCTTTGTAATCGTCACAGAGAGTTTGAATTGAATTTTCATTGCCTACAATTTTTGATGTTGATGAACACTAGTCCAGATCTCTCAAACACGCCCATCTGCGAAGAAATTGTATATTCGGGACATTCAAGAGTCCACATCTTTTGCTTGGAACGTATTTTTTTATCCTGAAAACTGCAAGTTATTTAAGTGGAATAGCGATCACGAGTATTCACAAATATATGATTTGCTAACAGTTAAGATACAATTTTGTTCACTGCATCATGGTCTATTTGTGACTCAGCAACTTTGGTTCCAAGCATCCTTTTCTGTCTGAGAAACTGTGATAGTTATTTAAGTAGTTTGCCTTGGCTGTCTCAATGACAAGTTCGATGAGACAGATGGAATTTATTTGGCGATTGAAACTTCTTCCTGGATAGGAACCTTTTGGACGGTTGAAAAGATTTGTGAAACATGAAAATGAATTGCGAACACCTCTGGATTAGGTTCTCCGCTTATTAATAAGTGCGAAGTAACTGTTACCTCTTTCGTTTTAGGTGTAGCAAGATCAGCGAGTCGAAGAGCTTCCATGACGCGCTTGACGCAGATCCAGCTATTCTAGACGACTTCGACGGCTGTGATGATAGCGAGATAATAAGCGAGAGTATTACACTCGAGACAGATGCAGAGAGGAGGCACAGGCTAGATAGCTTCTATTCAACGACCTCCGCGAGGTCAACTTACTTTAGTACGGGTTCAATTTCTAGTTATCACAGCGTCGTCGAGCCAGACGCCGAGGAAATCGGTGGGTACCTAACTTTTCATCCAGTTAGGGTCTTCCTTTGCACAACTCCCAAGTTCTCTTCATTTCATCAAGCCATACCGTACATCTACCTAAATCTACTTACTCTAAAAAGCAAGCAGCACAACTCTAAAATGCTTTGAAAACAAAAAACAATAGATTCTCTGTTACTTGTATCGTTGCTATTCGAATTGTAGTTGAAATAATCATTTTTATATAATCAAGATGCAGAGAACAACATCAACCAAGTTATGTACGGCCCCTCTTCGAGATTGCCTGCTTTGACGTCAGAGGTGTCGAGTTCCTGGACGCAAATTCAAGGTGAGAAACTTGGTTTTAATGCACCTTAGGTACACTTTAAGTACACTTCGTTTCATTCTCTAATTATAGAAACTCTTGGATCATTTCAAGCAGCACTTTCTTATCTTTTTCTATCGAAAATGTATCCATTGTGTTCTCTTCGAATCCTTATCATAGTGTACTTTTATCGAGCATCATGAAAATAAGAGATGCGTCTAGCGAAGCTAACTCAAATAGCAGCCCTTTTCTTGCTGAAGTATGCGTACGTCTTATGCATTGTTGCATATTCAGCGCCTTTATCCGTCCGCGATCCTATTATAGATATGGTATCGTAGCCGCATTTGTTTCGTGCTGAAAACCGTGCAGAACGTCAAGGACAGACACTGATGCGAGCTGTTTTGCTCACCATGACCTGTATTTGGACATAATATACGAGCACACCTTGCTCGACGATAGTAGAATTGTCTTACCAGAAGCGAAACGCGAAGGAAAACATAGCCAGGACATTACAAATTACAGTAGTTAATCACCATGAAATATAATCAAGCGATTTTAATCGTGGCAAGGGCAGTGGCTCAAGGTTAAACCTGTTGTATGTTTCAGGCGAGTTCGTTATGGTTCACGCGGCATATCAGTCACACTTGGGCCAGGATTACTTCTTCGCGCCCCGTGCCAAGTTGTCGGATGGTATTATTTGGCTCATAATAGTTAAAGCCGGTATTACACGAGTCAATTTACTTCAGGTAAATAGTCCAATTAAATACATTACTTCCGGCCGCTGTAATTAATTGTCAATTGAAACATGCTGTTGAGAGAATTACACCGCCGAAGTTGTACGGCTTGGTAGCACTGATTGCGATCATCTTATACTATTTCATTAATAATGTAGATGCTTGCAGAAAAAACAGTAAAGTCAATATGACTAGGATATCAGAACAGTAAAGTCAATATGAATATCGCTAGCAACAAGTATCATAGTTCAATCCCTTCACAGTTGACACTCTAAGCTTAATAATTTCTATGCTGTATAATGATTCCAAGGGGGATCACTAACGTATTCTTTGAAAAACGATATTAGTCACAAAAGAACGTAGCTTCTGCAATAAAGAAACAAAAGAAGTATCATTTTGGGGAGGATTAGGTACGCTTCTGTGGACTGTGAAAGGTTTGAGACATAGAGCTATTTACCATAGATGTGATTACATTGTCTTAAAGAGTGCTTGTTGTGCCTATTAGTTCCTGTTGGGTTTAAGTAATGGTACCCATCTAACACGTTCTGGCATCGACATGATACCGGTAAAGGCATTTCGAATAGAACCAGAGGAGGACGTTAATGGTCACATAACCGTCGATGGAGAACGAGTAGACTATGGACCGTTGCAGGCAGAAATATTCCCGTCTTTAGCGTCGGTAATGTCTCCTTGATACAAATGACAGTCAACCGTATAAGGAGCTAGCAAATGGAAAATGAAATGGTACAATCCTAGAACGTGAACGTTCAATTATTATGGTAGTATGGTCGAGGCGACAATACTGTATTAATATATTTAATGTATATTCGGGATTGGTACTTTAGTCTAAAAGCGGTGATAGGTGTATATTCTAGACTGTCAATGTAACACGAAAATCATTCCATACCATGTAATCAATGTATTTTTCATTTCATGGAAACGATACAACGCGCATTATAGTTTCTGCAAACTCAATGGTTGTCACACTTAATGTTATTCATACTGATATCATTCCAATAGTGCTCGTTAACTAGTAACAATTCAATTACATTCGTTAGCTTAAGATTTATCTTCCGGGCAGTTTCCTGTACGACGCACAATTATTCCACTGGCTTTACGCTAGTTAGCAGGCACTATTGTTACAGCTGATGGCATAAGGATAAGCTCCGCGAAATTTTGTTTCTCATTACTTACCTAAAAAGGTCATTTCATTTAATTGTTTTCGTACTCGCGTATTGTACACCCCTGTCTGTATGAAGTATTCGATCGAACAAATCAACCGTCTTATCATTACAATTATTCAATCAAATTTTCTTACAATCTTCATCGTTCAAAGTGTTAAAAAGAGAATGTTTAAATGCATAGTATTTTATATTTGTTAAGAGAAGAATAATATCTGTTATTTTATTAACACGTTCCGTGCCACGTGTACCATCGATGGTACACGCTTGCATGTTTACTTAGTGAACTGAACAAATTGTTTACAAGAAATTTAGAACCGAAGAATCAATTTCCACCGCAAGAATGGGCGTTGATAAGTTTTTGTTACGTTGTTATGTGTACGAGAATTAATAATTGCACGTAATACATCAAGTTTTAGTAAAATATCAAAGTGTGAAGATTCGAGTAAAAAAAGCTCGGCACGGAACGTGTTAATATACTTCTTTTTAAATTGTTATTTCCCGTTTCGATTGAATGCTTTCTGCCAGGAGTAATGCATTGTATTTCTGATATAATTGTTTTACTGATACGTCGTGGCTTCCAATATTAGCGCAGAACAAGGACTACATAAGTAAGTCAGAACAACTCTGTACAAACATACTGATTTTGTAGCTTAAATGCATTTTATGAGCAAGAAAAGGTACACTGTTACATGGTCCAACATCAGCGATACAATATTGATTTTACAGCAATAGTGCTCAAATTTTATACACAAACAAACAAACACACACATACACGCGCGCGCGCACGCGCAAATATATAATTAGTGAATTGCATTTACTATTAATGAGAAAATAAAAGTCAGTCTTTCGGTACAAGTTAGAGTTTACTATAGCTTCTTGTCTTATGCTCATATTCGAAGTATTTTTTTAGAATATTGTTAATTACATTATCTGATGTAAGAACATATCATGATTATCGAAGTAGCGTGCGACATGTTTAAGAATGTCATACCTAATCATGAGCATATAGATATACCGCGTAAGTAATATTTGTAAATAAAGTATAATTACGAAACGCAAGAGAAATATTTGATATTGTATTAGAAAAGAAGATATTAAAACAATTATATTATAATAAGATATACTTACAAAGTTATCTTATATATTGTTATTGAATTGCACACTTTGATATCAAGAGAAAAAGTTTTCGAAATGCATTTTTTCTGTGTTTCCTAGTTCACGAGCATCTCAACAAAAATCTAACAATTTTTGTTGAACGCGTGCATACGTGATATTTATTAGTTTTGTATAAATTATATTGCATAGAATTCCGGCGATTGTAAATTTGTGCCAAGAGACGCGCGAGGTTTATCGTCTATTAATACATGATTTTTTAATTATCCTTCTTATGCCAAATTTTATGTTTATATAGGCTGTATTACGAATGTATAGAATAATTATGCATAAGTACCGTTCCGTTAATTTTTGTATTGTGCAGAACAATGAATCTTGTAAATGGATATTATTTTTGTTAAAACATAAATGAATTGCAATAATTTCTATTTAACAATTTTTTTAAAGAAAGAGAATATTTAAATCATATATAAATTTAAAAAATTTCATTTTTAATTCACAGACAATCACAGAAAATACGGCTCTGATTTAATTTCAATTGCGTTAGTAAGAAGCAACATTGTAAAGTTCAGTCTGTTTTTCGGTTTATGTGACATAAAAATAATGAATTCACTGCATTGTAAAATAGAATTATTTAATTAAAAAGAATGTTTAAATAGCACACTTGTTTGAGATATGCTCCGTTATCACTCGAAGTGAAACTTATTTGTCATCCTTGAAAAGTGTATATATGAAAAGTCCATGTATATGTACTTTTGTTATTCCGCACTTTTTCGCGGAAATAATCGTTAACGTTTTTAAAAGTGAATCCTCCGTTAATGTTGACTTTAATAAAAATTATTGAACAAAATAATAATTGTAGATGATAATAAATTTCATAGTATAAACAGATTATTATTCCATAGATCCTTAAAACCGCATGAAACATACTCCATCCTTGTTCGGTCATAAATATGTCATACAATGGACTAGAAAAATTCATTATCTGTCTATTTATCTTAAATACAATTAACTCCTGTGATGACTGTACACGACGCACCTTGTACATAAAGTTTAAGAGAAACGCAATAGTTTGGATGTATCAATTTATAATTTATTTATTATTAATACGTAGTACAAGAAAAGTAGTATAATTCTCACTTTAAATACTAGTTAGAGTAATAACCCAAGTTTCTATTCTTCTATGTTGATTGGATTACGGATATTAATGGATCAATAAACACTTTGCTGCACCGAGTTTCGGTAAAATATGTTATAAGTGCATAAACATCCGCAGTTTAATGATAATGCGTCCTCTGTGGTACTCAGTAATAACAAAGACACAGTAACAAGAAATTAAAGAACATTTGTAAAATATCATATAGTGTACAAAATCAATAATTTCTTTTAATACATTTGTTTAATAGCTTCCGGGGAAGATATATATGCGCTGTACATATAATATATACATAACATATATGTATGTCCCTATCAAAATGAGATACTTTGTAAAGTTCTACAAGTACCGCTAGCAAAATAATTACTTATGTACAGAAAGTATGAAGTAATTACAGAAGTTATTTACATGACTCCGTTCCCAAGCGGAGAGTACTAGCTGGTACAGTTTATCTTAATTAAATATTGTATGTTCATTTTGCAAAAGTATTGTAATGTGTCTAACATTCGTTCCCTCATATAGGATGCTAAAACAATTGTATTATTCCAAACGCTGGAAAAGTTTCCTCTGCCAAACATTCCTTTTTCACAGTGACGAACTGCATTTTTCAAATTTAATGTCAGTGCAATCGTTACATAAATATTCGGTTACTTCTGCTAAATATTGACAGCTTTAATTTCACACTCTCGAGTAGAACAATCAGACAGATAAATGTATAATGCTTATAGTTTATCTCATTTTTATACATTAGCATTGCAGCTGCAAGTAGAATAAAAAGTATAAGCTGATTCAGTAATGATACTGCTTTAAAACATAGATAAACTGCTTTTTTGCAAAAGTTACTTACTGAGTATCAAATAACAGAAACTTAAAAAAGTGCGTGCATTAGAGTAAGAATATGAAAATAAATGTATAGCAATTCTCTCTTATAAATATCTACATACACTAAACCTTTCGGCCGAGTAATACTTTATTTGCAGCTTTTGTCGGTATTTGAAATAAATTTTGTCTTAAACTATTAAAAACATTATCGAAACAAGAATGATTTATGCAAAATCCTATGAGTTGCAAACATTTAATGAGAACTTACATAACTCATAAGTGAATGAGTTAACTTTTAATTTTGTTGTAAATGTATTTTATGATCATCCTAAAATTTAGTTTCTTTTATGACCGATAGCGATATTAATCTGTGTTAGATATATATTTTCGATTAACGATCGGAACATTTGTTAAAAAAAGATTAATTAAGGAACCAAGAAAATACAACTTGCGAAAATGTTATTAATGATTAACTAACAGATTTTCAACAGTATTTTCATTCTTGCTGATGTGATTCAGTTATAATTCTTACGTTTTCTTAAGTGAAAATATTAAATGCTGCTCAACGTAAGAGTTTAAAACAAACTTTTCCCGGAATTGTGTTAAATATATAAATAAAACTCGTTACTTGCGTAACAGATAGTGTAAAGTATTAATCTCTTATTTAATTTCACGTTCTGTTGAGTTTGTCAATGAAACTGGCAATGCGATGATTGTAAACATTTAATTCATAATATAAAAAGAGTTCAAATTAGCCAACAAGTCTTTCATACCATCTTAAATTTGGTTGGATGCATTTGATAACGATAAACGCGAATAAAATGTGCTCAACGCTTCTACCGCTTCTTGAGAGTTTTTTTGCTGTTGTAGATAAGTTAATAACAAATTAATTATATCATGAACCTGTTTTTTTACCGTTTGTATATCATCTACCTTAGAATCAGAATAAAAATTCGGAAATAATTTTAACTTCTCTTGCGCCAATTGCAGCGCGTTATAACCATCACCATCTCGAGTCACAATCTTCGCTCCCGCTTTCAAGAGAAGTGACACAACGGATATACAACAAGTCAGCGACGCCAAGTGTAATGGAGTGTTACCTGCTCTGTCACGATGATTAGGATTTGCACCGTGTTGCAGTAATAACTGCACCATTTCTGGGTAACCCCTGTTGAGTCAAAAAAGAATAATTATGTGCGCTGTATCAACACTTTAGTTACAAGTACACAAAAAAATTGCCCAATATCAATCTTGTGGCAGCATACTGCTCATTTCAAGTATTGGTTCAACATATTTAAAGACTTACTGGCTACAAGCAATGTGCAAAGGTGTCTGTCCTTTATCATCTAAAACATTAGGAGATATTCCATTGTCCAATAATTTTTCCATTATCTCTGTATTATTTGTGCATGCTGCCAATCGCATTTTAATACCTAAAGTTCTATTAACTCTATCGTAGTATGGCCAACAAACGGGACGATCTCGTGATGAAACGAATGATTTAATTTTTCCAGAATAATGAGGTTCTTGAAGGAAAAGAAAATACACGTATAAATTAACTGCTACAAACATTATACAGGAATCCATTTTTAGAAATTACATACTATATCTTATAACGTTTGTGGACCTCGAATATGCACATGGAAGACTCTGCAGCTTCAAATGCTAAAATAGTTGTTGTTAAATAATGTTTTCACGATAACTTCTTCAGAAATTGTTTAATATTTAACCGAAATAATACATCACCTCATGAAAAGATCCGTAACTGTGTTGTAATGGCGCGCTTATCGGCACCGAAATTCTATTATTTTCAGTATCCGTAGAACTTTGCATCGCGGAGAAAGATGAGATCGGCGATTGCATGCTGAAAGACCTTGCTTGAATGAAGAAAGTATTCGGTCCGCTCTCGCAATTGGATGTTGTTGTCAACGAAGTTGTTATTGTTGTTGTTGTTGTTGTGGCCACAGTAGAGTTGACAGTACCGATCTGGCTCACCGACAGATTTTCATGCTGCGTGATTGAACTGTCGTTTGAATCATTGCCCATTTCTACCCCGGAATCCATTGACGTCATTTTACATTAAAACATCCGGTAACGTTTTACAAATACAATTATTCACCACTTAAATCTGACATGGACTAATATCAGAGTATAGGAATATCGTGTCCATTTCAGACTGAAAGGCGCAGAATTGCTATACATAATGTGCAATGTGCAAGCAGTGCATGTAGTCAACACTTTTTCCATTCTTTATACAAAGCATGTAGCCCTCTGCGGATGTTTCTTGCACCAGCTTAATAAATGTTGCTCTTCTTTACCATATGACCTAATAATTTCTAGATTACTATGGATAGGCAAGATTAATTAAATATATATGTAATAGAACATAACATCATTTGCTGTTGAAGCGTGAAAATCATGGAGAAGGAATTCTAGATTCAGAAGAAGTATTAAATCAGAATCGAATATCCAAAAACCGAGGAAGAGAATTTTCCTGATGTTCCTAAATATCTATTTTTTGAGTATTTATCCCGATTGATATTTGGCAGCCATGAACGGCACGTGCTCTTAGTTCTTTATATATTTGTTTATTCAAAATTCATCATTTATTGACAAAATTGTCACCTGTGGAAGGTTGAACAATTGGTTAAATGAAAAGAGCAACTTTTTGATAGGTCATACAACACGTTTCAAGCATTATTTCAGAAATTTCGTGTTATTAAATATCTCCAATCTCTAATAAAAGTTACTAGGCGTCTCACAATGTTTTTTGGATATTTCTCGAAAAGGATAAGCGAGCAAATACAATTAATTGGTGACTAATTATGGGCAATTAAAGAGCAATTTTTTTAGCTATGTTTCATTAATATTGGTTAATATGGTGAGCCAACTTCACACGGGTCTCGATTGCGGTATTGTTCCAAATTTCGTATCTAAACTTTTGACATTTTTCTAGGGAATTTGATTCACGTAGGAATGCAAGTGGTCTGACTGAATAGAAATGGCATAGATAAATTGCACCCGGATGCAAACGTCTAATTAAATCATGTCTGATCATTGACACTTTCACTTTGTTTATAACCTTGTCTATCGTTAAGACAGCAGGAATGATCCGTTATATTTAATATACATTCTTTGATATCTTCTTTATACATAAATTAAAAATTGTGCGACATTCCCGACAACATGTCTTTAACTATTGAGAAACAAATCGAATTATTATTATCTGGGAATTCCTTAGAGATTGATGACACGCATGAAGAGATCCATGCCGCACAAACTGATGTATTAGGTAAAAATATATTTTACACGATTTTTTACACTAATAACTTTGAAATATCATTTGTTACATTCAGACATTGTGAATTTGAAAACTTCAATCAAACGATACTTTAATCGCTATTATCAAACATTATAAATATGTTACACAATGGGTTGAGAATTACACCGTATCACGTACGAATTTATGGTGTATATAAAAATTGTTTACAGCATATTTATATTAACAACGGTCTCTGAAGTAGTAAAACATGTTTCAGGATCGAAAACGTCCAGTAATTATGTCCCAGTTTGTCAAAAGACTGTAGCATACATTGTTGCTGCTGTTGTTATAAACGAACATGGAGAGGTATTGATGATGCAGGAAGCAAAAGCCTCTTGTAATGGTAAATGGTATTTACCAGCTGGTCGAGTCCAGCCCGATGAAAACTTATTGGATGCTGTTAAACGGGAAGTTTTGGAAGAAACAGGCCTTATATTGGAACCAGAAACACTGATATTAATTGAATGTGCAGTTGGTTCATGGTTTCGGTTTGTTTTTACTGGCAAAATAATTGGTGGCAAACTGAAAACTTTAGAGGATGCAAATAAGGAATCGTTGCAAGCTTGCTGGGTGCAAGATATAAATGATCTGACCCTTAGAGCGAATGATATCATTCCTTTGATAGAGAAAGCAAAATCTTATATTGTGAACAAGGATACCTTGCATTATCCAAATTTAATTCCAGTTACTAAATCATTAAACAAATTATTGTTGAGACTTGTAATTACTTCAAAAAAGAGAGCAACGTAAGTTAGCATACAATTGAAACTTTCAATTGTACTTGTCAAATAATACTTTCTTAAAAATTTATATAATGTTTTATTTGAAGTTTATTTTCGTATGTACAGGGTAATCATTCCTAGCGTTGAACTAGAATGAGTTATTAAAATTTGTTGCTTACCCTGTATATGTTATTGCTTATGCTTGACTTCTCTTTAGTATTTGCGCTTTCAGTATAAGGTCACTGGTGGTAGTTTTCATAACAGAACAACAACAATCTGACTATGACTATGATTGTGGATGAAGGCTTAGATTGGAGTATACTAGGTACACATTCACGCACATGCACTGTACATATACAATTACGACAATGATTTCACTTCTTGATACTAATTATTTTATATATTTTCTGATTTATTTGCTCTAAATCCTAATCGTCACGTACTCTTAACATATCTGTAAATATAAGTATAAATAATACATACTTTAATAACATTTTTGAAACGTATATCTCTAATGGATTCTAAAGTCACTAAATCATTTAATGAATTTCTTAATAACAAGTGTTAACATTTGACCATTAGCCATAACAATGTTATGCGTACCTTATACATTGAAAATCTGAAGATACACTTTATCAACAGGAACAAGTTACACGTTCTTACATCGAACGTGGAACCGGCTTATTTACCGACTTGTGAAATTAATCCAAATTGTAGTCTTCTTTCTACTTTGCATAATTTCATGGAAGTAAGTTGTTATCTTGTGTAGAAAATTAAATTGTGTGAGTAGAACTACAATAGAGTTTTCATCAAATAATTGTTGCAGGAACTGTTTGGTAGTGGAGTTGCACAGCATAAGCCACATGGTATATTGTCTGTAGAATTTAGCGGAGAACAAGAAGGAGACGGACTTTGTTTAACATTATTGGTATCGTTCAAGCTGCCTGTAGAGGATATACCTACTATTGGAAAGTATATTTGGCGCGAATTGCCCGATAATGTAGCCACAAATATATCTTATCGTTTGCCAAGAAATATGACACTGCCTTTAAATGTTATTCGATAAAGTAATGTGTGAATGTATATGTAATTATACATCAAACAATTTTGAGATCTTGTATCCAATGCACTCAGTCTTAACTTGTGGTTTTTAGATATAAAATTAAACAATCTTTAACACGATTAACAAATCATAACAAACCGCAAGTATAAATACGAAATATTTGAAATACCCTTAAAATTCATTTATAAAGGCGATTGATAGTTCAATTTATGAAATTACGATTACAGTATAGCATAAAGCAGTTATATTAACTAGTATCAGCATTTAACAATGACTAACTGAACAGAAAAAGATATTTATAATCATGATTTTACGTTTATCCTAGTCTATACCAATGATTTTTTAAACAGATGTGAGTATATATTGTATATCATTCACGGAAGTATATAGTGTAAGCAAATTAATATTAATTCGAATCATCTATATAAGTTTTTGTATTATTAGCGAAGAAACTGCAAGGACTTCGAATTGTTACCAAAAATTACTATATCTCTGCTTCGATCTTAAAAGTTACAGTATAGTAATATTTTGTGGAGCATTAAACTTTCAGAAACTATTCGTAGTGAAATTCGACAACGTATTACACAACGTGTATCGAATAGAAATTTATTTTTATACATTGTGAAATATAAACAGAGATTATTGTTATTATTTACATTCCAAATAGATAATATATAAAACAAGTACATTATTCAATGTACCTTAAAATTCATTGAGCACAAGTATTTATATACACATATACACAAATAATTCATAACACAAATACATTACAATATGTATATCATATATATTTATGTTGCATCAATGATATACATTATTAAAATAGTATATAAAATAATCCGAATACCTTATATTTAAAAAAAAAACAGGTTCAATTATGACAAAAAATATTATTTGTAATTGGACGCATATAAAAGAATTGTTATGTATTTTATGAGCAGAATAAATATGTTAACGAATCATTGATATATACAAATTTATTTAAAGCATATGCAGTTGTATAATAAAGTAATTATTTGTTAATAAATAGTTCGCAATAAAATGGAAACTAATCATAAAACGTTTTAGCAAATTGAGTAAATAAAATATCTGAAATAGAAAACTATGCTTGGTATACAATTGTATAGTTTTATGTTATAACAAAAAATTCATTACAAATGTTATCTGAAATTGCACGTGTCCTGTACTTTGCACATATTCTGCAATATCGTCAATGAAATTATACGTAATTCCAAAAATATATGTTTATACATTTGTAGACATTCTTATGACTACGATCGTTGATTAATTCTGTATATTTCATACATGCTTAAGTTGATGTTAATATTTCAACACCGTTCGTTAATCTTTCGTCGTTACTTTCGTGTTTTATAGGAACAATGTTGTTTGCATTAGATATCACTTTTATATTGGTAGATGAATTTAACGGTACGTTATTTGCAAATGCATTTAAGGATGCAGCATCATTAAAGTTTACTGTAGTTGGCATTGCTGAATCTTCATTAGTCTCGCACTGATTAACACTAGCATAAGTACCTATGGTATGTTTCTTCATATGAGTTGTTAAATTTCCACTGTGATAAAAATCCTTTCCACAAACTTTACATTGAAATGGCTTTATTCCGGAATGTATCCTTTCATGTATGGATAAATTTCCACTGTGCCTGAATTCCTTACCACAAATACTACATTTATATGGTTTGACTCCCGAATGAGTTCTTAAATGCGTCGATAAATTTCCACTGTGACTAAACATTTTCCCACATATCTGACAACCATAAGGTCGTTCACCGGAATGCGTTCTCATATGGATTGCCAAATTCCCACTATGAGTAAAACACTTCTCGCATTGACTGCATTTATAAGGTCGTTCTCCGTTATGAGTCCTCATGTGTATGAACAAATTACTTTTGTGTCCGAATTCTTTGAAACATATTTCACATTGGCATTTAAATTTTTTCCCTACGCTCAATTCGGAAGAGGTTTTCGGTGGTCTTCCAGGACGGTTAGATTTTATCGAAGACACCGGTTCGGAAACAGTTATTATTTGATTTACATGTTTCGGTTGTTGCGATTCTTGGGAAATCTGTGGCTGTTCGGGTTTCCGAATAGGATTTACATGATATCGTTGAGTCGTATGATTCTGATTCGCATTGATTTCCTGATTTGTGTGGAACATCATACCGTTTTGCATGTAGTCTTTCATGTATGCTGCGGGATCATTTTCCTGAAACATTTACAAATATTCAATGGTATATCATGGTATGACTTGTCAATATCTGAATAACTCCAAAGTTCATGAATTTTAGGTTTCAACTAAAGCTCATATTATCCAAATATCAGTACTCGAGTAAATTTGCTTGCCATTCTTTAAATTTGCTCACCTTAATTTTAATTCAAATATATAATAAATATTTTGATTGAATAATAAACAAAAAAATATGCTGGTTAATTTGTAAGGTCAGGCTAAAGCTTGTGGAGTATTAATATTTATATTGAATAAGCATCCAAGTACTTAGGTATATTTGATTACTCTGACTAAATAAATACCCGATTATCTATATATATTTGAATACATGTACCCTAATTTGGCTATTCAAACAATAGTAAGAGCTCCAATTTCAGAAATCAATATATACTTTATAAAGTAAAATAATAAAACCCACTTCCATTTGAAATAAATTTTGTTGTCCATGGATTTCAGTCTTCGATTGTATCTCGTTGGACAGCTGTGCATGACTCCAGAATTGTGGTAATTGATTGTATTTGTACTCAACACCTGCACCATTGAACAATGGATACGAGGAGTTATCCAATGATACATTAATTCTGTTATTAACATTGACATCTTCTATACTTATATATTCATGTTTTATTTGTACAGGATTAAACATCTACGAATATAAAATATGTTATAGAATTTTACATTGTATAAATAAATTCTAATTTATTAATCTAACAAAGTAAAATGATGAAAACTTTGTTCGAGGCTCTCAAAAAATACGTACATTTTTGTTTGGATATTTTAAAAGTATCAATAGCTGTGCTATTATGTATTTGTAATTCTTTTGAATTCGATGAGTTGTTAAGAAAAACAACATAAGTGATGCACTATTATTTCACTGCGGCTGTTCATTATGTGCATATTTACACAAATGATTATTTACAAACAGCTCTTAAAATATTGTTTAATACATTAGTCATTAGATAATAAGGGGTTGCTTTGATTGTATCAGAACATTGAGTCTGATCGGAGTTTCTGTTCTGCGAAGAGTATGCCAACAATGCCATCTATAAAGACCCCTTAAATATGTATTCGTGTTTCGAAATTTTTATTATTATAAATATTAATTATTATAGCAGGTATTGTATTACATATCAAAAAATAATTTCATTCGTGTTTTTCATTACATTCTTTACATGCAGATATGTTGCACAATTTTATACGAAACTTGTTAGTCTTTTCTATTGGCAGCAATTGTTACCAATCAGAAATTAAAAGGTGTTTGATACAGTCTGATCTGATATTTCTTTGGACATCATGGATGGATAACTACATTATATTATTTATCGATGCATTTAATGTTCTGATGTTGAGACAGTTGTAAATAAAGATTTTGGTTATCTAAAATTAGACTTTAAACAACCAGTTGTATATTTTGTTTAAATAACATGACGACAACAATGAAAATAATGTCACTGTTGCACGTTGGTCGCAATACAAGTCAGTAAATAGATTCTTACTTTATAAATACTATTTTTAGCAATTAATGTGTGTAGTAGTACAATAGTCACAGCCGATCTGTTTCTTAAATAAAAATAACTTCATTCTTCAATTTTACAGATTTCGCTTCCATCACCAATGGTTTTCACTTATCTTCGGCACAATATTTGGACCAGCGCCGGAGAGAAAAGTATGTAATTTTACAAAATTTCTTGAGTAATTGAAGAACTGATTATAATATCACTTGCAGGAAAGGTTTACCTGTTAATCCAAATGTGTACGGTCCTCTGATTACTCTGCCGGATTTTTCTTATAGAGATAATAGACCTAGTCCTTACGGATCTAACCAGTTGAAGCGTATATTAAAACATCAAAACTACATGGTATATATTTCGATTATACTTACGTTAAATCAGAAGTATCAGTAATATTGATGAAATGTTATGTTTATAGAAACGGGTTGAAAAGTTGGTTGATGAAGTTGATTACGCAGTTGAAAGGCACAGTAAATTGTTAAAAGAAAAGGAAGAAAGAAAACAGGAGATACTGAATAGGAAATTGAAACCAAAAGGGCAACTACTTTTAACAGATAATTAATATACCCATGTAATTATATATATAAGTAAATAAATTCGCTATACAATGATTTATTTCTTTTTCAGTTCATTTGCTACTTGATTATGTAAATGCTGCAGCATTAAGTAAAAAGATGTTTGTCCTATATACATTTATTTGTTTATTTAAGCTCATAGTCCATTGGATATTTTATGAGCCTTGGGAAGTTCTCTCTTTCTTCTTTAGGTACATCTCTCAGTTTTACTGGCACTGGTTTCAGTTGCTCAATTTGATGAGTGACATTTTTCAGCATGTCTTCAGGTACATTTGAATCTGGGAAAACGTGCAATCTTTGCATTGTATGTCTTCTTTGTAAATTTCCATGCATGGAACTGTAAACTGCTTTTATCATGATCTATGCATTGGAAAGGAATAATGTTACTTCATCTAAGATATATTAAGATCTAATAATTAATGATTAGATACCATTGCTGGATTTGTTTTGTGCAATTCCCACGCGAGTGTCCAAGTCGCACCTCCATGATATCCTGTATGATGAAAATATACACGTTTTTGCCATTCATCTCCAGGCAAAGCAATCATTTTGCTATTTATTACTATTACATGATCCCCGCAGTCATCTGTGTACAAATTGATGATAAAGTATACAGTACTAAAAGTCGAATTATAATTGAATGTAAAATTTCATTCAATTAAAATTGTATGTAACTAATAATACTTACTCAGAGGATGGTATATAGGTTTGTACAAACCCTTAAGATATCTTTGAATCACTTCAGCACTTTTATATGGATTTTGCCAAGTTGCATCGTATATGTGCCAAATGCGCGCAAAAGTACCCCATTGCTAAAATTGAAATTATCAATAGGCTTGATAAAATTATTTCAACAGTCTATAATAACTGTTAACTAAATATGAATAATATATATAATAAATATATAATAATATATAATAAACAAAGTTTAAAATTTCAAACCTGGCCTTTACGAAGTAGAGACATAACGAACAATCAAAATCAACGGATATAACAATATAAATGTTTAAATTGTATCGTCCATTCTAGTTTTCAGGTTAAGTTCTGAAGTTGTATGCAGAACTTTACATGAACGCAGCCTACGTTGTTCTTTAAGTTGATACTACTGAAATGCAGGCTTGCTGGAATGAAACTTTACGCTTTCCCTTCTACGTATGTATGTATATACCATGAATCAGATGCGGTTCAATCAGGCTCGGTCCTCCTCTAGTTGTAAGTGCTTATATATTTTTGTCTTTTGATTATTTTTGTGGTCAGACTTTAATAGGTGAAAGATAAAAATAAAAAAAGATAGACGTGTCATGTATTTAATAAATTATTTTAAACTTGATCTAAGCTCTCTCGGTTGTGCTGCTCGATTGTCTAAAATATAAGGTTGGATACATATTCTTTGGAATCAAGTTTTAAAATTGATTAAAGCTACCTCTGTATATTGAAAAATATAGATTGTTATTTATCATACAATTATATTTAATCCACAGCAATCTAATCATCCCAAATGCACGATAGTAATCACATTTTTTTAGTATATTTTCTGCAATATTGCAATTGATAGAAATAATTGCATAGATATAAGGTAAACAAATGTACAGATAAGGTATTTATGCTCATGGAGTTATCAAACTGTATTTCTGTAGCATCGCATTCCGAAAGTAATATTCTTTCAAATAGGCGCGCCATATACATTTACTGACTCCAACAACATTAAACACTCGTAATAGAAATATGTACACGATATGTACAATATTCGACAACAAAGTGTTATATTTAGGCAACTATGACTCCAAATACGTGAGACAGGAAAATCTACTCCTATACCTCGTTTGTGGTAATAAAAAATTATTAGAAATCGACAATAAGATAATGGCGCTATCTGTGGTGAAATGTTCAACTAGTTTTAATTATCTAGATGGCGCTACCATTCAAATATTGTTGCATTTTACGTTGCTGTAAAACGCAAATTTTTAAATTTACAAGATATGTTTGAAAATTGCATATTTTATGTTAAAACGTTTACTTTCTAGTCATGCAGTTTATGTATCGACTAATTTTATTTATTATCGACTAATAAAGTCGAGTAATTGAAATAGTATTGAAAGCACATGTAATGGAATGTATGTATATTCCGCCTGACAAACTGTTGGAGACAACTAAGTCTCGCTATTTTTTACACATTCAGAGTTTCTATAAAACAGCGTTTGTTCCTTACAAGTTGCAAATCTTTGCAGTATATATTACACAGTAATATGATATTATATATTTATTATATATATTTATTATATTATATAATTAACAGTATTTAAACGTTAATTATCTACACTTTTCATTAGAAACTCATTCGTTTGCACGTTATGCCGATGAAGATTTTCGCTTCCAAAAATGAAGCGATTGCATATACAAAAAACCAGAGATAATATTTTAGATGTGTAAAAATAAAATAATTTGTGAAGCACATAATTCATCCATTGCGTTAGAAATCTCAAAGGATTTGACCAACGATATGTGTGTGTAGGATTACAGTAATTTCTCTCAGCTTGTAAACAGAAATGGACAACTTGAGAACAGGAGATACGATTATTCGTGCCTCGCGACTCGTTTGTATAGTCGATAGTTTATATCATAGTTTATATATGCCGATTTGCCAACGGCTATAAAAACGAGCCACAAGGCTTGAATAATAGTGTCTCCTCTTCCCAAATTGTTCATTTTCTTTTTTTTTTGTCGATTAATCGGCATTTTCGTTTCCAAACTGAGAGACAATGTCAGAGAATGTGTCCTCTAAATAACTTTTCCACTGCATTCAATAGAATAATTCAGTATGTTCCAAGCCCAAAAATTCTTCGCCGAACGGTAAAAATTTTTCACCGACGTTCGCGCAATTTTCCTTCTTGCAAAATTCATACCTCGCCATACTCATATTTATGCTCGCGATGTCGGTGAGTATAGCTCGATTGGAGGATGCACCACCACCTTGGATAAATCGTCGGACGTCGCGGTGTTAGCGTTTTATAGTGCATTAATTAGTCCGCGATGAGGAGGCGGATAAAAAGTTTTTACAACGTTGTAAATGCAAAACGGTGAGGCGGGGGAAGGGGGGTGCCTGGCTCGCTCGTGCCGCGAGGAGATCCGCTATTTAATTCCCTCTTCGTTTTAACACCGACCGACATTTCGATGAGCAGTACGGAGATGCACGGTAGCGATGGCATCAAGTGCATCGCAAGCACGGGCTTGGACCGAGAAATTTCTTGTCTACGTAAATCGAAAATTAATGGTGTTGTAATTACTTCGTAATTGTATTTGTGTGTTTGTAAGTCGTAACGGTTACATCGGAACGTTTGAATGTATTTATTCTTCTTTAAAAGAGGTGTGCGACTCTTCTTGAAAAGCACGGATTGTCCACTTTTAGAGGATTATTATAAACTAACTCATTGAACCGTTTCATTTGCATTTCTATACATTTTACTTATTTTTTTTTATTATACAGAGTGTCCGAAAATTATGTTACATCCGCGAAATGAGGGATTTCTGAGGTCATTTGACGTAACTTTTTCCTTAGCGAAAATGCGATCCGCGGCTTTGTTTACGAGTTATTAACGGAAAACACTGACCAATGAGAGACAAGCTATGCTGCGCGCGAGGCGATCGAGCTAACGAGCGGACGAAGCCCAGTTCCGCTGATTGGCTCGGCCGCCTCGCGCCAGCTGATCTCGCCTCTGATTGGTCACTGTTTTTCGTTAATAACTCGTAAACAAAGCCGCGGATCGCATTTGCGCCAAGGGAAAAGTTACTTCGAATGATCTCAGGAATCTCTCATTTCCCGAAAATAACATAATTTTAGGACATCTTGTAACGGAACGACGTATAGAAGTTTTATAACTACAGCAGTTGTCTCGTTAGCTCGTCGGTTCGACGGAGTCGTAGTGAATATTTTGAATAAATATTTATTTCGAATAGATATATCTTTCGGTTTGAAAACATTTGTGTTTTCGCGCATCCAGAACTTGGTCCCATCGCTGGTGCGTGGACACGCGTGTCCCACGTGGACCGCAAACCGTTTATGGCGTTACCGCGTTCGAAAGCGGCGGCGTTCGTCGCCGCCGAGGCGTGCTTTATTGCCGTCGCTTTATTAGGCTTTCGTTTAATTGCCTCGGAATAGCGCGGCGGAGCTTGGCATACTTTCGTCCCGAGTTACGAGCTAATCGTGCTTTCTAACGAGCATGGCTCTTGTTTTAATGCGCCCCACGAATTTTTCTTCATTTATGACGCTGCAGCAATCTTTCCTTGTTGTTTCCCGTCGGCAGCAACCTTTACCTAATAATCAAATCTATCTACCAACAGTCTTTCATGTTGCTTGCACGAATGCAAATTGTTCGTCCTTAGTCCTGGTTGCGCATCCGATGCTGAAGGTTGCACAGAAAATGGCCATTTTCTGAGGTCCTTGCGAAACAGACGTTCAAAAGAACCTCGTGTCGCAACTACGATATGGATCGTCATATTTGTTCGAAATATAAGGGGACAATCGCAGGAATAATCGTAATCGGAAACGCTTCACGAAATTGTAAAGTAAATCGAATGGAGGCAGAAGATAAATTTGATTGGACTGTGCGTGTCTTGTTCGTTGAACTAAAATTGAAGCTCGGAAATCAGATTCGTGAAATATGTTTTAGTCAAGCTGCGAGTGGAATCGGTCAGCCGCCTCGAGGCCCGAAACCGATTTTTCTCCGTTCAATTAATAAGTTAAAGAATTAATTGTGCATAGAAATACCTTCTCGTCGAGTGAACGTTCAAGGTTGTAGGCGACGGCTTTCCTGGATGTGGTCGCAAGATTCGGCCGTTCGATCGTTCTCCACTTGCACGTCGCAGGAGTGAAATAGTCGCAGATCGCAGATTCGTTCGAATACAAAATGCAAAATGTAAAGTTCTACACTGTCACATTTATTTCGGTATATTCAACTGGCGCACATTTAAACGGCAATCACTAAGCGAATATTGTGAGTAACGACAGCAGAAGTTGTCCGCAATGTTAATACGCAGAAATTAAAATTAAGAAATGTTTGAGGTCACTTTATAACTAACTTCAATGGTTATGTCAAACTAGATTGATCGACGTTGCCGGTCCGCTTGATGCTTTTTAAACGTACTTTTTATTTCTATCGTCGTCGTATGTAACGTCGTTCGCGAAATGATTAGGTGGATCGAGAGCGCGCGGATCACAAATAATAATTACGATTTACAAAGTTGTATTGTACACACGCTGAGGTATCGGGCAATTTCATTCAGTTTCGAATCGTCTCGTACAAATTTTAGAACGATCGTCGTCGAATCTTTTCAGCTACAGCTTGAATGCACGACGATTGTTGCGCCAAAGAGAAATAGTTTCGCCATGTACATGTGCAGTTCGTACGTTCGACACTGTTAAATAACGCTTCGAAATTGTCGGAAGGAAAAGTTCAATCGGAGAGCAACGATTTCATGATCATCTGGCGATTGCGATGGATCAGATTTCCTAACCGTTCCGGCAAGAACGAAAATATGGCACTCAAGCTCGGATTCATTCTCGAATTACCATTGTTCGCGTTTCAAACCGTAAGAAGAATAAATAAATAAAATGAGAGCGTTCCGCCGGGATTGCTTAGAGTCGTTTTACTTTATTAGAGCGTCAATGTTCCGTTGACTTAACGAAATTAAATATCGTACAATTAAATAGAATAATATGGCGTCGTTCCGTTTCGCAAAACGAAATGATACAGCATACAGCACACGGAAAAAAAAGGTTGAATATACAACGCAGGGAAAATCTTATATGATCCGGAAACCGTCTGATAGACTCGCAAAATATCTACGTTATCGATACGCTTTATCGTACATCATCGTGTCGTGTCGGTTATGGATACACGTTGTTTGATGACTTCTCGCGTCAATGACAGAGCGTCGACGAATATCGAGAAACAAACGTAATAATTTAATCATAAATTAGCTTAACAGACTTACGAGTGTAACCTACAATATTACAGTCGAATATGTATTGTTCGACGATCGGCGCCCGATCGTCCCGCCTAAATCGATGCGTTTTCCGCACACGTTCACGCCAAGATGGCGGCGATCGCGCCCCTCTTCCCGAGTTTCTCGGACATCGACAGAGCCGTTACTAATTATAGTTTCGGTTGTAAAGTGACCTTATAAATTACGGAACCGTTACGTTCTCCTGTATTTTTGGTAAATTATGCTACACTTCTACGTTAAAATGTCACGTTCTTCGCTTCGCGTTGATCGTTTCGGGGCCTGCAGTCGTCAAGAACGCAACCTTAAACTCCTTCGGATATGAATTTCGATTCATCGTGAAGAACAAACGAAATCGTAGAATTCTAGTTTAACAGAAACAAGCAGAAGATTTGCGGTAGATTGAAAATACTTTTAAATAAATTAGGCTCTCTCTCTCTCGAGTATAGTCCTCGCGCGACAGGAAGGCACCTTCGTGTTCACATATTCCCCCTCTCGCTAGCTGCCCCAACGCCGCGGTTGGCTGGAGGGGGAATGTGAACACAGAGGTGCGTTCTTGTCGCGCGAGGACCAGATACTCCTTCCGTCGAACTTAAACGATCGAAGACACCAAATGCGGGAACACGCTGCCAGCATTCTCGATGTCAATTTATATTTGACTCTTATGTTCGATACCTTCATATTGTTTGTAATAAACG
This sequence comes from Megalopta genalis, assembly GCF_051020955.1. Lineage (NCBI taxonomy): Eukaryota > Metazoa > Arthropoda > Insecta > Hymenoptera > Halictidae > Megalopta > Megalopta genalis. Next base: position 14,818,306 of record NC_135018.1, on the reverse strand, counting down.
AACGGTGGAAGAAATTTCAATGAACACAGCGGAGGAATTTCGAACGAAGTAACAAAGAAATTGCTGTGCCCGGACTGTTGAAAAATCACTGTGAAACCGACGTTGAATATTTTTCTTTGGATTTCATTAACACACCCCACTACAAAACTGCTCGCTTTACGATTATTAGTCCCTTGATGCACGAATTTTTCGCTACTCTGTTCTACAACATTTCTTTCGGTTTGTACACGATGATGTCGCTACGCGAGCGACGTAACCAAAGCAGCGGAAGTCACAGGATAGAAAATTATAATTAAATTATGCAATGAACTATCGAACGGTATGCATCAAATACAAATCTGCGTCGTGCCTTTCCCCTCTGCCGGCTCGCGGAATTATACTAGATTGAGTAGCAAGTTCGTTCGCTTCTTTTTCTATCCGTTTTGGATTCGATCACATTACTGCGAGTTCCAACAAAGTCCAACTGAAATGACAGTCTCGTTGCAAATTATACTAGCCTGCGGATTTTGCATAAATAATGTACATCTGGCTACTTGCGGTTGAAACAGAAAATTTCTATTTTGCACGAAAACTCACAGTCTATTCTTAGTTTCTATTTGTTCAGTAGCAACAGGAGTTAGGTCTCCTAGTTCAAAAAAAAGACAAAACAAATTATAGCATCGTTTAATTGCTGCCTTTAGAAATAGTGGATCGGTTCAGAAGTCAATCAGTGTGAGTTCGCTTCTCTTTGAATACGAGTTACGCAATGCAGACACATCTTTATCATAGGATCTCTCGGTCGATAAATCAATACAGTCGATTTCCTTATAAATAAACAATAGATAGCAGCACCTGCATCGACCACGGAACGACTGAACAAAATTGTTCCGAGGGATTTGTTCTTTTTCTAAAGAAAACGTACACATATCTCTTTCGTTTCTGTTCTTGTCAAGTGCTCTTTTCTATGCCATCTTATAATAGAAATTCTACTTTGCATTATCAATGGCATTGTTATCTTCTTTCCAGTTAATTTTCAAACTTCTCGTTCATCTAAATTTTAAGATTAACGGACTTAACGCTGATCGGCTTCTCAGCCGTCCAGTTACTTCCTTCGCGAGTGAAGTACACGTCAGTAATATCCGAACTGTCCGCTCAATCTAATACATCCTCCGTTTCTCGCGCTCGATAATTACCCCGTCCACGAAGAGTTCCCACGCGACATCCCCGAAGACTCGTCCGAAACTGGATAATCGACTTAGCCTCTGTCGCTAGACTATTACAGTACTTCCGGTCGGTCCGCGTCGCTGGCCCTTCAGATCTCTTTGCTGAGGACGACTCCGCAGGGTTGCACCACCCCGATGTTCGTCAGCTTCGGCCTCTTCGAGCCGCTCTTGGTCTCGTCCTTCTTCAGCAGCTCCTCTATCGAGTACGGGTTCCTCTTCCGCTGAGGTTGCGCCGGCCTTGGCTCGGCCGCCGCTTCTTTGGCCATCGAGTTCTGCTCGTTTCCGGTCTCCGCGATCCTCGGCGAGGGCGTCGTCTTCAAGTTCTCGGCGCCGTTCGGCGGCGGACTCTGCTCGTTCTCCAAGCTGCCGGACGAGCCGGAAGTGCTATGTCTGACGAACGCGCTGCGGTCGCTCCCGATCTTCTGGCCCAGCTCCAGAATGGTCGGCGAGTTCTGGAACGGCTTGTAGTGGTCCTGGGACTCCGTGTTCTCGTCGAGATCGCTCTTGTCCAGGGAATCGTCGCTGCCCGTCATCGAGCTGGAGCTGGACTTCAGCTCCACCTGACTCGTGCCGCCATTCTGCTCCGACAGACGCTCCACGTCCAGCGATCTGAAAACGATATGTTCCTTTTCTCAGTCTGCGCGTTTTACATGTTCTCACGTTTAGCGTTGTCGGTCTTTGTTCGCTCGTCGCCATCGGGATGCGGTTAATTTTCGTTCGTTTGTTGTCACCGGGACACGGCTAATTTCTAATCAATTCGTTGCTGGCCGACTGCAGATCTTAACGTATCGAGATTATCGGGGAAAGGAAAGACCTTTTTTATTTTGCTGAAAGCGGTAGCACATTCTCTTGGAATGGATCATTGTTCAACCGTATGCTCAATTTTTGATCGAAATCATCAACGATATCCTTTTACCGATTACACGAGAAATAAGTACAAATTTTTTAAATTGCAAGGTCCATGATCCTAGTCTCTAATTTCTTATTGTTTTCTGTCGTTCCAACTGGTAGCATTGTTAAGAAATCGTTTCAGTAATTGTACAGTGAACTAGTGCCTCTCCACAAAATTCAAGTTAACAAACGAAAGTTTGAGGATACCGTCGGACTGCCTGAAAACTGATGAACACTCACGTGAAGGACTGCATTCCGTGATGCAAGTGCAGCGTGGTCGCTTGGTACAGGGACGAGTAGAAGCTCGGGTTCCAAGATGGCGCGCTGGTGTTACCGGAAGTCGTAGAAATGTGCAGGGGTCCCAACGCCCCCGGATAGAACAGTTGGTAGTCCGTTCTCATTAGCGCGTCTGCAAACGAAACGCGTAACAATTGTTTAGGGTACCTGCAGCCGTCATGCTTCTGAACAAACGCCTCGCGCCCAGCGTTCCGATATTTTTTATTCAGCAAATTGGTGTTAATCGGATCGACGGGGCCGACTAATCGCGATCATTATGGAACCGGTTGCCGAGTTAACAACTGCAGTGTTGCGAAAAAACGAGGCATGCGATCTTTCCTTCAAGTTTAATGTCTACATTTTCGAGCTCGTCAGTCTAAATTGAGGTCGGCGGAATAAGAGGAAAAAGGGGGACCGAGCAGGAGGATATCGTTTTCATCGTTTCTTTTTTTTTTTTTTTAACGAGCTTCTCGATCCCGTACCAGTTTTACAGACAGCAATTCATAAGGATTAATTAGCGCTTGGTATCGAACAGGTATCGCCTCTGTGCAAGACTCCGTGATGCGGAAAATATCGGTGCTGTTCGACGACGGAAAATTTTGGTAATTTTTCAGTATTTATTACCGAAAGATCGAGCGACGTAGGGCCAAAAATTGTTTGCAACATATCCGGACACGATTGAACTTTGCGGGTAAATTGTTTTTTTGTTCCTCGGTGCTTCTTGTGGGTGTCACACCTACCGATCGCCAAAAATGCTTGCAAGCATCATCATAATTTCCGTAATTGAGTGGGTTAGAATCGTAGTGGCGTAAGTCGCGTTTTCCTCGTTCTGTGAATCAAGGAGTGTTATCGTTTTAACACTAAATCTACCGAGATATAAAAGCGACTGACAAAAATTGCCCGATAAGAATGACAAGATAGAATTTATTCAAACTTTTCACAATTTTATTCACTGTTATATTTAATTAATTTCGACAATTTTTAATGGAAGCAGCTTTATGACTTCAACAATTATGAAATGAAAAATGTGAAATCCGGCGGTGGTAAGTTTAGTGTTAATAACATGCGCGTTGTTCACTGACCGAATTTATTGTTAAGATAATTCAGAGTTAAGGTAATTTATAATATATAATTTATTTTACTTGTCTTTTTAACATTTTGATTATATTGTAAGACCTAAGTCAAAATTTAACTAACTTAATTTTTAATAATCTTAACTGTGTGATTCTAACTCGCTCAATCAATGAACATAAAATTTGAAACATTGGTAGATTCAATGTTCCTCGGATGCGCATCGGAGAATAGAAAAATCTATTAAGCAATTATGGACCGCGGTTCCCTAATATCGTGCTGATCACCGAATTCCGTGATGCAATTTCGCCACGGTGCACGGTGATGAGGAAAGAGAGCGAATTTAGAGACAATTTGCAGAATAAACGAGGTAAATTTTGGGGCAAATTCTCAGTTGCTCCAAGGGGTTGCGTGTCGATCGTCTCGCGGCAGTCCGCTGACGAGTCAATCGGCCACAGGGTATTCTCGAATTTCTCGTCTCCCCTTCGCCCCTTCTTCCTCTCCTGCCGCCGACACGCTATCTGCCGTTTCCCTGCTACTCTCTACCCGTTCCCTCGTTTCGATCTCGATTGTTGCACTTCTGGGACCGTCCTCGTGTCGGCTCGTTCCTTTTTTTGCCAAGCTCGTTTCTCGTCTATGGGGCGGAATCGCGGCGACCCGACGCGCGGCGAAAGGGACAAAACAATGCGAAAAAATGTCGGGCAACGAGCCCACGATACGGACAGATGTTTAGGGGATCATTAGCCGGTAATGGCGCACTTGCGACGCAGCTTTCCTCCGCGTAATGACTCACGAAGCTCCGAGGATGCGCGAGAACAAGTCGGCCGAAACTCGCAGCGCAACTGGCCACCGTTTAGCAATTTAGGATTTTAATGATCAACGATACCAAGGGGAAAGAAATGCTCGTTGTATCGTGGAGATACGAAGAAGAGATATTTAATATATATATATATATATAATATAATATAATATAATATAATATAATATATATAATATATATATATATATATATATATATATATATATATATAATATAATATATATAATATATATATAAAATTATATAGAAGAGATATTTAAGAAGCTTCGATGTGATACGTTGCAAACGTTTCTCGTGTGTCAAACGTGTGTCGAACACGAATTTATTTCTTTGCACAATATTTTTAGGATGTCTTTGAAGTAATATTTAAATTTTTGTTCACACGGACCTTCCTGTTGAAAGTATTACTCTCTATCCTTATGGTCAATCATCAAAATCTATTTATCAATTTTTTCAGGTACTCCTTCTAGACACGTTAATTTTTCTATAAACCTTAATGAAACGTGAACATTTAAATTAATTGCCAGAAACTAGATAGATAAATAATAATATTTATATTCAGGATACAAATGGACCCCAACTTCGCCATCAGAGAGTTGATACACATAGTTCATATAGTCGTATCCGAATTAGGATTTTCATTCTAATTTCTCTCAAGTAAATTGTAAAAATACAGCTTTTTTTGTATAATGTCCTGCATTTTTCGGCGTCAATTATGGTTGAATTTGTATTGACGATAACTCCGCGAAAAATCATCGTAGAAAGATGACTCTTTTTTAAAAATTAAAGCTTGAAATCTCTACTTTAAGATAATGTTTCTGGATTTTAAGTTCGACGCCACCTTGCCACTGTAACCCTTTAAATGCGACGCCTCGTTGTCACATTAAAAATTGCCAAGTTCAACGAGATGCACGTACATTGCAAAATTTGTTTCGGTGATGCCGTTTGCAGTCGAACGAAGTTCGATCCTTCCGCTTTAATTTCAAAACAAGAGAAACTTGACTGCGATTTTTTTTGCGAAGTTACAGCACTTTAAAGTAACCCTTGCATTTCGCAAGTGATCCTCGTCGGTCGAAGTTGGCCAATTTTTGTTCAAAATTTGTCTACGCTATAATTTTGCCGAACAGTATACAGGGTGCCCCAAAAATGTCTCGCAATCCGGAAATAAGGGTACCTGAGGTCATTTTAAGTAACTTTTTCCTTAGCGAAAATGCAATCCGTGGTTTTGTTTACGAGTTATTAACGAAAAACACTGACCAATAAGAGGCGAGCACGGCTGACGCGAGGCGGCCCAGTCAACGAGCGCACGAAGCCCAGTTCCGCTCATTGGCTCGGCCGTCTCGCGCCAGCTGATCTTGCCTCTCATTGGTCACTGTTTTTCTGTAATAACTCGCAAACAAAGCCGCGGATCGCATTTTCGCTAAGGAAAAAGTTTCTTCAAATGATCTCAGGAATCCCCTCCCCATTTCCGAATTATGGGACATTTTTGGGACACTCTGTGTAATTATAAGCATTCGCCAAAACAATATCTGGTGGCTTTACGGAAATTTCGGGCACTGTACGCGAACGAACGTGAAACAAGAATAGGTAGCAATAGCAGATCGTAACGAGGCTGAAGCAGTTTAGTCTATAATTATGGAACAATGGGGCTGGTTTTACCTCTGTTGGCTGTGTTCGTTGAGACTTGCGAAGCGTAGGGGCTGGTCGAACCGTTCTCGATGGCCGCGTGGTCAGTGTGAAGCCCTCCGCCACGGAGGATCCGATTCACGGAGGACACGGAGGGCAAGCTTTGGGGATCGCAGGCTCCTTGCCGGGCCAGCTGCTCACGGATCTCCCAGGCGAACATCGTCGGCTGTTCCTGCTTCATTCGTAGAATCTTTTTAACAACTGTGGGTGTGGCCACTTGCTGCAAAAGTAAAAAGCAGTTGGCAAGTGACCATCGACTGGAATACATAATTTCAAGCATTAACCTGGCGGCTGTTACTGCCTGGCCATCCCGCGCGATCAACGTTATCCTCGAAAGTGCTCTTAACACGAGAGTATCAATTCTGTCGTTTACGATCGTGTTACGATCGCCGCGTAAATTTTTGGCACACCAGTAAAATTACCTCGCTAAACACTTTATCTCGCCGTTTGATCCTTACGTTGCACGCTACACTTCCTGGTCATTTTATTTGCCGTTCATTAGCGCCGATTTCTAGGTCTCCCGCAGAACTTGGTTTTAATTAATAATTAGAAACGTGTGCGGAGAAATTCGTAGTTCCGAAACGAGCCCGGCCACTTTGGATTTAGTTTCTTCATTCGCATGAATCTTCCTAAATGCAGCGAAATTTGCTTCTAATTAATAAGTGAATGGACAGATGCTTAAGAAACGCAATTACGCGAATCCATTGTTATCAACGGTTCCGTCGTTTGTTCCGCCATTTCATAAATTAGTTTACAGTGCCAAGAATTCAGAGACGAGTCATTTCTCTGCCGCTTCTTTCGATGTATTACAGGTTTTGCAGTCAAAAATTAATCCTTTTGTACATCATATTCACTTTTTTGTAAATGAAAATCTTTTTTCAATCGTTTTGCAAATTAAATTCGCTTATTTGCAATTATTTGTTATAAAATTTAGATTAAATTTACAATTTGAATTATATTTCATAAATAATCGTTGAAGATTAACGAACAGTAGTTATTTGTAATTAAATTTGTATTGTGAACGAGCAACGAGCAACGAGCAATATAAATTCCTGTTAAATTTAAGCATTGAACAACAAGCGAGCAATTTCGATCTGTGAAGCGGTTAATTTTATTTCGTCAATATGGTGTGCAAAATAATTAACTTTGCAGTTCTAAAAGGTGAATATGATCTACAAAAGAATTAATTCGGTGCTCTGAAAGGTGAATATGATCTACAGAAGAATTAACTTTGAAGTATAAAAGGTGAATATGATCTGCAAAAGAATTAACTTTGCAGTTCTAAAAAGTGAATATGATCTGCAAAAGAATTAACTTTTCAGTTTTAAAAAGTGAATATGATTTACAGAAGAATTAACTTTGAAGTATAAAAGGTGAGAATATGATCTGCAAAAGAATTAACTTTGCAGTTCTAAAAGGTGAATATGGTCTGCAAAAGAATTAATTCGGTGCTCTGAAAGGTGGACATGATTTACGGAAGAATTAACTTTGAAGTATAAGAGGTGAATATGATCTGCAAAAGAATTAACTTTGCAGTTCTAAAAAGTGAATATGATCTGCAAAAGAATTAACTTTGTAGTTCTAAAAAATGAATATCATCAGCAAAAGAATTAATTCGATGTTCTAAGAGGTGAATATGATCATCGGACGAAAAATTAATTTGTGGTTCTAGAATGTGAACGTGATCTGAGCGAAAGTATAAATTCGAAGTGTCTTCGAATTGAAGATATTTTCAAATTCTACTTCGAAGCTCGCGGTTGATTCCGAACGAGTCGTAAAACAGGACGAAGAATGGCGGGCTAAGTAAGAGAACGTAAAGGACGTTTTATGGGTCCCCCGAAGTAACCACGTGTCGCGTCCCTTTCGCGTTGCTCAAATTGTCGACGTGTTTAACGTCTGCACAGATCGCCGGATAATGCGATAAGTAAGGAAGCTAAATTTGGGAATCGTCGAAATCTTCGGGTAAAATCGACGGAATAAGGACGACGGCGCGGCGGTGGGATTGAAACAGTGTTATGGGGCTGTGCCACCTGATGTTCCCCCGGAGGGGTGATCCATATCGCGGCCATTTCCGAAACTTAAACGTTGATGCCCGCGATCCTCGCCCCGATATGACACGATGTTATCGATTCAATAGCGTAATTCGAGTTCCATCGATCCGACTCGCAAGATTTTGTCTCGCGTACCTCTTTAGTTCGTTTGCTACCTTTTTTTTTCTTCTCTCGTCGATCAAAAAACAGTGATGCAACCGGCCCGATCGGGCGTACACAGGTTTCTGATTTCTTCGCAATATATTCCGATTAAGATCGCTGCAAAATCCTACACAGCCATTTACGATCTTGATCTGTGTTTTTGATCATTTTCGCTCATGATCGCGCATGTACAATTCAATGAGCCATTTAAATGTAACTTTTTATCATACGTTTATGTACGTTCCCTTTATTTTTGTACAAGTAGCTGTCCGGCGAACGAAAACCTGAGCTGAATGTTTCTTAAAGTAATCGTTGTTTAATTCAATAAACGACATTATCGTGAACTGTTTTCAGGCCGAGTTCGTACACCCTTGAAAACAATTTTAGCATTTCTTCATAGTTATAGCCTTTTGTCGAAGTGTAATATAAGATTTAGCGAGACATACGATGGATTTTTACGAAATGGCATCTTCAAGACATCTGTAGTTGTCTAATAGAACTACATCAATTTTAACCCTTTGCACTCGAAATTATTTTAACTTTAAGGTATTTCTTCCAACGTGTACTATCTTGAATTTGTAATATTTTCGTATTGCATGAACGTGAAAGCGATCTTATTTTTGCTCGTACGATACATTTTAAACAGCTCTTTAAATATAAGCGAATTTTATAACGCAAACGTTGCTTTAAAAAATAATACAACAATTTCTACTCTGGTGTCCCAGAATCGATATTCGAGTGCAAATGGTTGATCTAAAAAAAAAGGTATTTATTAGAAGATCTCTAAAATCTTAAGAGCTTGTGTATTTCACTTCTTTTGCATAACATTATTTAACAAAACCTCTTCGAAAATTACAACGCTAAATGAATATAAATCGAGTCAGAAGCGCCAAAACTCGAAGTCCATTGATTAGCCACGATTAACAGCTCCTACAAATTCTCCATTTTGGTAAACAACTTGTGCTTTTGTCAATAATTAATTTTAGATTGAATACAGTTAGTAGAAGCTACGATGTTGAACGATCGCGAACGCAAGTTAGAAGTTCCCGAGTCGATGCGACCGCTGGGACGGTTGCCGATTATTATTAACCCGGTCATTTTTCGTGGCGTGTGGTGAGCCCGCGTTATCTCATCGACAAATTAACCCGAAAGTACCTAGTCACACTGTCGTCGAAATGGACAGGCAGGGGCCGCGGCCACATGTCGTTCACAGGTGAAGCACGTTAGCCCGGGAATCAGATAACGGGAAGGTCCCAAAGGTAGGCGGGCAAAGGGCCCGGCCACTTTGCGATTTATCGTGCGACGAGTTGTTATGACGGATAGCGACGGTTAGTCGGAGCGACTGATATTTTCTCACACGCTCAACGGACAAGCAATGAAACCAACGTCGAGAAACTAACCACCGAATGTTCTTCGACGGGTCGCAACCTTCAATTTCGATTCGATTGATAAAAGCGTCGCGGGAGAACCGATCACCGTACTTTCTCAACCGAACACCGAACGATCTGTTTTTTTTTTTTAAAAGAACACGATTTTTCGGAGCCTCCTGCAGAAATTAGCGCAGCGAATAGTAAAGCAACGATTTTTTGCCACCACGCACTAACGAAGTTTTCATGATTTATCGTTACTTGTTATTGTCAGTATTATATCTGAATGTGTCTTTGTATGTGTTAACATTTTTCGAGTGTTCGAATGGTAATTAAATTTAGTATATCTATTATACAGCGGATTTTTACGCAAAATAAAAATTTGATTAATTGCCGAACAGGGAAGTCGGGCACGAGATTTTTTCGTTTGTTAATCATCTTTAAGAAGTTCAAATTAATACATCAGGATTCCTAGTTTCTTTGAATCGTTTCACCTAATCATTTCTGTCATAAGTGCATAAAATCTGCAGTCTAGTTATCATTATTATCATTGTGAATATTATTATCATATTTTTGCTACCATGTTTTGTCGTTATTACAATTGTTAGTATTTTTTCCATATGTCCATCTAGTACATTACGTATGTTGTCAAGTATTTTTTCAGAAAATTGCATGGAATTGAACGCTCAACGGACAAGCAATGAGACCAACGTCGAAACTAACCACCGAATGTTCTTCGACGGATCGCAACCTTCAATTTCGATTCGATTGATAACAGCGTCGCGGGAGAACCGATCACCGTACTTTCTCAACCGAACACCGAACGATCTTTCTTTTTTCAAAAAGAACACGATTTTTCGGAGCCTTCTGCAGAAATTAGCGCAGCGAATAGTAAAGCAACGATTTTTTGCCACCACGCGCTAACTAAATTTTCGGAGAAATTAATGGTTGACGGAATGGCGGTCGCTCGACGCAAACGTACAATTGTTCGACGTTGAAATTACTGTAAATTAAAACAATAATTCTTCGATCATCTATTAATCCTTTGCACTCGAGTGACGACTCTGAGGCGCCACTAGAAATTGGTTATTTTTCAAAATCATTGTAAAAGCATTAGATTCGTTTATATTTAAAAAAAAAACTGTTAAAATTACATTGTACTTGCCAATAAGCTCAATTTCATACGCATAAATCGCAATAAATTATATAAAATAGAAATATCGTAGATCGGAAAATGTGTTTTGGATTTCGAATTCAAACAGCTTCGACTGCAAAGGGTTAAACAAAATCATGTTTTACCGGAATGACGTTCTGGGAGAGAGAAGAAACTGCGAGAAAATTGCAACGAAATTATAACAAGATTACAGCAAGATCGCAACAAAATTACAATAAATTGCGTAAGACATGTATTTTTAAACGAGGCGTTTGTTTAAAGAAGAAGGACTCGATCGATTTTTTTTCAGACGAAATTCTCCAAAATCGAGTTCCGGCCAGACTGTTAACCGGGCCACAACCACTTAATTATTTTCGCAAAATCTATAGTTTATTGAACCTTATAGGTGCACAGACTGCGGCTATCGTTCGAGCAAGCACCGTGGCAAAATTGCATCGTACTACACGTAGTAACGCGTACCCGTGTTTTATTACAGTTTAGCCCCGGTTTACCGGAGGGCTCATCTGCTCCTCCGTCAGCCCGTGAGTTCCGTTCGCATGGGACCGGGGGCTCGCGGGACCCAGGGGCCCGTGTCAGTGGTGCTCAATCCGTGCCACGTTCATTTGACTTGCTAATGAACGCGGGCCCTCGGATAATTTTATGCTAACGCGATGGAAATGTTATTCGACGTACAGATTTTCGAGATCGCCGATTTCACCGAGCCACGAGCCAGGGGAGAACGATATGGTCACGGGGGGCCCGATTTTCTGCGTGCGATCCTCTACATGTCGGGGTCATTGGCTAGTCATACTCTGTGCGATGGTTTTATATTTTTTTTTCGATACCCCGTTAATTTTTCCACTTCGCGTACTCGACTTCTGAAATTAGATTTACTATCACCATTATCTTTATCAATATTATAATTATATTTTTACTACAATGATTTTCGTGACTTTTTCATGATTTATCGTTAGTTGTTATTGTCAGTATCATATCTGTATGTGTTTCTGTATGTGTTAACATTTTTCGAGTGTTCGAATGGTAATTAAATTTATTATCTATTATACCGCGGATTTTTATGCAAAATAAAAATTGTCTGCATTAATTGCCGAACGGGGAAGTCGGGTAAGAGATTTTTTCGTTTGTTAATCATCTTTAAGTTCGAATTAATACATCAGAATTCCTAGTTTCTTTGAATCGTTTCACCTAATCATTTCTGTTATAAATGCATAAAATCTGCAGTCTAGTTATCATTATTATCATTGTGAATATTATTATCATATTTTTGCTACCATGATTTGTCGTTATTACAATTGTTAGTATTTTTTACATATGTCCACCTAGTACATTACGTATGTTGTCAAGTATTTTTTCAGAAAATTGCATGGAATTGAAGTGTGTTTGGTATGATTAAATTAAAATTGAAAAGAGTTTACAACATCAGTTATATTTTCAATGTTCTCACGTATTGCGGATCCCATTAAAATTAATAATGTGTAATGGATTAGCGTAATAATTAATTTTCAGAGGAAATAAGTCTGACATACACATACGGGTGACGTGGCAGTCAAAGTGTTAAAGTAAGGATAAGAATCAACCATGCTTTGAGAAACTATTCCGTTCTGTTGTGATAACATAACAATCTTATATGCGTCAACTTTAGTTCAATCTTCTATGGGGGAAAGTATGTGAAATAAAAATGATACGGTTCTTACTATTGCGTTAAAAAATTTACTTGTACGATTTTGGGCGCGTGTAAAATAAACATACTACAGAAATGTCTCCCTAACTGACGCTCAGATTGTGCACAAAAATGAACAATTTGGCAAGAGGAGATACGATTATTCGAGCCTCGCGGCTCGTTTTTGTAATTGTTGACAATTCGTAACTACAGAAACAAACCGCAAGGCTCGTATAATCGTATCTCCTTTTCCCAAAATATCAATTAGAGAGACATTACTATACACATACTGTGTCACTCCTGGCAGTATTCGCTGTTCAAGAAACACAATGAAATTAAAATTGGATTCACCAATCGTCGATTAGATTCGTTTAACCAACTCCAACCAAAATGAACGTATAATATCGTCCTTCATTGTAGTATCCGCAGTTTAAAAAATCGAGTGAAGACACGGCTCGATCCATTGTTTAACCCCTCGCACCACGATTTCTTTCACGGTTGCAGCGATTGGAGTTGTAGTTCACAATTCGCTAAAAGAATAAGAAAACCTGATAACTATTGTATGCCTACGTGTTCCCCAATGTCTGTACATTAATAGCAACAAAATAGAATATTATTTGTTAGACGATATCGTAGGGCGAGGGATGAAACACGTCGCATCTATTTCTATAGTTCATCGATAACTTCATTTTCCATTTACTTTGTTTTCAATGTCGCTCTCCGAGGGAAGATCGCGCGCTGGCAATTTTCGATAACGGAGACAGTTCGAAAGAAAAAGACCTCGAGAAAGAGTCGAGGAAGGTTGGCAAGCTCCGAGCAATTTGTCACTTCTGGAGGGCAGCGTGCCGGACACGGCATTATTTGCGTCCGATCGATGGATGGAGCCGAACAGCCGATCCCTAAATCAATCGCGGTCGATATTCCAGTGGATGTGGCAAGGTAACGAGGAGGATCGCAAGAATGGGCCGGTGTCCACTGAATGGCACCGATATGGAAGCACCACTGGTGGCCAGAACGTTTAAGGGGGTAGCCTGCTCGTTCGCCTAATAGTCTCGGGGGTTAGGACACACATCGCGTGCTCCGGGGAGCATCTCAGATTCTAATCTGACACTTCCGTCGTCATTTCCACAATTACCCCTAGCCACGGTGTATGTGTCCCAATGCCTGCCCCCCCTCTCTCTTACTCTCACCTTCTCTCTTATTCTCTCTCTCTCTCTCTCTCTCTCTCTCTCCTTCTCTCCCTCGTTGTCGGTCACATATCGTTGTGCGGTCTGCGGCAGACACGGGTCGCTGATCGACGATGTCTTTCGTGCCAGTGTCTGCGTGTACGGTGGCGCACCACAAAAGGAAGTTGGCCGGGCCGGACAGACATCTGGCGCTAAACGTTAGATAACGTAAACTATCGAACAGGTTGGCCAGTAATTACCAGCAAAGGGGTTGGCCTCGCTCTGTGCCCGTGGTTATTACCAATGATACGTCCAACGAGGACGTGTCCCAACGTCTTTTCGGCTCTCTCGCCCCATGCCTCACCCCCTCCTTTTTACCCGAATTATCCACTTTCAGTTAAGCTGCACTCGCGGCGTTCTTGCTGCAATTGCACCTTGTTAACGTCCCGACGACTCGAGCAATCGCAGCGATCGGCTCGTCGGTACCCACAAAGTACCACCGACAGAAGAGTAAGTCCGATTTGCTCCCGGTTCTGCGATTCTGCGAGACGTCCGTCGACAGTTGGCAATTTTGCCACCTTTTCTTGTTGTAATTGGCCGATGGTATCGTCGACTTATGAAAAGCATTCTACAGAGTTTTATGCGACATGGAAGCCTAATTTGGACGCACGGAATTTGGGTGTGCGTTCGTTTTCATTCATCGTTGATTGGCGCATCGTTGCACGTCTGCTGCTGCAGCGCTTGGTGCAATGAAATCTCTTTGGAATGTATGTATACAAAATACAAGAAATTTTCGCGTATATAAGAAATATTGTGTTATTAAGGATAAAGTATACATAAGAAATGTTATGGAAATATTTTTATACAAATACATTCGCGTTCGATCTCTTATGCTTATATATTCATATTGATTATCTTGTACACATGATTATGCTTATCGAACCGCGGTGTTTCTAATACCAGTTTTAAAACAATGCCGTCCGCTTCATCGAAGTATACAATGTTTTTGATTGCTAACAAACAGTAGATAAACAAAATTTCTTTCTTTCTTTCTTCAATAAAAGAGTCTTCGTAAAAGTAATTCACTCAACCTTTCTTTCCATTTTAAATGCAACATATTCATTCTTAATCTCGGTCTAACTAAAAATGAACGAACTTCGTACATCAAAAAATCCCATTTAGCAGAAATGCTTCTAATTTAACCCATCGCGGTCGCGCGATAACTCCAAGACACCGCTAAAAATTGTCATATCACGTTTCAAACTAATTTGAATATCGTCAAATTTGTTTATGCTTGGAAAACTGTTAACAGTGTAACTGTTGCACGAGTCACAAAATTAATATAAAATCGCGAAATACACTTACAGGTCAGAAAAGCTATTTTATGGATTTCGAGTTAAAAAGGGCTTCGACTGCGAACGGTTAAACATATTTCTGCAATTTTTTTTATGCAACGAAAAGCCGTCGACAGAGCTTTTACAACTAGTTTTCGAAACGGATCAATTCCATCGAAGTAGCGTTCGTAGGATCGCGGAGTGCGAACGACAGCCGTTCCCCGGATTCGGAGAAAAATAATAATTTCATGGAGTACTGGATATCTCACGAGATCGCGGTTCGATCGCGCGAAACTCGTTATAAATGCGCACTGTAAATAAAATTACCGTTAACGTGATGTTCGCACGTTGTAAGGCCTCGCTGTGCACACGCGGCCGGGAATCGTTGATGTTTGTTTTCCACGTTCCAGGACGCACTATCGGCTCCCGCTAAATCATTCATCGAAAAATTAATACTTACGGCGGGGGAGGGCTCTCGAACGCGAGCCGCTATCGCGGCCGCGAGAGATCTTAATTACCAGATAAACGGAAAAGCTTCCGATCGACACACGCGGATCGCCGGGAAAGCGAGCGTCTACATGCGAGAATATTTATGACAGCTCGCCCGATATGCATGCGGCCGGCCACACGTAGCTACAGTGCAATTTAGTGGTTAATTTAGTGGAAAATTGATTTTCCCTGCACCCTCGATGGAATAGCGAGCGATCCGGCCGCGGTCGAGAATTTATGATGCAAAAATGGAAATCACCCGGGAATCGTGAAGGGGTCCGTTGTAGATTAGGCTTCTCGCGAAACTCGTTTCTCTTTCTTCGCGTTCGTTCCACGGTCGTTAAACGGTTTCTAAAAATGTAAGCCGCCGCCGCCGCATCTGTACCGGAGTTACATAGTACGCGAAAATAACATGAAATCACGTAAATCGAGCGACCGACAGCGAGGGAAGCAGCAACGATGACTCCGCGCACACTATTAAATATTCGGCCAGAAACCGAAATTACACGGGTTACCGCAAGTATTTTAAAATTGACCAATCGAATGGTCGGCGAACGTCGGCTCGTCCACGGTCCTCGCTGCAAAGTACAATGATTTTTTGCGCATACTCCTCAGGGACGTGTAATCTCGTGCGCGTATCCCTCCCTCCCCCCGAGTTTCCAGGCGTCCCGCAATAATTCAATATTGCGCAAACACCGCGCCGGTAATTTTCATTATAACGCTGTATTTCATCGCAATAATTCGAGCGGTGCGCGTACGGTATTCGGGAAGCGGATCGGTTCCAGGAAAGCTGAAAAATTTGCTGAAAAAAGCCGATGATCGAAGCTCGCGACGCGACGCAGGCAGAGAGAACGAGAGAGAGAGAGAGAGAGAGAGAGAGAGAGAGGGAGTGAGAGGGAGGGAGGGGAAGAAGAGAGGATATATGGGAACACCTGCGAAGGGGCCCAGTTAAACAAACACAGAAAAAGAGGAGAACGACGAAGATTGCACGATTTTCTCGCGGCTTCGACGTTCCTCTTTATTATCGGCGTTTCGACGGGGCGTACATTTTTCATGAGACAATTTCCTCTGCCGTGATGGGAGTCCATTATCCGACGCGTATCGCGGCCGGCGCGGGCACGTATGCACCACGGTGCCGGAGATAATAACGAAAGTACACGGGACACGCTTCGGAAACGTTACGTTGCCGAGAACACGTGTAGATCGCCGATAGTTCGGCAATTAATTCGCGAAATTAACCGGCCGATCGGCAAATAATGAGAGAGGCGATCCTAACTGGCGTGACGATCCATTACGTCGCGATAACGATTCAACGCGAGCGAATCCGATCGATATAACGCTGTCGAGGAGTCTAGCTTTCTATCTGATCTGCTCGCGTTCCGCTAACACCGTCAGCGAAATTTATTTCATCCCCGCGGAATCCACAGAAACGCGGGCAACGAAACTATCTCGGAACGATGCCTGTTGGTTCACTGTGTGCGGTTAAGAAACCCGTTTAGTCTTCGCGATGGTACTAATTAAGTTGAACGAACATAGTGCACACAAAGTATAGGAGGATGCAGCTCGGATATAATCGAGATCCTCCGCAGAATCGAGATCCGAGTCAGAAAAACTGAAAATGTAATTTATTTGTTCAGCAGCGGAGTTGAACGATTTCGATAAATTCTTTGGATAAATTTCTGTTCGAATAATACGTAAAATAAATTCTACGAATACAATTTTATTCGAATAACGATTTGGATAAATTCTTCGGATAAAATTCTGTTCGTGTAATAAATATATCGAATAAATCTTTCGAATATAATTCTATTCGAATGACGATTTCAATAAATTCTTTGGATAAAATTCTGTTCGAATAATATATGAAACAAAATTCTACGAATAAAATTCTACTCGAATAACGATTTGAATAAATTCTACGAATAAAATTTTATATGTTATTCGTTATTTGAATAAAATAAATCCAATCCAGATGAACAGACAGTTTATTTAATAAAAGGCATCATTTTGTGTACAATATATTCGTTTATGTTCATATATTTCATATATGTATTTCGTTAATTTTGCACCAATAATATGCAGCAAAAAATATTTAGGAAACTTAATATGTTGTTCGACGGTGCATAAATAATTTTTCCGATAAATCGTGTCGCATAAAAGGGAAGTACCCTATTCTCCAAAATACGATAAAATATTAGTGATTCCATGTGGCATCGTGTCAGTTTTGTCTCATCCGATATTTTTCCATCGATTAGCGATAGAGTTTTGCTTGCGAAAATTTAATTTAGCTTGAATGTGATTTTTAATGGCTAACACGTTGCGCGAGAACAGCCGGATGCTGAATACGTCTGACATACCAACGACTGGGACTCCTTTAAGTGGTAAGATCAAATCTACAGAGCGATTTCGTACAGAAGTATCATTAAAACGGCAAGCTATAATTTCACGACCCACTGCCGTTCCTTTTCGTTAGACGGCAAAAATTTCAGCTGTTTTTCCAATGGAAACTGGAAAGCTGCTTTCGGGAAAGGAGGTCGATTTAAAAGCACCGTGTAATTAGGGACCCGACGCGCTATACCATTAACTGTATTTCCGCCTGCGTTTAATACTCGAAGCCAAGCGAAAGCGTAATCTTAAACAATTAATGAAAAAGGAGGAGCAAGAGATTTTTATCGAGCTTGGTTTTGAATTTCAGACGGAAACTTGAACAATTCATAAAATTGAGAATAAGAAACATTGCTACGTGATCGGAATTAACATCTTGATTTACAGAACCCGTCAAAATGACGGGTCACTAATTTTTTAATTTATGATTATTCAGATCGTACAGATACATTCATGAGTTATTTATTCAATTTTTTATGTTACTTACGACAAATGTTACAATAACACTTGTTAAAATTCAGAATAAATGTCTTATTGTTACCTTTATAAACTAATATGAAGCAGCTGTTTCTTATGCTCCGTAAATATAGTGTTGAATAGAATTCGTTTATTTTTTCCAGCATAAAATAATCCACTGTTGTCAAAAGTTTAGAAATTGCAATTGTAAGAAAAATGGCAACGAAAAGAACATTTCTAATATCGACGTGCAAAGTAACAACAATTGATCTTGATCTTTTATTTACCGCTTTTATGTCAATAACAACGCAATGAACATTAATGGTCTGTGAGACGTTTTAACCCATTCGCTGTCAACTACGAGATACTCGTAGATTTTTATAAATCTAAATTATAAATCTCTCAATTTATTTACTATTTATAGCTTATTATTATTTGTTACATATTATTATATTTTACTTGTTATTATTTATTTAAAAAAAGAAACGTTGGCGTCTAGGACAGATTTACAATAATAGTTACATTTTTGTTGATTTTGACCAGCAGCCAAAAACGTTTGCCGACGCTTGATCTAAAAAGATCGTAGCTGCAACGTGATGCAACGTGAAATCATCCCAAAAGAGATTAGAATTGCTTGAAGTAAAAGAAAAAAAAGAGTTGTTTCGATTACTCAGAACAATTAACCCCTATACGACGCGGATGGCTCGAAACGCAATTGACTCGACGACGCGACGCGGCGTGGTATCGCGGGGAAGTTCGAGCGACCGTGTCTTGCGGTCGTTGAAATCACCGTCGCTATACATTTCCGATTCGAGCATAGAGCACCGCTCGGGACGGGCGCGTCCGTGGCATCGAATCCGTCGTTCAGCCGCATCACCTGCTCGTTAATCTAGCGACGTAGAATCCGCGGAAACGCGTTATCCGCTGGCTTGACTATTTTGGCGTCTCGGTCGGCGAGCAAAACGAGTAACGCCGCAATAATGGCCGCTGATGACGATCGTTTACATGCGCTCGTGATCGTCCCCGCGCACAGTCAGAATTTAAATATGCTTTTCAGGCTGGCTGCCGCGGGATAGGAGAAAAGAAAGAGAGGAAAAGGGAGAGAGAGAGAGCGAGAGAGAGAGTGAGAGAGAGAGAAAGAGAGAGAAGGAGAGAAAGGAGGAGTCCGGTTGCAATTCAGCGGAGGTCGACGCACGGCGACGTGCCGCGTTATTAAAATAAATTCATTAAGCCGAAACCCGGAGGATCTCGCGGCGCGGTGCGTGCGCAAGAAACCTGCTTGTACGAGCGGCGTGCAATTATATTGTCATTAGTGACGTCACGCCGGTAATACAGCATACCATCCGCTTTGTTGGCCGCGCATTCGTACGAAGCGTTTCGCGGGATCCATCTGGACGGAGGATAATCCGGCTCGCCACCTCGCAGCCGTTGATTATCGAACGAGCGCCAACCTGCAGCCTGGATACGTGATATCGTCGTTGCGCCCGAACTCGTTAACTTGCAATTTTCTGAAGACCGAGGGAAAACGGAGCGAACGATGCGATTCCGCGGGGAGGAGATTTGCGCGAAGACTCAATCATAGGACGCGTAAAAGTCGACTTTTTCTTCGATCTTCTTGCCGGAAGGGTTAAATGTGATAATTACTAACGCAGCGTCTGCGTCGCGACGGCCGTAGAACGAAAGTTCTTCACCTCTGGCGTACTGAATTTTTGAGAAATTTCACGAACGATCGACCAACACCATCCAACGAGCGAACCTTTTTCTTGTTGTATGCAAAAATAACGTTTGTCGTATCCTTCTCACAGTCAAATTTATACAACATTTTTATTATTATACTTACAGATGCCCTGCAGGCGTAATTTTGTATTTGCTTTGTGATTTGTTTCACTATTTACAGCAAAATCGTCCCAATTGTCCTCCAAATTGTGACCAAAAATGGACAATTTGGGAAGAGGAGCCGATTGTCGATAACTATAAAAACGTGGCGCAAGGCTCGAATAATCGTATCTCCTTTTTCGAAATTGTCCATTTTTGTTCACAAGTTGAAGGACAATTGGAGAGAATTTACTGTATCGAGAATTTTTGTTCACTCGTTTGATGTAAATACTTATCACGAAGTTCTCCATTACGCTTTGAAAATAGCCGTAACTAGCCGGAAAGACGCTAGAATTGTGCCCAGGGGTCTGTGAACTTAGTGGTAAGACAGCTCGTTTACGGTAATATCGCTCAACGTAAGTGTTCATTCGCTGAACAGGTGAAACTAGTGGAGCTATCTACGTGTAAATGATGAACTCCTGTTTCTTTATTTAACAACCGCACGACGGACCTGCTCGACGAAAATATAACTCAGCATACTTAGGTAAGCAAGAACTTTAATGAAACGTTTGAAAATTTCTAATTATCAACGAAAGCTGGATAGTCAAATAACAATAGTGAAATATCTGTATTGGGATTGAAATAAAGCCAACCCCGTCGTCCGAGCGTTAATAATTATTGAAATTGTAAGAATGCTTTCGTCTGCACATTTACTGTACATATTTACATATACATATCTATTTACTCAGATGTATCTTCTAGTAAAAATTTTGCAATTACGATACGTGTGCGTGTCTATTTATTCAGATGCACTTTGTAGTAAAAATTGTGCAATTACTATATGTAGAATGATATTTACGAACTGCGATCCTGCAGACACTCGCACCCACAATGGTCATATTTTCTGGACAATATTATTATGTATTATATAATATTTTGACAATATATTATATATTTTATAATATTTTGACAATATATTACATATTATATCATATTTTGGATAACATCGAGTCCAAAGGATGCAACCTGTTTGAACACCAACGACGAAATTCCGCCTGCGAAATTTGCCGCGATCGGCTAATTAAAAAGAGAACCGCGGAACGCAATAAATAACGGTCGCTCGAGTCGGCCATGTTGGATATTAGCCGTGAAACGACGTCGTACCTCCCCTCCTTCGAAATGGATTTAACATGCATATTTATTAGAGGCCTTACCCGAATCGCTCTGCAAAGCCCACACACAATGTTTCCGAACTTAAACGACTACGAGAGATTACTGAAAAATTATTCACGATCCGACAAAAAGGAAACCTTGCGGGGCCGCGTACCCCCGGCACTGACATCGGTCCCCGTTCGATCGTAATTGAATGATCGATTCAATCATCCCGGGGTATCGTTAAGGGAAACGGCGCGCCGGTGGAACGGGGTTAAATTCAATGAAACGCGGGATCGTCGGGAAAGAATTTAAAATTTAAATGGAACACCCGTTAAAACCGCGTGTCACGCGCCGCCCGGACGGAATTCACTTTTCCCGTAAGCGGCCGACTAAAGACCGTTAAGTGCGTCTAATTCGACCCGTTTTCGACCGAACGATCGGTTTTACGAGCGGCGTCGAGCGGCGATTCCTCTCGTGGCGTCGTCGTTCCGCGCGGAATCGATGCGGCCCCCCGAGATAATTTCCCGCGACACCCGAGACCGCGGACCAAGAAAACCGTGCAAACCCATGAAATTATGCAAATGCGGCCGCCGCCGCTGCAAGGTGTTTGGATAATTGCGTGCACCGTCGGCCCCGCGCAGCCCTTACTTAAAATCACATCAGCGCTGCGCTCGGGCCCGCCGACGATCCCTCCGTCTCTTTTCACCTTTTCCTCCGGCCGTATCGCCGCCTCTCTTTCCCTCGATCAGTGTCACCGCCCCATAACGCACACATCTTCTCCGTGTTTATTACGCTTTTTGTTCTCCTCCTGGTGGTATCCCTAATTGCGATGGGCAGAGGGTAACAACCCCCATCGGTAAACGTATATGCACCTCTCCGCGGCGTTTCGTCGAATGACTTTCTTCGTTCACGAATTCCTCGCATCGATCGGGTAATGACTTCGATTGACCTTCGAACGGTGATCACGCTTCTTTCAATATCGCTAACGAAATTACAAAGATACGTCGACGAGCAAGTTTTCTGATACGTTTCTTTATCGCAGCATACTTTATAATAGACGTTGCACGAAGTTCGAACGGGTGCGATTTTGTTATTGTTACGAAACGATGCACGTTAGTCGCATTTAGGACTCGTTAGTTCTAGTGTTAATATCACTAGCTGTAGCGTGACGTCGAATTGACTCCGTGTCAAAGGCGGTGGCACGATGTCAAATCGACTCGATATCAATCATTTCAATCTAATTTAATTTAATTTATTTTGATTACTTTCTATATTCGCAAATTGCTGTTCAGAACGATTAAACAGAGAGAAAATATCGAACGCTTCAAATTCCGCTCCGGATTTTCGAAGGAACTACTAGAAAGTCGACGGTAGATAAAGTGTTAAATTGCATTGTTTTTGTTACAAATGCATAAAATCCGCTGTCTTTTATCACCCTTATCGTGGAAAACATATTCGTGGAATACATATATTTATCTTTAAATCATTATTTAGTACAGAAAGTAAGCCGAGAGGTCCTAATTTTCATTTCACGCGCCTCTCACTTGTTCAAATCCTATTCCGCGTATTTTATAGCATAGATTCTGTAGTTCTACATTTTAAATATAGATATCTAAAATATCTAAAAATAAATAAAATATCGGAAATTTTTATACATCTAAAATAATAATAGCATAGAATCCCCCAAATTCGTCATCTTACTATTATACTAATATTTATGATCTTCTTAGAGATCATGAATATTTAATTGGCATGTGCGAGAAGATACGCTAAGAAAAATCACGTTAGGTTTTAACATGCCTGCAAAACGTGTCAGAAACATAGTAAATCGTCTGGAAAATGTTTAAAAATCGTTCCTTACGATTTTTGATCTCTTAGGTGAACCTAACACGTGGAGGAAGAGTGCTATACAAGCGACACTCACCTTTGTTTTGCTGCCTCCGATGCTTCCCGGCCGGATGCTTCCCGTTTCGTAGAATCTTGTCAGGATTTTCGAGACACAACCATGGGAAACGAGAAGCTGTCGCGAGATATCGCAAGGCCTGACGCCGACCAATGCGAGTTGCACGATCCTTTGTCGAACACAGTCGGGCAATGGTCTCCCGTTAACAAAGACACCACCCAATTGATTCACTCCCGCTTGGCCTGCAACAATAGATAATTTTCTTCGATGTTTGCACAACGACACGTGCGAGGTTCTCTATGACTAACACTGTTTTCGAAAACCATGTCTTGCTAACTATACGGCGGATCTTTGCGCAAAATAAAAATTGTCGTCGTCTCTCGTATCGAACAGAAATTCGTTAAAAATGTGTATTATCTTTTAACGACGTCAATACAGTATTTTTAACCCTTTGCACTCGAAGCTATTTTAACTGAAAATATAAAATCATTTTTCTAAATTATAGTATAATATTTCTACTTTATATGATAAAATGCATTTTATGCATATGAAATTGACTCTTGGGACTCGCACAACAGTTACACTCTTAATAATTTTTTAAATCTAAACTTTGTTAATATAAAAATTATCTTAAAAGGTGATATAACGAATTTTAGTGGTGCCTCAGAGTCACCACTCGAGTGCAAAGGGTTAAACTTTTCCTCTGTCTTTACTGTTCCGTATTTCGTTTATTTACTTTTGCAACAATTGTAGAAAATTCGTAGCTCACAATATCGCATTCGATCTGCAAAAATCTACTAACGAACTCATGCGAACTCTGGTAGCAAAACTGAGACACGTGGAAGATCATTCAAATCAACGATAACGAACTAGATCATAAGACGGTAGAAATGTGGTATTTCTACTGTTAGTTTACTAAATATATATAATATTTACGAATATAATATTCTCTATGCTGCTTGAATAATTTTACATTAGTCGAACATTTTATGAAGCGAATAATATTCATCGACAAAGATGTGTAAATATTGTGTTGGAGATCAACGATGTATGTATGGTCGTGTAGGTGTGAGCGCGTGGAGCGTTTGTTTTGTTTTGGAGTCTCGGCGGTGCTGCGGTGGAATGGTCAAAGGGTCTGTGACGCTATTAGTTTGTAACTGTTGAGTATTTTCAGTTTCGCCCGAGTTGCAGAACAACGTGCAGTTCGTTCATTATGTATTATATTACTATTGCGTTGAATACGCGACTACACACTGTGCTGTGATCGTTTAGTTTGAATAAACATTATCCTGAAATTATAATTATTATATATATATATATATTAATATTAATATTATAATTATTATATAATTATATAATTATATTATATTATAATTATAATTATTATATTATTATATAATTATATTATATTATAGTTATAATTATTATATAATTATATAATTATATTATATTATAATTATAATTATTATATAATTATATAATTATATTATATTATAATTATAATTATTATATATATACAATTATTATATTAATACTTATACAAAAAAAGAACGTACATACTATTATTAGCGTAATGGACACGATTGCAAGAATACGTAATAGACGATGAACATTAAAGATTGCTCGAAGAGACTCGTACAAAGATGAAACACGGCTAATGCATATTGTTTTATAACTAGACTGAGGATCTTTATGCAAAATAAAAATTGTGTGCTTTTCACGCAAGATACAGAAGCTGCATAGAACTTTCTTTGTATGTTGGTATTCTTAAATTTGTTCAATCTTCTCGCTGTTTTAAAATTTTACGCAATAAATGCATAGAATCCACGGTTATATTCATAATAATGACATGATCAGATTTATTTAAACTGCGTTTTTATATTATAATATATGCTTGAACGAAGAAGTTCGTATAAAAATTTCTGATAAGATCATTTTTACAGTATCAGGAACGGTAAAAGAAAAAAATCGGGAACCAGTCATTTCGACCGGTTCGGTAGTTCTCGTGATACAGTATAGTAACGTTCATAGAATTTTATCTGAATACGTATCTTTGCGCAAAATATGGACACAGAACTACTACAAAGTAGTTTCGGGCAACTGGCGCTGAACGACGTCGGACGATGCCTAAATGAAATCATTAGCCCGAATTAGGAGAGAGGATTGGCGTTATTGCCAAAATGCAGGTGTTTAGTCCTACATCGGCCGGTTTCGGGGGCCCATCGGAATAGTAATAATCTGCTAATAGCGAGTATATACGATTTTGGGAGGATCGGTGGGGCAGATGGTTTCCCCGTTCCCTCTAATAATCGCTGACAAGTCGGATGTCTTCGACGGAGGAGCAGCCCGGCTGACATTCTTGCGTGCGTCCCTTTGGAAAACGAAGACGTGTAATCATCTTCTATCCGTCGCGCCGCGCCGCCGGATGTCGACCGCCGGGTTGTCACAGAAAACGAACGAGGATCCTCGTTCGAGTTGGTTTCAACTAATTTTCGGACGCTTCTTGTTGCCCCGGATTACAGCTTTTAACAATTTTTCACGCACTCGACGAAACGTAACATTATCGGCCGCTCTCCCCAGTCTTTTTCTCTGCTAACGGTCGTCCTGCCTGCCATTTCCCACGTATTTAAACTTGCTACATACTTGTTAAGAAGCTGCACTCTGGTCAGCGTGGCTCGAGCGACCGGAATTTGGAAAGGGGGCCTGGACGTTTACACGAGGTGCTAATTAACAGTTTGTCATTTTTGTCTAATAAATAGACCGCGGATCTCCGTGCGAATTATAATTTTCGTACGTCATTTGGCAAAAATTGTAATTAAAGAGAAGGTGTCCTTGTTGACTAAATGATGACTTAATGTGGACAGAAAATAAGAAAATAATAATAGGAAATTAGATTATAATAAGAATTATAAACTTAATAAGAAAATAATTTATAGGATTTTTTGAATTTTTAAAATCTCTACATACCATCGATGCATACAGATCCATGGTTTACTAATACCTTCGGAAATAAAGTAAATGTCTCGACTTTAACAAATATGTAGTAGATTGGTTACGTATTCAGTAAATAATAGAAACGCATGATAAAAGTTGCTGTATGTGTGCAACAAAATACAGAGTTTCTCGAGTTCGAATATTTCCACCATTTTTCTGAAAACCATCGTTGCAGCATATTGTAGTTTACTAACTTTTATAAACGATAATATTTTCTTTCGTGTACTTTTTATTTCGTTTTTTCCTACGTACATATTCTTTCCTCTTGCACCAAAGGCTTTTTCCCGTGAATAAATGAATGAAACGATTGAAATCATGCAGGTTATTCGGTACTATGTCAAGTTTACACCAAGCGACACTTGTAAAGCTACACTGTAAAGGATGTCCATTGAAACTACACCCCAAGTCGAAACGCGACTTTTAAACGTCTGTGGTCTAATAATAAGCGTTTAGTATCGAGATACTTCGTAGCCACGGCGCGTTGGATGTTTCGGTATTTCGAAACGCTGTGAAACGAATACGAAAGGGTAACAGCACTCACGATTATATGCGAGTTAGAACGAAGGCGAAACAGAGTTATTTCGTAAAGGCGTTAATCTTATTTGACGAGATCGCGAGCAGCTGTCGTCGACCCGTGGAGTTCCAAGCGATCCGAGATCAATCGAGCGTTTATCGACGGAACGAGGCTCGCGCGTGCCGCGACGGCACCAGTTTTAGTGGTCGAACTCTTAACAGAATCTTCTTTCATCTTCGCTGAGGCGACACTTTTAACCGTCAATAAATTCGTAGTTTTAATGGAGCTTTCCCTCAGAAAGTTGGGCGACCTATGATGAAAGGAACGACACGCCGGTGACTTCGAAACGAGCCGTGCAACAACTTCGACTTAGAGCTCGTGAAGTATTCTTTCAGGGAGACCAATGATAGATAACGACCATAGATCTTTATTGCAAACTCTTTGCTCTTGAAATAGACTTTGGTTTGTACACGTGTATCTGGTATATCTTAACGTAGATAGCTTACATTACGTTGCATATTATTACTGGTTCTATTTGCTGAGTTACATCTGTTTTATCATAATCTCTCCTTTTATTCTCTTTTGCTTTCTAACTTTATCTTCTTTTTTCTATTTTCTTTAGTCGATTTATTCCTTCTACAATAAGCTTCTCATCTAGGATCCTCTTCAGACTCAAGTATCACCAATGTATGTATAGTCCTCGCGTGACAAGAGTGTAAACAAATTGTGTTTACATTCCCCCTCTTACAAGCTGCGACAGTGGGGCAGCTAGTAAGAGGGGGAATGTAAAGACAAAGGTGCCTTCTTGTCGCGTGAGGACTGTATGTTCGAAATACTTTGACTGTGCGCAGCGTTATTTACTAATAATATTGTTATTAATATTGTTATTAATATTAATATTATTGCACTAATAATATTGTTATTGTTATTAATAATATTGTTATGCTGTTTTCAACTTATCAAAATTATTAAGAGAAATCATTTATTTTTATTCGATATGTACGACGGCGAGGGTCGAATAATCGTATTCCCTCTTCCCAAATTGTCCACTTACAAACTGAGGAACAATTGGAATGAATTTTCTGTATTTCCCACAAGATTGTCGAACAATTTTGATCTCTTATTAAGATCCGCGGTCTAATCATAAGTTAAAAGAGTTCGTAGATAATAGAAAGTCGATGAAATAACGATTGACCCGATTAAGAGCATTCTAGTTTCCGAGAAACGTCTCCGCGAACGATTCCGCAGCCGAAGGTGGTGCCATTCGCGGATATCTTTTTTCCAGTTCTCACTCTCTCTCTCTCTCCAGTCGATAAATCTCGGGTCTTGGCAAGCCACTTTCGATCATCGAACTTTATACAGCGTACCGTAAAACGTCGTCGGCGTCGGCTCGCGATAAAAACCTAATAACGCAAAGTTTCTTGAAAATTCGCCGGCGCGGCGTCGAATCGGTCGTCGCGCCGCGCCGCACCGCGCCGGCGGATCGTGTCGCGGCCACGGGAATCGTAAAATCGATAATGCTCGGAATAAAAACGTCAATCGATCATCGATTTTACAACCGCGCGTTGAGAATCGCGCGAGCGGTCGAAGGACCACGGAAATAAAACTTGAGTTACGCCATATTCGGCGGGACTCCGGCCCCGAGGAGGCTGGCCGTCGGCTTCCGTGGGGGAAGGAGCCCCGATCTGGGCACCGGGGACGATACTAACTCGGCCATAAATCCTGCCGGTGGCTTACCCGCCGCGAGAACTCCCTAATTCTCGAGTCGTTTCGGTAGCCAACGATTACTTAACGGCATAATTATTACGGAATCCGAGAGACTTTATGGCCGCCGTTTACGGAATCCTCCGCGTCGCGTCTAAGACGCGCGTGGCGGAATGCCGCGATCACGATAATTGAAGCATTCAGTTTGCCACGGCTGATAGGACCTTCGGAAACACGGTGATTATCGGCGGTGAGTTGCGCGTTAAATTGAAATACGATGTTTATTCCAAGCGGAATCCGCTAAACGTGACCGATGAGCAATTGCCTCGCGACAAGAGTTTCTTCGGATCTTGTTGAACTTTTATTCTAGTATTTAGTTTTGTGGTAATGTACAACGTTCACCGCGCTGTGTTCAGCGAGATCGTACGTCGTACCCGTGAATCGATCGACAGTTACTTTGAAAAAGTAACACATTGCAGCGGCATAACTGTTCCTCGCTGTGGTGTCAATAGGGTAAGTGTGTCAATTATCGTGCCAATTAAAGTGACACACGTCTGCTGAACTTCTCGATAAATGAAATATTTTCTTTTACCTACAGCGACTCCAGCGTTAATGTTCGGACACTTTTCGAAACGCAACAACTTTTTCGAGAACTGGACTAAAACTTTTTGGACGATAGAACGCGACCAGTCTACTAGACCATAATTGGCATGCGTTTTAAAATTTTGCTACTGCTTAGAAGAGTGACAAAAGAAAAGCAAAAAAACTGTCGTTTTTCTTTCTTAACTTTTTTATTTGAGTATATAAAGAAAATCGTCGAAGACGAGCAGAGATCCGAAGATCGCATTAATCGCGAACCGTTCGATTCCCGTGATCGGATGCTCGTTAGCGGATTTAGAGCAAAGTGTTCGGCCAAACTGGCCGGTTGGTATGAAAACCGAGGACGAGAAATTAGTGGTAATAAGAGAAACACGTCCGCGGTACTCGTCGGCGAGTGATTTAATGGCGGTCCCGGGCAACAGCGGCGACAAACTTTTCGGCACGTTATTACGCAGAAATTACACGAAAAGGGGAGAAATTCTCGCGTGTCGATCCCTCGTTACTCATCGCCGATATCCGACAGCGCGAGCAACGATTTATTCGGGTTTATCGGGCAATTATTACTTCGCCTCCTTAAAAATCCCGTCGGCCGGGTCCCGGTTCGCACGCGGGTCCCACCCTTTTTCCTCGCCCCCCCCCCTCCTGTCTCTCCTCGCGCCGTTCGGTGTGCACAGAGTTTCCCCCCTTTAATTTCGGGGACCGAGTTACACGGAGGACCCAAACGAGTAGAGAGAGCGTGTCGCTTCCTGTTTCGGCCTCCTCGCGCGGCGCGGCAAGGAGGATCGGCCCCGAAATTACACGCGGCCAGAAAAGCTGACAGACCGACACGACCGCCGGCCAAATTATTATTACGGCAAAAACGAAGCAGGAAGTTGTCCCCTTATCTTTATAAAAATCTGCCAGCGAGACACGAAATTACGCGAATAAATGTCGGATTCCCGGTCGAACCTCGACGCGCCGCGCCGCGCCGGACCGAACGTGCAAATTCATCGACCGTGAAGATCGCTCGACAACAGCGCGCGGCGGTTTCGCGAGGAAAAACCGGGCAATTCGTGCGGTCGGTCGGGAACACCCGAAAACCCGTTTGTTCAGCTTCGATTGTCATCTGCGGTGATTGAAAATATCATGCTCGACGGGTGTCCCTGAAAATGAAACCTTCGTTGGGATTCGTGGAATCGATCGCGTATCGATCGGATACAAGTGCAGTTAAATTCTCCCAGATTTTCCTTCAGCTGGCAAACGAAAATGGACAATTTCGGAAAAGGGGATACGATTATTTCGTGATTCGCGGCTCATTTTTATAGCTGCCGATTGCCAACAATTATAAAAACGAGGCGCATGGCTCGAATAATCGTATCCACTCTTTCCAAATTGTCCACTTTTGTGTACAAGCAGAAGGAAAATTAGGGAGAATTTACTGTACCGCCGCGGAAAAGAAACTTTCAGCAATTAAATATTTTCGCGATGTTTTTCATTTGATAGGATGCACGTTAATAGGCCTTTCAATAGACTGCGGATCTTTATGCGAAATAGTGAATGTCCGCATCAATTGCTAGACAAACGAGTCAAGTATAATTTTCTTCCTTTAATAACGTTATTAAAGTTGAAATTAGTACGCCAACATACTTAGCTTCTTTCAATCTCTTTACTGTTTTAGATTGTATCCACTCATTTTTAAATCCGCAGTCCAGTGATTAATAAATAAGAACGAGATAATTTCCTTTGAAATGATAATTTCGAAAGAACTTCTTACATTAATCCAAATAATCTGATGGATCGTGGATAAGATTGTTGTAGTTTTTGGAGAATCTTTTATGATATTAGCTGTTTGCATTCGATTTTAACAGAACCGGCAGGAAATTGCAGGTGGAAAAAGTGGAAAAAAAGAACAGAGCTAAAAAATGTAATACTTTTGTTGTTTTCTTTTAGCATCGCCACTGCGGTAACAGAAGATATTCTCACGTAGGATTGTACAAAATAAGCGATGGATTTTTAGAAATTGTAGAAAGATCTCTAACAGTGCTGAGAATGCAAAATGATATAATATTTATGTAGGTAAAAAAATGGTACTGATATTGCTGCAATTATAGAAATTGTTTTTTGTATATTGAAAAGATGTCAAATATAAGTTGGAGAAATCATTTTTATTTCTCCTATAGTTATAACGTTAACGATCTGCAAATGAAAATGTTTTCATGACTTAAAACGAAGATAGTTCAAAAACGCATTTTCTTATTGTCGTCACTGCGGTAATAGGAAATATGTTCGAGTAGGATCATATCGAATGACAGACGACTTTTTAAAAATTATTATAGACAGAGAATTTTTCACAATGAAAAAACTGTGCGAGGTGACTTAAAAGGTAGGAAAGCAAAAATGCTGTTGACGCGTTGCAGCAAAAATAGAAATTGTTGTGTGTTCGTGAGTTGTCAAATAATATTGAGAAACTGTCCTTTCTTTCAAGAACTATCCGTGTTTCCGTAATTATAGAACTCCTAAGAGCTGTAGAACGGCGAAACCGTAAGAACTTACCCAGAATTCTCGGAAAGATAGTTTTCAGCAGCAAAAACGATGCAAAGTGATCATTAAATACGTCGAAACGTCGAATATTCGGTAATTATAGATGGAAAAAAATTAATTTTGAAGTCGTCGCGAACGGGTCGTGGCGAGGTCAGTTTGATTATTCCGTTACCGACTTGGAACTTGGTGGATCCGCGACGTCGGATTCATTATAATGCGTTCTTAACAAAATTAACGACGTTTTAATTGTAATTTATGGTAATCGTGTTAACGTCTGATTGGGCTTTCGTTCATTCTTATCAAGTAATTCTCCGGAGTTTCGTGTCGCAGCGTCGCATCGCCGAGGTTGTCGAATGGCGCCTCGTAAATCCTATTTTCGTAAAATTGGCGATCGTTTTGAAGGATTCGACGGGTTTGGCCTTCGAACTTTTCTTCTTCTTTGCGACGGACAAGCTATAAATGTGATTCTTTTTAACGAGCTATATCGAGCAAAGAGGAAAAATAACATCAACAAAGTTCCTCGTATTATTTGCCGATATTACGAGTTTTCCTATTGGAAAACGTTTCTGTTTGCACGCGGAGAGATTAATAAGTGTAGAGGTCAATGCGGATTCAATTGCATTTGTAATTATTGCGGAAAGTTCGAAATGGACTTTAACTACTCTGTAATTCCAGTGCTAATATTTCCTGACACACAACGCTAACATTCAGCAAATATAATTATGGTATAGTTCTTGAGATCTGATGCGACTTTAATTACAGATGCGAGCGCAAATAGCTAAATTCACTTACGACATCTAGGATCATAAATTGTAAAATAAATTTCAGACGGGTCATTTCGGTGCCTTGTATCTGGCAATTAATGTTGATCAGCGCGCAGGACATAATTTCTCGTGCACCAAAGAGGTCAGAGGGAAAGTAAATTCGCTAAACAAAGCAGAAATGGCGAACGTTCGTTTCTAGCGCAGGCCTGGGTAAAAATATTTCAGCTAAGAAATATAAATATTCGCGAATAATATTTCTTCTCAATTGTGCTCCATATGCTACATTTGAAACTGTCATTTATTTCTGTATCGAATGATATACTAATCTATCGATTATTTTACAAATATACTTGTATAATACGAACCTGAAAAACATTTAATAGGTGTTAAATGCTCCAATTACATGCATTAATTAAGAAAAATATCAAGGAAATGTTCACTTTTCAAAACAATCCGTGTTTGTACTTTTTTTATATAGGTTCATTTTCTCTCATAAATATGTATTAATCGTGTAAGAAATGGAATTTCAAATAATTTGTAGAAATTTGGACGCATGAAATGCTACTTTAAATAATTATATCCAGAAGATCTTCGATTAATAATTTCCTTCACCACAACGTAAATAACTATCTTCGATACATGCGCCTGTCACTGTGACGTCGAATAAATCTTGAAATATTATTTATTAATTCATTATTTTGAATAATTTATCAAATACTTTTACCCTGGTCTGTTCTGGCGTTGCATACCGACACGTGGCCCATCAAATTTCGAAGATAAAGAAAGAGGTTAGGGCAGGCCGGCAAGGGTGTATCTCCGGCCACATAATAATGGTCAGCTTAGAATTAGCGAACTAATGCGAGCGAACGGTGATCGCTATCAGGTTTGCCATTTAGGCCCTAACCAAACTATACACCTGCCTACCCGTAATCACGGCCACGTCTACGCTAACAGATTTTTGTTTCCCACCCTGCCGCTCGTCCTTTCTCCCTGCCGATGCACAAAGGACACGCGATGCAACCGGAATCGATCACGAATCGCACCCGTACGCGCAATTCAAACCTGAAATCGATATTTACACTTTCGGCACAGGTGTCCCAAGGTGTGTCTCGGTTTCACAGCCAATTGGCCGTGTTAATGGATGGAATTTTCTGGTTATTTCAGAGTTTTATGGATTTCAAGGTGGTTGGACGCGAGGCTCGATCGACGGAGGCTTCCAACTGTCGCGATAAATATTTATCGCTGTTCGATCGGATCCAGAGATTCTGCTGTAAAAACAGACGGCATCTCAGCGTCTGATTGGTTGATGGAAGAGAAATGGAACTCCAGTAATTCTGGAACTATTGTCGCTGGATCACTTTCGATTCTTAGGCTTCATCAGGATTTTAATTAGCGGCTTGTCCTCGTCTTTTTATATTCGGTTTACTTTCCTTTAGAAAATATCTCGTATAGAGATATGCATTTCAAAGTTTTTAAAACGATTTCATTAATTTCAACAAATTTCTTCCAGGAACATATATATATAGGACAAGCCGCTAAAAATTCTATATATATATAGAATTTTTGCAGTTGGCCATATGACTGTTTTTGTACATCAGGGTATTAAGAAATAGATCAGTAGAAGCACACTGTTCATCGGAAAATAATTTTTCTTTATTTTCTCCGGACATTTTTATCCGAACTGTAATAAGTGTTTTGTAACAAAAATGAATTGGTTAGAATTTCAAGAAAAATTGAAAGAATTTACGAATAAGGATTTATTAGTCACAATGACTGTTTTATTCCTCCTTGTTTGAGTTGAACGATATATTTCTTTAAAAGGCTGCGCGCTACAAATGAAACAGGATTTGTCGAGGCGTGTATTTTCGAAAAATGTAACATCGGAGAGACGAATTTACAATCTGTTGAAGAGTGTGTACGTATGTATTTCTTTGAAATGTAACAAACCACAAATGAACGTACGATTTCGTTGAGGTATGTATTTCTTTAGAATGTAACACCACGAACGAGTTCACGATCTGTCGAAGGTTGTATCTCATTAACGCGCGACATCACGAACGAACCATTATTGGTTTCAGATATACAGCAAGAACGGCCGAAGAAAAATACTACAGTAATGTACGCGATTATATTTGAAATGCGAACGAGAATATTAAGAAATACACGTCCGTCCGTCTATTTTCCGTTTCTTGCAATTATAGGATTGTGAAAACATTCGTTTTCCACGAAGCTTCCTGGTTGCATTAATAAAAAAAAAAAGAGAGCGATCATCGGTTGTTCGTTTAAGAGTCAAAGCTCTGAGCGTAACGGGTCAAGTATTTCCGAGCGTATAGTCGAACGACCATCGACCGGCAATCATCGTTCGGCACATTGTGCTACAGGCGGACATTAGGCGAGGGAAAACGGAGAACGGAGGCAGGGCATGATAGGAGCGAGGCGCGGCGAAAGGGAAGAGGACAGTGCGATGTAATTAAAGTCGTTTAATAACAGGTCTATAGATCTTGGGCTCTCGATCCGCCGTATAAAATTCTTCGTTAATTACTGTCAAACTGACTTCCAAATCGTAATTTACCTGATGCCTCGAGCCAATCGCTCGGGAACGGATACGCTCACGAAGAAGGAGGGAAAATACGAGTTCGTGGCGCGGATAGAACGAAAAGGATCGACGGAGAACAGGAGAGAGAGAGAGAGAGAGAGAGAGAGAGAGAGAGAGAGAGAGAGAGAGAGAGAGAGAGAGATGGGAAGGAGAGGCAAAGAAATAGAAGGGAAAAGAGGGAGAGAGACTCGCCGAGGAAAGGAGGGAGAAAAAGGAGACCGGAGTGATTTTAATTTTTACTGTCGATTGCACGGAACGACTCGTCTTCTGATCTCGCCGACGGTAGCTGACCTCGTGTTAAACGTTCGAGAAACGATAACGACGAGCCGCGCCGTTGCGTAAATCAAAAAGCCGGGATACTCGTTGAACTATCGGCGAACAGTGCCGTATTAGTGCCGCTAATATCTCTGCTCGATTATAGCCCCAGTCGTATCCTATTTACACGGACGAGCTGTTCTAATGGCTCGTCTTTGGGAAATCATTCGAACACCGGACCGACCTCAAGCCCGCAGATAAGCCAGCGTGAGATTCATTTCGACTAGCCGCTAATTATTTCACACTTTGCACGCTTAACGACAACCGACACGATCCGGATTTTATTTTTGAAGGTAATTATGTAAAAAAATAAATAAAACCTTTTATTCGTTAATCCTTGTAAAATTTCACAGCGCAATGATTTCTATTCCGATTCAACCTTTGTACAGAAAAATCACAGCTTTTGCAAGATTTGCTTCGAGCTCGCTGGTAGATGTACGTCAGAATAAATCTTCCGAGTGTCGCGATCTCTTTGAAAAGTGTGTGCCTGATATTCGTCGGAAAATGTAAGCGATGACGAGTAGAATTGTTTATATTTCTTTGTTTGCTCGTCTTATTTCGTGCTGGTATTCAAACATTCAAATCATCTTATTTACGAATATATTTTAATTGCAGCTAAAATTGTAATTTAAACAGCAAATTTTCACGCATGGCGAGATCGTTTCGATATAACGTACTTGCAGCTAACGTTACAAAATTTAAAACGAGTGTTTATAAAATGACTTAGTGATGTTATTGTAAAAATGGGTGTTTACCCGTATATATATATATATATATATATATATATATATATATATATATATATATATATATATATATGAATAAATTAAATCATACTCGTCGGAACACAAAATATTAGCATTTCTTCGCGACGAGTATACTCGTGAAAATCGGCTTACTTGTTTAACGATAATACTGTAGCAAATATCGCAGTAAAAGTTTCGTCGAGCCGTTTGAAAATAATAGACGACGACGACAACGACGACGACAGGGTAACGTGCAGCACCGTAGGACGTGTACGTGAAAATGGCGGAGGTGAGAATAGCGACAGGACTTAAGGAGAAGTTTGAAACGGTTCGCGCGCGGCGCGTTCGTTAATCCATAACCGTGCGAACTCACCTGTATGCGGCATATTGATCCAAGGATTTCCCCGATAACCTGGAACAGAAAGGGACGGCTCATTAACCAACCTAGATCATTGCGAAAATCGTCGGTCGATTCTGAAACCGCACACGCAATTATTTTGCGGCTGCCGTCGGTGTTTAGAGCATAACGATGCCCATATTTCGTCGGTGTACACGCGGCCTCGCATGTGTGCGCCGCAGTTTACGGGAACACAGGCTTTACTGTTAATGAATTTAAATGTATTCAAAGGGCGCGCTTGACGCTTGACATGGCAACCCTTAAATATGCAACCGTACCACGCGGGCAAAATATTACCCGGCACCGAACACCGTGACTCTCATTCCGCGAAAAATAACGCGCGGCCGATTTCTCGCTCGCTCGCTCGCTCGCTCGGCCAGTTGTTGTTAATCACCCTCGCGTCTCCGCCATGATCGATACCACCCGGTTTTGTTCACGCGATCGGTCCCATCCAGCCACGATTCTCATCGGACCCGTCGAATGAGTTATCAACGGGCGTCTAACGAAAATCACGGGGGCGTGCATAACTCCCGCGCAATTATCCGAGTGAAACGAGTTGTCGAAGACCTGCCGATAAATTCATTTAGCGTGATCGGAAGGGAATTATTCATGAGATACGGCGGGCTGTGCTCCCGAACAATAATTATTGGATCATTCTATATAGGGACGACGTGGGCTGTTTCCATGTTAATCGACACCGCAGAAAACAAATATCCGTGGACGTCGGAGTAATTGCAAGCTTTTCATGATCGGTAACATTTTCTTCGCTTAATTCCAGCCCTCGCGAAACCGGCGTTCGCGAAATGGATGCGCTTGTTTATTGGACGACTTTGTCCAACAGCGGACAACCGTGGAATTAGCGTTCCAAATATTTTGTAAAATATAACGAAAGAAACGAAATCAAGGAAATTACTGCGAACATATTTTAATCGATAGATCGTAGAATTCTCTGAATAATAACAGTATCTTCGATTAATATGCACGTCCTTCTTCCATCCTGCATAGAATACATACACCGTAAGTGCACGAAGATGATCGCAGCTTAATCCTCTAATCGCGGGCGAGTTTTTGATTTTCCGGAAATGAAATCGCGTTTCACCTTTATTTGTTACACGTTCTAAGAATTAGATTGAAAGGAACGTGAAAAAAGAGTTCGAATATCAAAAATTTGTCAAGAATTTGAAATTCAGTGTACGGATACCTCTTACACTGACAAGCTGCAATTAATTATGTAAAATGGAAATACTGTGGGTCCGAAGTCACCATAGACTCTAAGACACCACTAAAAACTGCGACACCACGTTCTAAAGTAATAATTCCGTTGTTACCAAATTCTTTTACACTTCCTGTTAACACTTAGCCAACCGAACGGGGAGATCTCTCCGTTTTAAATTCAGTCGATTAACGACCGAATGGATGATCAATGAAAAATTGAAAATGATTGCTTAATTTTATTAAGATCTGCAAGAGGTACGAATGCTGAAGAGAGAGAGAGAGAGAGAGAGAGAGAGAGAGAGAGAGAGAGAGAGAGAGAGAGAGAGAGAAGTAATCGATGCCACATATAAGTTTGCTTTATAATTTTTCTTTAATCGAATGAAATATTTTAATTTTATGAAAATTTTTGAGCTTTCTAGCGCGGTCGTGGAAGTGTTAAAAGCGTAGACATCGCGTGAATCAATATTTTCTATGCATGGTACGCAACAAATCGTATGAAATGGAAATACCGTAGGTCAGAACAAATGTGTTCGATTCAACGTTGAAACAGCTGCGAGGTGCAAAGGCTTGATAAACACGTAACGCGATCGCCCCCCCGCGAATCGAAGCAACTCGTTGCGGCGCACCGTTTTCCTAGAATCGGTGGGCTTTCCTCTCGCTATGGGATCGGCGAAAAACGCAGGCTGTAGCGAGAAATAATTTTCGGAAATTGCAAACGGCGGCCCGACGTAATGACGGATTCTATCCTCCCGAAGGAGCCGCGGCGGAAAAGGTTGCGGCCTTGCGACGAGTAAACGGGTGGGTGTGTCGGCTTCGGCTTGAGAACTCCGTGGCGAGATCGAGCGGGAGCGGAAAACTACGTGGAATGCGTGCGTAGCGTGGCGGGTGGCGTGTACTTTGTGATGCAAATTAATGCGCGATTACCAAACCGCCCCTAACCCCGGCCGCCCCTTCTCCTCGTTACCCTTGCTCGGGTTCGTGTCGAGGCCTCTCTCTCTCTCTCTCTCTTCTCACTCTCTCGCTCTCTCTTTCTCTCTCTCTACCGACCACCGGCCACCGGCAAATGGCCACGAGGCTGTGTTGGTGGCTGTGTTGGTCGCTGCGTACCACAATTTCAGGTGTTCGCTACGTGCAATGGGCACGGGACCCACCCCTACACCCTCGCGACCGACTCGATGCCTACCCACGCATTAAGCCTGGTTACACGCTCGCTACCGGCTACCCTAATCTGATGTAACTATTACACGTTACGCGGTACACGGACCCTCGTATCGACGGAATATTCTTTCCTTTGCTTCTAAGGCGCCCTCAAGGCCCGACCCGGCTGATTGATTCGTCGCGAAAGCGAGCGACGGACTTGGTGTAGGCTATTGGAGCCAGTTACCGTGGCCTAGCTAATTGTACACGCCTCTGGTTTTTATTTTCGAGCATAATTAATTTTCTATTCATCGAGAAAAACGGATTAACCCTTTGCGCTCGAAGCTATTTTTCATTTTCATTTTATATGGCAAAATGTATTTTATGCATACGAAGTTGTGTTTTTAAACAACAGTTACACTCTCAACAATTTTTTAAATCTATACTTTGTTAATACAGAAATTACCTTAGAACGTGACGTAACAAATTTTAGTGGTGCCTCAGAGTCACCACGCGAGTGCAAAGGGTTAAATTCTTTCATTTGAATTCAAACAATTATTTATTCGTCGAAGCTAAACGCGTAAATGACGGAGGTTCTTAAAACACCGCAAAAATTATTTCTATTTCTCGATATCGAATTCGCGAAATGGTTCTGCGAAGCTTGTGCATATTTTCTCTGTATCTATTCCAAAAGCTTTATCGGATAATAATTATTATTATCTCCCAAAATTCTTTGTTCGATGTTCACAATCGCACGTCACTTCATCAAGTTCACACTCTTTTAGTAAATTGCATTCTAAATGTTGCATTGTACATAATTCAGGAAATTAAATTTGGCACTGATTAACGGAGATAAGCTTAGAGAACTAACTTTGACATTCTCGGAAAATAGTGTCACAAATTTGTATTTGTGAAAAGAAGTACCAAAATTTTTAATACCGATTCCAAGAGATCAAGCTTGAAATTAAACATTTGTATTCTAGAAACACTGTCCTAAATATTAAGATAAGAATTTTAAAATTCAACGTAACACTGGTTCCAAAGACAATATGTTGAAATTAACTTACACGTTCTCAGAAAACGGTGTCGCAAATACATACAAGGAAAAAGAGTTTAAAACTTTTAGTACATTATTTCTATTTTTATATATTATTTAATAAGCTATAACATATATAATAACATGTGACGTTCTTCTCTCTTAGAAACAGCGTCGCAGAGACCAAGCAAAAACATTTTTAAATTCAATGTAACGCTGGTTCAAATGGTTAGAAAATTCTAAGTTAAGCTAATCACTGGACTGTGGATAATTAAATAAAAATCCATTTTCATTCTCAGCATTTTCGATCAGCTGAAACTAATGGAACGGCACCGCTAAATTTTTTTGTCTTGCATTTAATGCGTTGTATTCGAGCTTTCTAATGTGCAAAATAATCCACGGTAATCCTATTAATTATACCGTCCAAAGGAGGAAGGAGCGAGCCTAAATACGTATCATTCGGGTAGCGCGGGGAACGTGGAATTGGGAGGAAGAGAATCGAAAGTAACGAAGTTCAGTCGATCGCAGATGGAACCGGTGAAAACTCGAAACCAGAAGAAGAAGCCGGGAATGTTGTGCGTACGGGCTCGCATCCCGCAAGAAAACGACCGGAGTATTTTTGCCCAGCGTCCGCGCAAACACCGGGAAAATCGACGGCGCAAAGTTATTATGGCGTCGTGCCTCACGAAAAACTCGACCCTACGTATATGGCGTTTGTAAAGTTCGCGGATACTAAAATTCCATCACGAAGCGATTTCAAGGTGTCAAGCGATACTCGTTAAAGCTGCGGCCGCATGAAACGCGGTCCCCCTTTTTTCGTTCACCAAAGAAGAGCACCCGATCCCGTACGATCACGTGTAGGTTTTACTTTAATTAAGGCAATCTCCCATGAAATTCTGCCGCAAGAAACGAATGTTTTAAACAAATGTTTCGAAACGATTTTTGCCAAGTCATATCAGTAGACTGTGCGGATTTTATGGAATTTGTCAGAAAAATGGGTATCGGAAATTCGAACGAGAAGAAAGAGCAAAAGGATTAAAGAGTATCGATGCGTTGCATAATTATTCAAGAAAGGAAGAAGTTCCTAAGCGACTCTTGGTGCTTGCAACAATTGCGGAACATTTTTATTTCGCATAAAAATCCGCAGCCTACTTATTAGCCGTTGAAGAATTCAAGACACGATACATAAAACGAATTCTGGTTTCTCTAGTTGCAGTTTCATTAACACTTTGAATGCTAGAAAATGATTGCCAACAAATTCTGCAAAATCGGAGAGTAGCCTAACTTGCTGGTATGAAATATTTTTCTTAAACCGGACAAATTTTTCTTAATGATGGTAAAATTGAAAAGTTAAAGATTGTATGGCATGGATTACTTTCTCGACGTTATTATGTTTTGCGAATCATAATAAAATTAAGAAGATATAATAGAGATCGGCGCAGAAATCCATTTCCAAGTCCAAATAGTTCAGTCAAGGCGTTAATTAAGTAACTATTTATTTTCAAAGGTTGTCGAAGAATTGCGTTACCCGACAAGAAAACTGACAAGGCACTGAAAACGTATCAGCGGCATCGTTTTGATTTTGTGAGACATTCTTGGGCAACAGTTCGACACGATGACAATGTTAAATTCAGTTTCGAATTCTACGGATAAAATATTAGTTAAAAATTGGAGTATATTGTTAGCTACTTTAGAATTCGTCGACGTGCCGTCGCGTCACAAAATCGTTCGAGCAGGTACCGTTGGTTTTAGAAATAAGGAAACTCGATGAGCCGTTCGAGTGGACAACCGAGTGAGCATTTGAACGAATTAGGCTCGAGTCGATCGGCGATCCAGGCCATTGGCTGCACAATAAAATATCTCCGTAATAAGGATCGGACAATTATTATAAATCAAACAGGGGGCTCGGGTGCGCGGATCGTTCGCCGCATTTCTCG
The DNA here is from genome assembly GCF_051020955.1 of Megalopta genalis. Taxonomy (NCBI): domain Eukaryota; kingdom Metazoa; phylum Arthropoda; class Insecta; order Hymenoptera; family Halictidae; genus Megalopta; species Megalopta genalis. The sequence continues at coordinate 14,776,789 of NC_135018.1, read as the reverse complement.
CGCGCCACGTGTTTTGCCGGTGTTACTCTCTCGTGAACACGTGTCCTGCCTCTCTGGCTTCACTTCTTTCTTCATCCTTCACCCTTCATCCTTCATCCTGCTCTCTGTCCTCCCTCCCCCCTCCCCCTCTGTCCTGCGGTACGTGCAAAAGTGACGTACGCACCGAACGATCCTCCGACACGTTGAATTTTTCTTCTTTTGTACCGGGGGCCGCGACTAACTTCTTTTGGGCACGCTATGATCCCGATGTTTCAATTACATTGGCCCAGTGAAAGTCCTGCTTAACGCCGAATGCTTTCACGAAGACGGACGGACCCGTCGAAACGGTGCACTTTGGGTCCGATATGGTCTACAATTTAACGCAAGAACTGTCGCTGGAAGTCCTTCGAAATTGTTATAGCAGTGCACAGAAATTAAACGGAATTTCCAAATGGGTCGCGTATTATCGAGTTGATCGAGGAGGCTTACAGTTTTTTTTTTTTTTAGTTTAGCCACAGTGGCGGCCTTACAGGACTAGCCGAAAAGTTTTGTCAAAAAGTACGTCTTCGAATTTGAAAACCAAGTTTCATTAAATTATGCCTCTTATATATTTTTCATTTTATTCAACATATTTATTTATGTTATCTATTTTTATATATCGTGCCGTCGTCGGATCGAAAGAAAAAATAGCAAACCTTTGAAGCAAGATCAATATTAAAATAAATGTTCTTATATTATGCTAAAATAAATATTATATTATATTAAAATAAATGTTCTTATTGACTATTTATATCTTAACACTAAATGTACCGAAGACTAAAGGTGACTAATACGAGTTGCTTCGTAAACATTTCGAGATTCATGCTATATAAATTCTTCAAAATTTTTATGGCAGTATATGCCATAATATATGTATATATCTTTACTCAGGCATATACTGCCTTAAAAATTTTGAAGAATATATATATATATATATATACACACAAAATTTGTTTTCAAGCTTGTAACGATGCGATCATATTTTTTATCGATAGTTCCGTATATTCAAAAGTAGTATCGCGGTTTTGTAAAATTTTGTTCCTTTCATTGAGTTTTCTAAGGTTACCGGCCCTCAATTACTCGCACCGTATAATTCAGGTTAGGTGAGCAGTTCCCAAGGGGAGACATAGAAAAAGCCCCCACGGTTCGTGTCCGAGCATAGAATCTTGTTTTTTCTCTTCACACCTTCGTTAAATTGTAGAAGGTACGCGTAATGCCTGCATGATGAATCGTAAATACATTTTTATGTGAGATCGAGACGCAGGCGGCAATTATAAGGTTGAAAAAACTCGGCAGCGGCGAGCAGTTCAAGAGACATCAACGCCTGCATAGGACGCTATCCAACTGCAACGATGATCATCGAGCTCGGGCATCGACGACTTCTACGGGATAAAATAAATCTACATCGTCTGGCCAATCGTAAACTTAAAGATTCAACTACCCTACACGTTTTTAGTAATGATATCAGAATGAACAAAGTACACGCGTGGATTTGATTACAGTCAGCCCATTAAATCTCCTAGTTCCTTGGCATTGCGTTAAGAAAGGCGGAAAACGCATTCATTAAAATGTCCAAGAATTGGAAATTATTAGAAACGATAGCAACGATTTTAAATCAAGCGAAGCGAAATGTTCTCGAATTTGTCGTAGGAATTTTCAATTCGGAATTTATTTACACATTTCTTCTGAACACGTTCTTTAAATTTACCGTTCATCGGAGGATTGGAAAATATTATTCGGTCAGATTTAAAATAAAAACGTTTTCAAATGTGTTGTACTTTTATTTTTCCACCGGAATCGATGATTAAAATCGTTCTCAGACTACACTGTCGGAATAAAAAATAACGCTTCTGTTTCATAGTTATCAATCGTTCTGACTGTACAAGCTAATTTTTTTCCCCCGTGCAAAGCGAGAAGATCGTAGGCAGGTAACTAGAGTGAGCTGAAAGAACTGTAAAATCGCAATAAAGAAGTCCTGCGGTTGCAAAGGGGGCGACGGAACAATAAAATACGATGCTAAACTCCGGCGATAAAATGAACCTTGAAAAATGCAAATACCAAATCACTTTGGAATTACTCAGATGGCAAACGGATAGACATGCACAACTTTATCATCGCGGAGACAACTTTCTCAACTCTCTGAAACGGTCTCCGCAGAAACATAATTTGCCAGAGAATTCACCCTCGGAATTTCACGAAGTAGCAGCTGCGGTTACATTGGCTGAAATATTGTCTTGTTTTTGGAAAAAAAGACATCGACTTGCTGTTGTTTAATTTTTGTAAAAATTATATATTGATCTCGTCTCGCGATTTTCTCGGATTTTTCGATAATATCGATCTCGCTTCAACTTCTTTTTTCGATTTACACTTTTCAAACGATCAGTTCAATACGTTCATCGACATTTTAGAACGTTTTAAAATAAAACAAAGCGCAAACGATTAGACCAAACATTTCTGTATGCAACTAATAGTTTTCTACAATATTTTGTAGAAAAAATATTTCTGAAAATGTCTAGTCCACGCGACAGAATGTCGATTGATGTGATTGGAATTAAGAGTGGAATCAAGTAGTCAGAGTTAGCTATGAGACAAATGACAATTCGAGAACTTCCAACACGCATTCTTCATTAGTTTTATTTTACGAGATAAAACTATACTTTTAAAGTAAATAATAATTTCTAAAAAATTCAAATTATTTTAATCCATCAAGATAAGTACAGCATATTATACAACAGTATTTTCATGACATTGAAAATTCTAGAGAAAACAAGAACAAGATTCTTCAGGGTATCGAGTAGGATAGCGGAGAGCTGACAAATTGCTGTGCAATTATGTTTTCGGGGAGATAATTCACAATTGAATAAGACATATTAAAAAAATTTTTTGATTCCTTTATCTTGTTTATCCCGCAACAAAACAATTTAATACGTCTTATCCCATAAATTTAAAGATAATCATGTGCCTTCGCTTCGTTTTCGGGCATGATCAACCTTATATTTATCGAAAAAGACGTATTTTCATTCAGAAATGAACAAACTAAAAGAATATAAAAATGTAATAGGCCACGTTCCATAAGTATAAAGTCAATTGTGCCGGAAGGCGAAGCAAAAGCACAACAATTGGTCACGGCACAGTAATCGGCTCCACTACCCTATGTGTAGTGGATCCGCTATCTTGTGTCGTTTATATTTCTGCGACCCTTATACGTACCCTCCGAGTCTCGTCATTAAAAACACTTCGAATTCGTTGTCGCGATATTGTCTTTGTTTCTCGAGACGACACGATATTGTCTTGGTTTCTCGAGACAAGAGGACACGATATCATTCCCGACCCTTGTGGAATCCCTAACGAAATAGCCGCGAAGCGTCGGAGGCTCCTCGTGAAAGTAGGTTGGCATTTCCGAAGGGAACGACCGATCCACGATTGCCGATAGAAAAAGGAAAAAAAGGCCGAGGCGAAGAAAAGTGTTCGCGGAAAAGGTCGCGCGTGGACTCAGCCATGTGGTAAAACCGTTCGCGTTTTCGTCGCGATCGAATCGCAGATAGTCGTCGTGCTCGCGAGCAAACTCGGCGAGCTGGCGCACGTTTAGGGTTAATTCGCCGGGTCCGCGATCCGCCGGGTCTCGTTTTTCGCGTACGTGAAAGGGAAGGCTCGATTTGAGAACCGCGGCGGCAAATCGCCGGTAAGGTCACGCTTTTACGTGTAAGCCCTAAGCGAAATCTAGTTTTTGTTTATTCATTAGGTTACCCCGCGCTTTAAGTGGTACGTGGAGAAGGCTTGCCCCGACACAGGGGGGGAACGCGCGGGGCAGCGAGGTGGTTCGGGAGGGCCGCAGCAGGGGGGGACAGGGGGTGGACCGCCGTATCTCCGATATGCCACCAGCCATAAAAATCTGAATATATTAGGCGTACATGCACACGACATCTCGCTCGGATCGTGAACACGTTACCCACGATAATCTATGCTCGTTTCTAGCACACTTTAACACGTTTCTGCGTACACACTGGCCGCCAGCTACTCCGGCTACCTCTCGTTTCTGCTCCTCGACTTTCTCGACGCTGTTTCCCGCCCGTTTTGGTCACTTTATCTCCCAAGAAATTTCACCGGATAAGCGATTCAGCCGGTCGCCGGACGGATCGGCTTTGATTTTGAACGGTAGTCTTATTTGGCAGAAATGTCCCATGTTTCTTGCAAGCAACCTCGAGAATTGCGCATAACTTATATTTTATTTTTTTATTTAACCCTGTACCAGTCCATTCGAAAACTCTGCGTTCTTTGATTTTATTTAACTAATGGATAGTTTCCCGTGCAAATTCAACGAATAAATAAACAAAGACTGAAGTAAATTATTTTGGGAAAATAGAAGATACAAGGTGAAGTAGAGACGTTCGTGTAAAACCACGGATTTTATGTATTTATGGGGAAAATGTGTAGCTGTAATTAAGAACAGTAGAACGTTTAAAAGAATGGAATAACGTCAGTATATTATTTTCGTTGTATTCAAGTGATTAAAGAATGATGCAAAGGGACTTTGCGGGGGGAAATTGCAAAGAGACTCCTGTTGCGTGTAACAGATACAGACAATTTTCATTTTGCATTTTATGGGAGAAATTACGATTTTATTTTATTACAGCGGATTCGTTCATTTTTATATTACAGAAATATTAATTCAAAAAAGTATCATTAGAATTATGATGTTTCCTGCACAGATTACAGATCTCTCAAAACCGAATTTTTTTTTTCAGAAACCACGTTATTCATTCACCAGATTGTCATAAGCACTCTTTTACCACAGTTTTATCAATCGTAATATTAATTGCACATACCGTATCATGCTCATCTACACACAGTCCGACGTTAGTCACTGATAATTAGTATAAGCTCCCTTTAAAAATGAATCTAGATATCGGAGTAAAAAATGTACAAGACCATGAACGCTAATAAATCTGTAGATTACGAAATGATGGTAATTCTCGACCTTAATAATTTTGGGATTATAGAAACGGGCATACGTAAGCAAGCTATCGATGGTTATCCAGCCCCTTGTATCGTGCATGCATAATATCTGATTCAATAAAAGCGTAACTCTGAAATTAATTCGCACGGATCTGCAGAAAGATCGCCTCGATGCAAAATAATTAGGAGAATTCATTTTCTGGAACGTGATACACGTGAGAAAATGTAAAGCTGTTCTCAACGGATCCGGGAACGAACGAACGGTGTCGCTTAATTATTATTTCTCTGCTAAACGAAAAGCAAAAAAGAATCCCTGGAAGGGATTTGTTGAGTAACATAATCCTGTTCGATTTATCCTACATTCTCCGGCCGTTTGAGCGTTTAAATACCATCGGCTCTCGAACACCTCTAACACGAACGAAAGGATCTTGATCACACGGCGAATCAACTAATTCTTGGACAACGATCGCTAACATCTTCGTCTAAGCTCGTGTTCGTTCAAATTACCATTCAGCCGATTTAAAGAGACATCTGCGTCTTTTCTACGAGCCTTTAAAAATGACCGCGCGTGACTCAATCTACACCGTGAATGTTCAACACAACTTACAAATCACGGAGTTAATTGAAATTTTATGCAACCGTTACTCCACTTTCGGTTCTCCGAACTTCGACCATAAAAATTTGCTATTCGCACTCTTCGCTAAGAACCAGAAACTCTGCTCAGGACCGTTGGAAGCCTGAAACAAGTTCTTCGTCAATTTATTAAGAGAACTATTAATTGAACGGGATAGAATCAGAGTGGCATAAGTCTCATTTTCGGAAAATTCTAACTTGTATCTTGAATTGTAATCTATACACGGCAAAATCTTAAAGAAAACGAGCGAGATAAATTGTAAAGTTACTATGAATTAACTTCGCTCTAAATTATCCTAACGATAAATATCGCCTGTAAACAATGCACATGCTGGCAAACAATGATATTCATCGGTCTTCACAGTGAGGAAAATGTGACTTACACCTATTCCAACCCACTCAATTGTCAATCTCTGATTTCTAAATAGTTATTTTAATAGATTGCAAGGGACAACAGCGAAGTAATATTCTTTCTATTTCATTATCTCATTTATCTTTCTTCTTTCATTTATCTCATTCCAATAAGATAAAAATAGGAGTTCGTGAAAACAGCGAAACCGGTTATCGTTGGTTAACCGAAATTGCTGTGCGTTTGGTTCGTTTTCGAACATAATTAACACGTTATCATCGGGAAATTTCGAAAAATTTACTTTTATAAATTTGGTTATACATTTAAAAGAAATTTCTTCGAAATCCTAAGCATCCTCGCTATAACCTTGTTATCGAAATCTTATCGTTAGCTTTGAAAATATTAAATATCTTTTTAAAATATCGACGATTTCAAACTTCACCGATTTTCTCTCGCAAGGCGTATAAATAAAGATCGATGCTGCGACCCGCAGATTGGTATTAACTTTATGTTCACCGAATAAGACCTGTTCAATTCTTTGATTAACACTAACCGTACCGGTCGCGTTGCCTCGTAAATTACAGTATTGAATTTACTTAGACATTTCCAAATTTTTATATTCATACATGTTCGGACCGGTGGACGATGTCTTATAATTTCAACGATTGTAGAATAAGAATTGTCGAACCGGCCGTTCGATCGGCAACACAGTACGGTTGTTGTTCAAAACTGAAACAAAACAGAAGAATAAAATATTGAACACGTCTTATTCGAGGCACAGCGATCGGTCACTGCACAGTAACCGGCACCGCAATTCTAATCGACTGTTTTTCATCTAGCAGCTTCTAAATATTGTCGCATAATCAGCGCTCTAAATGCAAAGCTGTACAGCCACATTCTACACCTACACCCGAGTCTGCAGCGGGGCATGGAATTCGTAACACGCGAAAGACAAAAATAATTAGTAGCCACGGGCGAGCGTCACCGGTGAGCTGTTTAACATTCGCAGGCATGGTCTCGCGGGCTCCGTTGACCAGGAACCGAGGGAAATCCATTTTCCGTCGGTCGTGCTCAAGGTTACTGGAAAGTTCAACCCGGGGACGCGAAGGATTTACCGGAATCACGACTTTTCTCCACGGAGAATCGACATCGACGTCGCCGGCCGGGGTAAGCTTTCGACAGCAAAGCGGCGAAGCAGCGAGCAAAAAGGGCGTTCGAGCGGGCCGAGGGGCTTGGGGAACGGGGAGGGGGACTGGTGGGGGGTAATTAGAATAATTCGGGCCGCCGTGGTTCACGCCACACGGGCGAATTTGCATTTTAAATGAAGCAATGGCGTGTCAGAGGCCCCCGGTATGCCGCGCCTGCTCGGGAGAGCGGCAGAACTTTGTGTTTTATAAGGAACTTTAATATTTATCGCGTATATCCAAACCGAATAAAGCGTACACACACATATACATACACAAACGTACACGCACACACGTACGACCGGTCGGTTCCACACGTACGTACACGTACGTAGGTGTGTGCAGATCCGTATATCCGCGGCTGCCTTCTTTGGACGCAGTCACGGGCAGTTCGATCGTTCATGCCCGCATTCTTCCTTCCTTCTTTCATCGTGGCGACCGGCGAGAACCTCTCCCATCCGAGACCCCTAACGGTGGATCGTTATCGCGTAATTAGCGCCAACTGATTTTCGTGTTATGTCATCGACACGCGCACGACGCCCGCGATGATGCCAGCCGGTCATCGGGGACCGTAAGGGGGCGGACTCGGGGGTACCGGACACTTTCGAGAGGCGTTTTTGATTGGACGGTACGGTTACTTCGCGATTAACCCATTCACCCTTCTGGGCTTTGCTCGACGCCTTTCTTCTTGGTATGCGAGAGCTCTTCGCTCGCGCGTGCTTCCGCTCCCGGTGAGCCGAATTTGAACCAACGTCTAGATTACATCTAATTTATTACTCGCGGTCGCTTAACACCGCTGTTAACACCGTAAACATTTCTTTTCTATAGGCAAAGCTAACGTCCATTGCCAATTAACACTTTGCCCGAGGCGTTACTCGTGTGTGGGCGACGGAATTAGGTGGTTCGAATTGAAAATTAGTTTTCTCGCTAATTGCAAAAAATGTGGGGATCTTGTAGAAATAATTGATGCTATGTAATTGTTTAATTTTTATCCGATGAAATAAGATACTTGTTTTTGAGGTCGTTGGAGTGGGAAAATGTTTTGTTTTATCGTTAACGATGCTGTAAGAATTTTCTTCTGGTGTAATGCACGGTAGATTAGTTTTGGCGTTAGTCTAAATTAGAGTATTGTCGGCTAATTGGATTTATCTTTGAAGGATAATTCCTTTTAATTCGAATGGCAACTTTGAGGTATCAGTAAAAATTGCAATATTACTTAAAATAGTCTGTGTACGAGTAAATTCGTTTTTATTTAATCGATCGCTAAAAGTTTGTGACAATTGCAGGTATGCGATGTTGTACGAATGATTAGGCTTAATTGCAGATACATGAAAAAGGTCATATAGAATGGAATATTATTGAACAAGCTTCGACTGCGAACGGACACCATCGCAATTAATATAATTATTACAAAAACTGCGATTAGGTCAAAGGAAACGCAAAGAACACGACAGGATTTAGTCAATATCTAGCGATCAATTCGAATTGACAGCTGTTTCATTGTGAGTACTGTGGAAAGTAAAAGTGACCATCGAAATCATGTTTGAAAAACAGACGATAAAAGGCAATGGTTTTAAACATCGTGAATTGTGTAATTATCGAGACAAAATATGTATCATTTTTATCGTTGGATAGTTAGTCAGTTTGTCATTTTTAATGAGACCAGGAGTACCGATAATTATAACTATTCTATTCCACGATACATTAATAGAACTATACTTTCTTTTTACTATCACGCATTCAGTTGAAATGTGTTGAAGCGGCCATACATTGAAATTTGATTGAGACAATTGTTTTGTAATTAAGAATTACACCGAGACTTTTCGAACGAACGTTCAGTGGCTTCGATTAAGAGACAATGTCGCGTAAAATCTTTATTTATACGAGAGCAAATTGTTTCTCGTACAGAGAACGCGACACCTTACATTTTTCTTCGCACAGCTGCTCCATTCAAAGATCAAACAGCACGAACCAACAAAAAAACAGAAGAGTCAAGCTATAGACACAAAGTTCTGTTGCAACAAAAAAAAAACAATAAGAAAAAACGAAAGGAATCGCGTCGCAGCGACACTTGCAAGAATCGTCGGTTCCCGCGAAGCCTCGGAAATTCAATTTGCCATCGCAGGACATAATTAATAACCAAAACGAAATCCACGTACCTGTTGACGTTTCTTGCGGCCGAAGACGATTCTTCAACGTCCCAAGCGCATCCGGAAGGGCCCTCGAATCGCCTTCCCTCCTCCCTCGAAAAAGCCGATTCTCTTCGTCAGCGGACAGTCACGCCTCCGCGTTCAATCTTCCATTCAACGGATCATAGTTCTCAGACCGTGGACACGTTCATTCTCGGCACTTGAACCACGGATTCGGCGCGGGTCACAGGAAGCGATTCCGCTTTCACGGCGAACAAGATGGATACGTGTCTTCCGCGCGGGTGTCAGGAGAAACCCGACTCTGTAATGATACACCTACGTCGCGGGAACGTTTCTCTCCGTGGTGGCGTGTTCGAGAGCTCACTGTCGAAAACTCCGCTGTTCAATTGTTCCCCTAATGACACGCGATCAACGCGATTCCGGCTCGTGGGACGCGCGCGGCAAATGTCATCTTCGAGGCGGTTCCCCTAGTTAGCATCAGGTCGCTTCCTTCCTGCTCATCGTTCCCGGCACTGTGACCTCGAATACGTCTACCCTCTATCCGCTGTCCGACACTTCGTTCATAGAGTCTACGATTCACAAACGCTCCTCCCCGTGCCAGCGAGTAAAGTTCTGTCATTCGAGGAACCGGGAGAACTGCGGTTGGAACACTCTCACGAACCGGGCCTCCTCGGAGGATGTGCTCGAGGTGGTCGCGTGACACTCGGGGTCCTCGGTTATCGTGGGATCGATTGCGAGCCGCGGAGTGTCCGGTGGTCGATCGAGATCGGTGGATCGATATATATATATCGTGTCGCTGTGGTCCCTGGACCGATCGGCTCGACTTGAAGGCGCGCCGGTTGCCGGAGCTCCAGTGGTACCGGTCTCGCTCGGCGTGTCTTCTCGGACCTCCTCCAGGCCCTAGGCACCTCGTGCGCGCGTGCAGCTACTCCTGGTAGCCGTCGGAGTGGCAGGTCCGCGCGACGAGGGCGAACGCGCTGGACGACTGCGGTTGGCTAGCGACCGTGCGGCGAGAAGGACGACGAGAATGACGGCGAGAAGGACGGCGGCTAGGAGGGAGGAAGAGCGAGGAAGAGCGAGGAAGAGCGAGGCGAAGCGTAGGAAAGAAGCGAGACTGGTGGAACAGAGGCCGACGCCGCGCGATACCTCTCGGTGTAGCTCTCCGCTTCGTGGGGACGTGGCAGTGAGAGGGGGAGGGCTCGACGAGGAACCCGAAGAGAAGGGAGGAGAAGGATGCCGCCGAAGGGCTCGAAGAGGAGGAGGGCGGCGCGGCGCAGGGTAGCTGCGATGAGAAAAAGATGAGAGGAGAGACGATGACCAGGACGAAATGATGTGGACCATGCGGAGGACACGACGTGTCTGAAGTGGGCTCGGCCCGCGAACGGGGGTTACGGGCTTTGCTTTCGATTTGGCCCCCCCGTTCCCGGTGCCACGAGCGATCCACGCTTCGGTCGTGGTGTGCCTGTTCGTGCAGAAACGCCTACGTATGGGTGGAGGTGCGAGCGAAAGAGAACCGGCCCGCTTCCAGCCAGAACCGAGGCAGATGGAGAGCTTATAGAGAGGGGAGAAGGTGACGGTAGCGTGTTGTCGCGTGCTGAACCTTCGGTCGGGGCTGCCCCTATGGCCCGTGGCCCACCATGCCCACGGCCGTGGCCCCTGCGAACGGAATGCCTCGCTCTCTTCCTCCCTCTATCAACGGCGGCCTCTCGCTTCCTCTGTCACTCGGCCCCGGCGCTCTCGCTTCCTCCTCTGACAGCGGGCTCCCCGCGGACGAACGCTCCCTTTTCTAAGAGCGTTACCGCTTCCACGCGAACCATTCAGCCGATCGACGACCAAAGGGGGAAGCTGCCAGCGAGACCGAGAGGACGACACGGGGGTGGGCGGGCTGAACGACTCGACTACGGATGGATTTCCTCCTACTCGACCGGGACGATGATCCTCCACTCCTCCTCCCACGCGCCGGTTCCCATTTCCTGCCGCGACGGTGGGACCACCTTTCGCTGGATTCAGGGCGATTCGGTTTCTTTAGGGTAGGCAGCGAGCTTCTTGGTGGTTGCATCGGTGATCTGGTTCGTGGCGCGGTCATGTCTAGACTCTAGATTCTCGGGTAGGGAGGACGGTCTTGGGTGGTCAACCTGGCAAACAGGGTTCGATTCGTGTCCTGGATGTAGAGCAATGATTCGCTGCCATATTTGCATTTAGGTCAGACTCGGAACAAGGTACAATGGGTGCTAACAGCGACAGAAAAAACTTCATCAGATTCGTCAATGCGAAACTCGCTTGCTCTTAGGCCAGTTTCAGGTGCAAAGTGTCTTGAGTGATAACCCTGGCAGAAAGGATTTGGTTTAAGTCGTCGATGTAGAATAATGATTCGATTCCACATTGGCTCTTAGATTAGATGGGATGCTTTGTTTTGGGTGCTAATCTCGGAAGAAAATAGCTTCATCAGATTCGTCAACGCAAAACTCGCTTGCTCTTAGGTCAGTTTCAGGTGCAAAGTGTCCTGAGTGGAAACCTTGGCAGAAAGGATATGATTTGAGTCGTCGATGTAGAACAATGATTCGCTTCCACGTTCGCTCTTGAATTAGATAGGATGTTTTGTCTTGGGTGCTAATCTTGGAAGAAAAAAGCTTCGTCAGATTCGTCAATGTAAAATCATTATTCGCTTGCATATTAGCTATTAGGTTCGTTCAGGTGCAAGGTGTCTTAAGTGATAACCCTGGCAGAAAGGATTTGATTCGAGTCGTCGATGTAGAATAATGATTCACCTCCGTATCGGCTCAAGATGTCTTAGGTGCTAAATCTGGCAGAATATAGGGTTCATCGGAATTATCAACGTGAAGTAGTTATTCGCTTGCAAATTATGGCGCCTTGCAGCTGAGAAACGATTTCACGTCAAAACGGTTTCAACGACAACTTTTAATGGCAGTCTCAGATTTATTTGTTGATTCACGAGGGAGCTGCGAAGAAACGCGTTACTATTGCAACGATAAGTAGGTAATTTTTATATACAGTTGTAGAGTTTCGTAAAATATAATTTATTATTTAAAGAAAAATGTAATTGATATTGCTTGCTTGACAATCCGCGAAGAGTTCACATCCGGACGTTATTCAGCATTCGTCAAATTACTTGGTGGCAACTATAGATTACAATTGTACATTGTACAAAACCATTAAGCAGACTGTCAGTATACTCTTTAGGATGGAGTAACTATTCTTATTGGAGTAACTATAATTTTCTTAATCATCATACAGAAACTTCAAAGGATTAATTTACTACATCACGTGTAAGAAAGTTGTTTAGAAACCTAGAGTTGATAGGAATCGCAAAGAGAACAGTAAATAACTACTTTCTGCAATTTACCACTTGCTCTCCGTTTCGTTGATAAACTATAATTTCCCAGAAAATATCAATCTGGATGCATTACGTAGGCGCACAAAAAGAGGTCGAAGCGAAAGTGTTGAGAATATTCTAAAAAGATATCGATGTACGAGTAAATGCTCTCCTCTCGTTATCGGGTGAAAAATAGTGTATTCCTCACGGTCATAAAACGAAGACGTGAAATGCATTTATCACCGAGCTTATCTTTGAAGGCTGAAGCGTTATCGTCACACCTAGAGATGCTTCGACAGATTTTCCTGTAGAGTAGCGATCGCCGCATTTCGTCGGTGTTCGAGTTCGCGCGAAAGTTGAAAGATTAAGAAGAAAAATAAAACTTTGTACAAGTAGGATGTTCTCTCCCTGTGCAAGAATGTCGAGGCGCATCTGCAAGATTGCGGACAAAGTCGCTTCTTTTTTTCTGCGAAAGCAATGGTTAAAGGCATCCGCGGACCAATTAATTTGGCCCGAACAAGGAGAATTGCATTCGTGCGATCAGATGCGGTTGATTTCGACGGAGTTCTGCAGTTTTCTTAGTTCTCAACGGTACTTTGGGTACCCACCGCCGACACGATTTCGTGCGTGACAATTACGTCTTTTCCAACGGTCAGCGTATTGCGGCATGTCGAAAGTTTTTTTAACGCCCGCAAGAACTTCTATTCACGCTCACGCGACTCTGATTCGCCTTTTCCAGCGTGTTCGATGGAATTATAATTTTAGCGTGTTAAATCAACGATAACCACCCGCACGATTAAACCTGATTTCGAGGTCCGTAAGAGCCTACTTTCGCAGATTTATTGCGGAATTAAGGCCGCTCGATTCCGTCGATTATCTTGGAACGCTGAAATGGGGGTTTGTAACGAGTGTGTTTTGTGATCTTACGATTTTAGAAAGCGGTCCACACGCATCGAGACGATTCCCTGAACGCCGGATCAACATTTGAGATCGAGGCCCGTCGAGGAAATGAAATCTATCGCCGCTCTGGCTGCTTCTTGCCCAAGTTGTTGAACTATGTCGATCACGTCGACTCTTATGGACTGTAATAAAACTAACGAAGTATTGGACAAGGTTGCATTAACACTAGATTTACGGAGCACTAAAAGCGCCGGTTTCATGTTAGTTTATAAAAGTAACAATGAGACGTTTATTCGGATTTTTAACGAGCGTTATTGTAATGTTTGCCGCGAGCAACGCATCTGCCGAATAAATAACTCGTAAATGTATCTTTACAATCTGAATAATAGTAAATCACAAAATTAGTGACCCGTCGTTTTCACGGGATCCGTAAAGCTAGTGTTAATTACATATACCTTCACGTATTCGTTCCTTTAACACTAGAATTTTATCAAACCAGTCAAAATGATTCTGGTCCCTGATCTTTTCATTTACGGTTTCCGATGTTATAAAAATATTTTTAGGAAAAATTTGTAGGTACACCTCTTTGTTGAAGTATACATTATAGCATAAATCATAGGAAGTTTAAATAAATCCAGTCTCGGTATTTTTATAAAACGATTATCGCGTTTATGGCTCGGCAATTCTAGCGTTAATTTTAAATATGCAACGATTATAGTAATTTTGTGCCGATATTCCTGTGTAATGTGCGTTTGTTTGGTTTAAGTTCATTTAGCAAGCATTAGACTATGGAATAAATCACGGAACTTACTACTTACTACTTAACTTAATTATTTATTTGAATTTTTGTTTTTACTTTCAATTTCAGTAATTTATTTACTGTTTACAGTAACTCAACCTAATTTCCGCTCGATACATTAGTTGCCCTGCACAGTAGGCGAATCTATTTTTTTACACGATGCGTTGGTTACTGTGCTACTTATCACGGTATAGGCCTACATAACCTCAAATCTTAAATCATTTCTGTCGCATCTTTAAAGAAGAGAAATGTAAATATGAAAATTTGTTAAAACAGTCATCTCTAATGTGAACTTTTAAATGACTTGTTATTACATCAATCGTGGCTAAGTATTCAAGGAGATGGAGCACAGTAACTGAAACACAGTAATTGATCTTTATAGATCATAAACAAACAGAAAATTTTTTCAGACAATCTCCAGAACTGTTTTCTTCTTTCTCTCAATATTCAAAGGAGCTTTGATACTTGTGTCATGGGAACATTTCTATCGACAAAAGAAACTTAAAAATTTACCATTAAGCCCTTAAAAAATGTCGTTTACATCGATGAAGACGTGTTTAGCAGCGAAAGCTCCCGAAGTCCGTGAACAGGACGCAGTAATTGACTCGCTCACCCCGTCTTCGACAAGCCTAAGATTTTCACGAGACACCGGCATTTTAGAAAACGACGATATCGCGTCGCCGTAATGTTCCGTGGCATCGTCGTGCTCGTCCAAAACGAAGCACAGATCAAACTTAACCGGCAGACAGCGCCGTTCTTACGCAACGCCAGAAAAACAACGATCGCGTTACAAAGAACGGTCTCGGGCTCGTGTAAAATCGCGGCCCTCCCGAGAAAACGAGCCGAAAGTGGGAGAGTCCGATGGTTGTGTAATGACGCTTCTTTCTCTGAGGAAGATGTAATCATTTCGGTCGTGGCACGCGAGTAATCCTCGGCGCGGATCCGAGGCGTTCCGGCCGCGTTTCCTCGAAAATCGAAGAAGCGCGCGCGCGAATTCTCGCCTGTCGCGCTCCCTTACATACCAGTCCTTGGAGCCATTTTGTGGATTCTTGCGCAACAGAGCATCCGCTGGCTCGACAATTACATAGGACCTGGAAACCATCGTTTACTGGGCCGAACGTCGAATTAAACCCGTCGGTTAAACGGTAGACGCGTGGCCGCGGATCGCCGGTTTCGATCACGAAACGCCGGTGCCCCGGACGCGATTCGAAAGAATCCATCAGTCATCCCGGACCGAGGAATAATAATTTGCCATGCGTGAACAGAGCGGAGTCGCCGGTTTTTTGCCTGTCCCGCCGACCGTTCCTCCTACATTTCGGCCCTCCTTTGTCCCGGCTCTACTTTTCTCCGTGACTCATCGGGGACGCGCAATAATTGACACTGCTCCGGTACCGAACAGCTTGGTGGCTTCGTTCGTATTTTGGTTCGTTGGTATTGTCGTTTGTTAACGCACTTTGTGTGCGGTAGAAGTATAAATACCTTTTTAATGAATTTATTTTTTTTCAATTATAAGAACATTTAATATTTGAAAAAAATTGATAACAAGATTTTTGGAGGATTTCTCGGATCTCACGAAGAGATTCTTTTAAATATATAACGAAATTAAAAAAAAAATTAAATTTTTTAGAAAAGTATTAACCCTTTGCACTCGAGACTATTTTAATTCTAATTGATGAGATTTGTTTCAACCTAAAACGTTGACATTTGTTTCAACCTACAGTATTTCCATTTGGTATGTTTGTTTTTATCTGATGCATATGAAATTGAACGAGGCAATTTATCGTATACAGGCACATTTAATAATATGAAAATTCTTTTGAAAGTCGCTACTCGAGTCCAAAGGATTAACATCTCCACCGCACGTAGTGTGTTAACACTAGGATCACGGAATCCATCAAAATGACTGGTCCCTAGTTTTTTAATTTACGATTATTCAGATTTGTAAAGATACATTTAAGAGTTATTTATTCAATACATGTGTTACTTGTGTGGTAAATATTACAATAACAGTCGTTAAAAATGCCTCTTGTCTTACGATTTATTCTGAAAAAATGCGCACGCGCAGACTACTTAACAAACAACTAATCCATAAAGCTATGAATATAAATAATATAATATATAAAACAAACAATTATTGACAATTATTATTAAACAAATATTATTATTAAACAATTATTATGGATGTAAAACAAGTAATTAATGTACAAAAACTATAATTAGTGTACAACAAACAATGCACATTAGTCGCGTTCAGGGCTCGAGAAAATCCGTTCGTTTACCAATAAAAGAATTCAGGCTCGCCGGTTCCCGTTAGAATTTTCTCCGACGCATCGCGGATCAGGAAGGACCCTAAAAGCGCGAGCATCTCGCTAATTTCCCGATGTCGCGCGCGCAATAAACGCATAAAGTTCCCCGTGAGGTGCACCGCCGGCAAGTAGCGGCGAGGTAAATACCTTGGGGACCGCGATGATACGTAGAATCGTCTGTTCGCCGGCGAACAGTGTCGTCGAAGAAGACATCAAAGTGTTGGATTCCTGAACGTCAACGGGGCCCGACGCCGCCGCGGGGCGAGCCGCTCGTTCCGAGCCAGCAGGACACGGCAAAGAAATTTACAACCGCCGGTAATTAAACCTGTTCGATGCGTTCGATAAAAGACGACACGCTGCGTCTCCTATCCGCGCGTGCACACGCCGCTCGTTCTATCCGTGGCTACTGTTTTTCGGGATCGGAGAGAAAAACGGAGAGAAGGAGAGGGAAAGAGAGAAAGAGAGAAAGAGAGAAAGAGAGAAAGAGAGAAAGAGAGAAAGAGAGAAAGAGAGAAAGAGAGTAAAAGAGAGAGAAAGAGAGACAGAGAGAAAGAGAGCTGCTAACGTTCTGCGAGGCCGCCCTCCGAGGGACGATTTAGAAGATAAAAATCGGGCCCGCCGGCTCACTACCGGTATCTGTACCAGTTATCGCGATAACTTTCGTCTCCGCGCGCCGATCTCGGGCCGAGCTTTTACCGAAAGCGTGTGCCCCCATCTAAATTATCCCCGGCGCGAACAGGTGCGCGGGGAACCGACAGTGACAGTTTTACCTGGGCCACGGCGATAAATTGCCACTCGGCCGAGAACCGACTAGGCTCGTTTCTGTCCTGGCCCGACGTAATTCCGACGCCGAATTTCCGACTTCGTTAGGAATCGACGCCGGCCCCGTGAATTGCGACAGGCTTCGGGGCCTTACGGGGCTGGACATGGGACCCGTGTATTTCTGCGGATTTTTATCTGCTTTGTTTGACTTTCGTCGGGACGCGTTTTACACGATGTAAGACAGACTCGTGGTATTTTCTCGACACTTTGTTGGAGAGGTTCTGCCCGTTTGTTGTGGCTAGAAATAGAAACAGTATATCGAAAATGAATTAACGCATAGACTGCCAAGCCTGTTTTGAAGAAATCTATTCTAGACGACAACGTTTTTTTCTTTTAAATGTGTGTGAATCTCAGTAATAAATAAATTCTCTTTTGAAATAATAAATCCCCTAATATAAAACATATATATATATATATATATATATATATATATATAATATATATATTATTATATTATATTTAAAGAAAAGGATTTATTTATTATTGATTTATTTAAAAAAATAAATGTTGGCGTTATTGGAAATTAGAGTCGAGAATTAGAGACACAGGTTTGAATATTTTTAATATATATATAAATATAAATTATATATATAAATTATAAATATAAATTAATATATAAATATATATATATATATATATATATTAATTTATTATATATATAAATCCTATATACTTTAATTTTGAAGGTCACCAAAATGAAGGATTAATTTTGAAGGTTTCCCGTGCGAAAATATTGCGCGTTTTTTTTCACGTTATTTGTGAAACGAAACAACGGCGGCTCGAACGTGTCCACACTACAAGAATCCGCGAATTCTCGTTAGATCGGCAAGGATCGTGACGAATCGATCACCTGTCCGTCCTTATTTTCGGGACGGGAGACACGGTCACAAAGGGCAGAACACAAGCGTTTCGTTGTGATCTTGCCGATGTGTTCCCTGGCCGGTGGCCAGTGGGCATAGATTAATCTATTCGAACCATCTGATGCTCCTCGAGTTAGGGGTTGCTACGTTGCTGTTACGGGCTACCCCCGACAGGCATCGTTACGATCTGATAAAACGGGGCCACACAGTTTTTATCCTAGTTTCGTGAACGTTCTACGTATGTCATAGATGGGTAACGATGTTCGAATTTCCCAAAACGCTTGTACTACTGGTGTAAGAAGAACCGCGCGTTATGTGTGCGCGTATGAACAATTGTTTCGTTCGTAAATTATTAGGAGATATTTGTTACTTTGATCCATTTGATGTCGGCCGAAAGAGTCGTCCCTGACCAGAGTAAAATGTACACCGAACCTGTTTGACGTAGTTTGGAAAATTTTCGAAATGAAATCAGACAAATTTGGTAAAACCTGACAATTAGAAAATTCAAAAAGAAATAGCAAATAAGGAACGAAACTGTCACTTATTAAAAATATTAAGGAAACATCATTTTCTCAAGTGTAGGCACTAAAAGGGTTGAATATACAATTTTTGCAGCGACTCACGTGTACATGGGTGTGTGCGTGTTTTACTTAAAATTTCTCGAGGGTTCTTACTGTAAGATTGTAACATTCTCAGAGCAGAAAGATATTTCACGAGGAAAAGATATTCGTTGCTATTTTTTTTCGCAAAATCGTAGAATAGGTATATTCTAACAATTGAGAAGAGGCTGACGTTAAGAATAAATACAATTCAGTTCAACGACTCACACTTCTAAATTTGTAATACAATCAATAATGAAATGCTAGTTACAATATGCTCGTTACAAATTTTCTACCACTTTTATAAGTGCTTTGAATTTATTTAAGAATTACCGACGAATTAACGAGAAAACGGACGATCCTTTGTACGATCGTCTGCAGCTAACGTGACATTACAATTTCCTATAGATTCTGACGTCCGAAGGTGTGCGTTGGGTTCCTGCGGTTTGCTCGAACTTCGAAACAGTTCGTTGAGCAGCATCGTAACATTTGGATGAACCGCAACGCGTTCGCAACACCGGTTAACCATCGATGATCCGTGAACGAGCGCAACCTGTGCGGCAAAAGGGACAAAAGGAGGAGGGGGGAGAGTGTGTAAAAGATGAGGTAGCCGGTGTTTGCAGTCGAACGTCGAACAATCACTCTACAGGGGGTCGTTACAGGCGCCAAGGGTGCGGTGGTTGTTCTCTTGTTTATTTGTCGTCGAATCACCGATCCATTAAACACCGATGGGAAACGGTGATCGACGACATCGAGCTTCAGGCTCTCGCGAGCGAGAACATTCGACGCGACGGTTTCCAACTAATTATAAAATTGGGAAACGTACGATAATTTCTTCGGTTAACAGAGATATAAATTATATATTATTTTGTCATAAAACATTTCACGATCTTCGATTTATTTTTCAATCAATTTTCGAACGAATAAAACGTTTTCTCATTGTGATATCCTCGATTTACCACTTTCGTTTAGCAACTCGTAGACCATATTTTGCGAAACTTGAACATTGTTTGAGTTGTCTATGTAATCGTGAATTTAACTGAAGTGTTTGTAGCCATGTTAAGGTCGTGTTGGAGATCTAGAATTACAATTTCTATCGTTTTCTATTTTTTATAAATATAAAAATAATATATATTATTTTTATATTATTATATTATTATATATATTATTTTATTATATTATTATATTATTATAAATATTATTTTATTATATTATAGTATTATTATATATATTATTATATATTATTATAATATAATATATATATTACAATTTCTATCGTTTTCTATTTTCTGTTTTATTAAAAATAGGAAACGATAGAAATTGTAATATTTATATTATACATTATAATAGATTTTAGTAGATATAATGAAAATATCGTAAATATAGGTCTCTGCAGCAGTGAGAAGATTAAAACATTGACGTAGCCCAGGCATCGAAATACGTCATGGCTCGAGAATCAAGATCCGTCGCAACGAATGAAAAAGTTGAAACCGCCGAAAGGTTGAAAGCAAACGACACCAGCCAGCAGTGGCGTCGGTCAGCAGGATCATCGGATCGGTAGCACACGTTCGGCATCGAGTAGCACGTCGGAGACCAATTTGCAAGCGATTCGTTGCCTTCAGGGAGGCGCGAAGAGGAGCACCGCGGCCGGGAATGCATCTAAATGAAAGAAGAAAAGGAATCGCGACAGCGGAACGAGAAGAGAGAGAGAAAGAGAGAGCGAGAGAGAGAGAGAGAGAGAGAGAGAGAGGACTCAAAGCGAAAATAAAACCGGTTCGAACTATTAACTACCGGCGGCAAACGGAGCGAGAGGAAAGAAGGGGAGGGAGGCGAAGACACCGGCGAGCTGATAAAGGGAGCAAACAGAGAGAGGATCGTAGAGAGAGGGATAGTCTCGCGAAAAAGACTCCTATTTTCTCGATGCAATTTCATCGGCGGCAATTTCGCCGAAAACATGCAGCTGCTGCCGCTCGTGTAACCATCGCACGATATTAGGACCCTGTCTCCTATTATTTTTTAGGCTTAGGAATCGCTCTTTTTGTGCCCGAAAGGACTTCACGGCGTTGCCCGAGATCAAACATTAATTTTGCGAACGGAGTCGCCGTTTACGGGGACAGGGGGTGAGAGAAAGAGCGAGACGGCGGGGAGGAAAGGGGAAGGGAGAAGAAGAGCAGGCGTGCTGTGCGACGACGAGCAAAAAGGGCAGGCCGGTCGCGCAAGGTGTTCGCACGATTTTGATGAAACAATCAAGGCGGCGCCATTACCATACGCAGCCCCACTAAAAGATTTCGGGTCATGTCGATACAACTTAATTTGAGAGCTCGTTTCCGCGCGGTCGCCATTTCGCCCGCGGGAATTCGCATTAAAATGCGCGCGAGGACGCCGATGACATTTCGAAACGATTCCCCGACTCCTGGAATTAGAATTCAACGCGGAGTTCATTTCCTACAAAGTGTACGGTTATTTTTATGAAGATGGCGCACTTGACGACGCGATGATCGAGAAGCGTTATTTTTGAACCGTTGAAATTGTGCACGTCGATACATTGTGCGTGAATTTGATATAAAGGTGTGCGTTGGCGTTTTAATTTTGTATTATTTTGTATTATCGATATCAAGTATTTTCGAAATGTTTCTTTCGTCGACGCAATTGAAGCAGATAATCGGCCAACTGCGGACCACCCTAAAATGTTGATGAAACTAAGTGCAAGAGGGAATTGCGATTCTATTCGTAACTATTCTTGTCGGAGAATGATATTAGCGGGCCGCGGATGTTATGCATTTACGATAAAAGGAATAGGTAAAACGTAAGAATTTGAGGATGCTGTTTCTGACAGTTTATTTAAACTTTTCTTATTCGGATACCGAGAAGCGAGCACGCTTTTTTAAGCTACAATTTTAAGCTACTTAGTTGCTGACATATTCTCTATCTTTCGTACAATATAAATGTATGAATAATCCATGGAGCACTATTTAAAGTTAACGGTTAAATACACTGTGTAGCGGATGAATCTCACCTAATACTTTAAAGCACATAACAACAACGAAAAAAGCTTCGATCGAACCAGATATTGATGCATTAGTATCTCAAGTTGAATGCCAAATATCATATTAATTGTGATTTCTAGTTATCTTCTTAGATTTCAATGAAATTTACAATGAAATTTTATCTATACAATGTCAAATAAAATGTATCAAACAATGTCTAACTAATCAGTCTTTTGCTGTCTTTGTAATAATGCTTTATTCGGATAATATTTGTACAAGCAAAAAATATTTTTCGTACAATTCGACAAAGCAATGCAGAAGAAATAAATCGATAAACTATGAAGAAACACTTCACATTCTACCATTTTCATTCAATTATCTTCCGTATGAATTCCTGGACGAATAAATTCTTACTCGAATAAAATCTTATTCGAATGAATTCTTATTCGAATAAAATTTTATTCGGATCAATTTGTATCTAGATACATATTTTACGATTACATATTTATTCGATAGCGTCGAATAAAATTTTACTCCTTGATCTTTATATTTTATCCGTCATCCGAATCAAATTTTGCCCAACTCTGATTTGTATCAGCAGAGATTATTAATTTACGAATCATGACTGAAACAATAAGTGAGCACTCTCTCTCTCTCTCTCTCTCTCTCTCTCTCTCTCTCTCTCTCTCTCTGCTCTCTAGCGCTATCTCTGTTTCTATCGTTCTCCCTCGGAGCCCGCAAATCCCTCTGAAACTGCACGATGGATTACAGGTTCGAGCGAGTGGATACGGGAAGGAGGATTAAACTGTTACTTCGAGCTCATGCTTTTCCGGTTGCTTGACCTGTCAGGCAGCGAGCTTAGCATCGACGCCAATGCCCGGAAGGCAGCGTTGATTCCCAACTCGCAGGATCGATGAGCACAGAGCTCTCTCTCTCTCTCTCTCTTTTTCCTTCTACCTCTCTCTCTCTCTCTCTCTCTCTCTTTTTCCTTCTACCTCTCTCTCTCTCTCTCTCTCTCTCTCTCTCTCTCTCTCTCTCTCTCTCTCTCTCTCTCTCTCTCTCCCTTGTTCTCTCGGCCTTTTTGCTTTCCCTCTTCTCACTATCTCTCTCTTTCTCTCGCTGCCTTGGCTCTCTCACCCCCAGTCCCTCTCCACCGGTGGCCGACCGAAATGATACTATCGCGTAGTCCAACTGGCCGATGACACCCGCGCTGATACACCGACGTCGTCCCATTGGCCGTTTCACCGGGTGGCGTATATTAGAGGGTTTCACCGATTGGCGGCTGTTCGGAACGCCCAGGAAGGATGCGCAGCTGCCAGGACATGCGTAATCCGACGGTTGATCGACGTTCGGAGGAGCAAAACGGCCGACGTGTCGACCATTTCCACCTAGCCTCCATCATTCCTACTGTATACATATATACCTGTACGACGTTCGATACCGGTGATCACCGTTTCCTCCCCTCTCTGTCCACCGGAAGCCGAGGACTGCGCGCGGTTAGGTCGATCCCGTTATGGGAGACTTCGGTGCCAAGTTTGAAACGTTGTTCTGCGTTTACGCAGAGATTTTCAATCCTCGTTTCTCAATCCAGTCGCGTGCTTAACACCCTTATATCTGTACCGGAGGCTTATTAATCCTTTTGCGTTCGAGAGCATTTTAATTCTAAATCCAAAATAATTTCTTCCGACTTATACGAGCCGTTTATTTTGAAAGTGGCATAAGTCGCTTTACCGTAATGGAAAGTGGGGATTTTTTAACGTTTATACGAAATTATTCATACCGAGAAAAATATCAGTATCCTGAGATAACAAGTACAAGTAAATCTTCTCGAAAGTTAGCATCCATATTTTGAAACGTGTTAAAACGCAAACCCTTAAATATATCGACTTAAAAACAAAGTGACTTATGCCACTTCCAAAATAAACGGCTCATATAGTATTTCTATTTTATATGACTTGCCGCATTTTATGCATATATAATTGAGCCCTTGTGACTCGTACAACGAGATTTTTTATTATTTAGTTTTTTTTTAACAATATAGACTGGTTTGACAATGTAAACGTTATTTCGATACGCGACGTAACAATTTTTGGCGTCGCCTCGGAGTCGCCGCTTAAAATTGCTGAATGTCGAAATAATTTTTGACATTATCGCATTTGTTCGCACTTTAGAAATTGTCGAAAGCGTGAATGATACACGAGCCTCGAGGCTCAATTTCGTACGAATAAAATATACTCGAGTCATGCAAAACAGATGTACTGTAAGTCAGGAAAGTTGTTTTGAATTCGGAGTTAAAATGGCTTCGAGTGCAAACGGACCATTTCACAACTGTACCATCGACGATGTTTATAACAATTCCGAGCTTTGCTCAGCAATTTTTCCAAACATATTTTCGAAGACATTTTTCGCAGGCAAAATTTGTTTCTAGCTAAACTAGAAAGTATACAATGAAGTGTAAAGTCTAAACCATGATACCATTGAGTTGTTGCGAAAGTAATATCGGTTTTTTTCGTGACCTATTTATACTAAATTCTTGGTAATTGACGCTCAGACTGTGCGCAAAAATTGACAACTTGGAAAGAGCAGATACGATTATTCGAGCGGTTATAAAAACAGACCGCAAGGCTCGAATAATCGTATCTCCTTTTCTCAAATTGTCCATTTTTGCGTGCAATCCGAGCGTCAATCAGTGAGAATTTACTGCATTTGGAAACCCGAAATCACTTTTGCAGGAATTCAATAATTTAGTACAGTGTTCAACGACCGAATCACAGTTGTCCTCTAATAATATTTTTTTCATTATTCCTTCCGCGATGTTTTTCTCACACAGGCAGAACAATTTATTCGTTGCAATTATTCCTTTAATTTCGAAGCACACCCGGAATAACATCGCACTCGGTTGTCACAGTTTTTCCAGTCGGTTTCAATCGAATCCCGAATACGCGCCGAAAGGAGCATCTTTACGCGGCCCCTAAGTTAACGACGCCGTTTAAGTATGATTACTAAGAAATTTTTCAAGCGTCTGCAACTTAACCGAATTCCATTACGCAAACTTCGTCGAACGGCCGGTTTCAATCTCGATGCCCGGGCTCAATTAACGTACACGATAATGAGCGTTAATTCGCGGGCAGGTTTATCGCCGGATGGCATGTCACGCCGACGTTTGTAGTGGCGCGTACCACACATTGAAGCTGGAAATCTCGGGCGTAGTCGAATCCGTTGGCTCTTTCGGTCCTGAATACGTGGACGGTTATTTTCTCGCAACATTGTTATTATTCAATTTACCTCGTCAATAAAATGTGCTTTCTGTTAATCGTAATTTAAGACGCTCGAGAGTGATACCGGAAGATTAGCGGTTTGCGAGCGTCGGATCGTACGCGATCATGTGAACGCGAAGACGAATGCGAATTATTTTTTACGGCCGGTACGTTATTACGAGCTCCGAGTTCGTGAATTTTTTTAATCGGTCGATTTTTGAAACTTTTCGTACACTTAAGTTCGATTTCCAGGTGGTCCATTCTGTGTTCGACTTCTGTACCCTCCATAAGGGAGCGTAATGAGTACATTCATTTAACAGCGCATGCTTTTCTTGGTCACGCCACGCGCGGGAGAGGTATTAATATCTTTTTAAAAAATTTAATTTTCTTTAATTTCGTTGTATATAGACACATGGGATGAGATGTAAACGTTAAAATAACTGTCTGTAATAACGACTAATTTATAATCAAAAATTGCAAAAGAACAAAACTAAGTATAATATTAAAATGACCGTTAACAGTGACTACAACATAGCGTCCGTATCGTAATATGAATTATTATATCAACGAATATTTGATTTGTATTTTAATATAATAATATAATAATATAATAATATAATAATATAATAATATAATAATATAATAATATAATAATTTTAATAAATTAATAATATAATTTTGAGATGAAAACGTTAAAATAACTGTCTCTAATAACGACTAATTTATAATCAAAAATTGGAAAATAACAAAACTAAGTATAATATTAAAATGACCGTTAACAGTGACTACAACATAGCGTCCGTATCGTAATATGAATTATCATATCAACGAACATTTGATTTGTATTTTAATATAATAATATAATAATATAATAATTTTAATAAATTAATAATATAATTTTGAGATGAAAACGTTAAAATAACTGTCTCTAATAACGACCAATTTGTAATCAAAAATTGGAAAATAACAAAACTAAGTATAATATTAAAATGACTGTTAACAGTGACTACAACATAGCGTCCGTATCGTAATATGAATTATTATATCAACGAACATTTTTTTGTGCAATCCGTTAAAGAATAAAATAGAATAAAATTGAATAAAATTTTGTTGTCTCAATGAAAACATGCTGAAGTTGTTTCAAGGGCACAAATGCATCAATCAATTGCTCCTCGAGCTTCTTACTTTCTCTAGCACCTATTTCTTTAGAGGAAGTGGTCGATGAGCGCATTTCCAAGAGCTTGCGTTCGAGGAAAGCTCGGGTTTGGGGCACGATGACGCTGCGAACCATGAATTTCGATAATCGCTAGCAATTGCTTTATTATCCCAGCAGGTGCCAATAATGGGCGGCGCCTCGGCACCCGACGCTTTACAGTTTCGTTATACAAACATACAAAATAATGTTTTAACAACGTACCTTCGCGTAACCCTTCCCCGGTGCAAATTATCGGGGATAAGGTTCGCCCATCCTGCCAGCTGGGTTACCTCGAAATCAAACAACGAAATCAGAGTGGACTTAGTTCCACGTGCCAACATTTTTGTGAATCACCGTAGATTTCTAATAGGTTATTTTATTTTCTTTATTCTCACGCGTCTTTTAATTTCAAAGATCAATTAACCCTGTCAGCCGTGGCGCCTCTTTTTCAGAGCGCGCACCTATACATATTTGTCGTGAGAATCAAGCGATGACGAGTATACTCATTAAACACAGAGTAAGTGTCGCTGTTAAAATATTGTAACAAAAAGACGGTTTTATTTTACAAAAATAAAAGCTAAATACAGTTAAAATATTATTAATTTATAAAATTAAAAGCTTATAAAAGTTAAAGATTCGAATTGCTGCTGTAGAGTGGTTTTCTAATCTTATTTTTATAACAATGCGAACACCTTCGTGTAGGATTGGCCTCAAAATATTCTAAACATCTTCAAATCTGAGTGTAACTAAAATTAAAATTTGTTTTCACTAAAATTACAATTTAAATAGCCGCTACTTTTTACGCACGACGAGTATACTCGTCGCCGACGATCATGATTATATCGGTAAAAAATCGAATTTCCATTGAAATATATTAAATAAATATATTAAATATATTAAATATATTAAATATATATTTTAATGCTGTTAATAATTGAATCATATTTATATTCGGTAAGTTTGATTTTTAACATAATCTTTGACATAAAATAATCAATGAAATATATTGACAGAACAATATAATAATGAAGAAATATATAAATTTTTTAATATATCTAATTTCTCACCTTTTACCCGGTACACATTTCTGTAGCTGCAAGGAAAAACACGCTGCAAGTCACATGTTTTCACTTCCGAGATATTGTCGCTTAAAGCTCCGATCGCCTAATGCTTTGAATTGTCAGCGTATCAAATTACATGATTTTATCGAGCCTATCGAATACGTATTCACGATGATATATTTTTCTGATAAATACGTAAATCCTATAATTCGATCATTTATTTGTTTATTTATTTGTGTTTCTAAGTTACGTTGATCTTACGTATGTCGAAAGGGTGTTGATCATCCATTCGACGAAAGCAAATACGAAATTTTCGAAATCGATCTTTTTTTTAAACCCTGAACGCCAACCGTGTCGCAGTGCGATGCGGTTCAAGCAGAAAACGAACAATTTCGACGAAAAATCGACGGCGAGTAATTTTTGCGAACGTAATCCCAGCGTTCCGAAACGGCGATCAAGATGGCGCGGCGGCGTTCGTTTTCGCCGGCCGCATGTCCCGCGGCGGTCAGACCCGCGTTTTGACACCTTGGCAACGTGCAACACGGGCAACGACGATGTAATTTCGCCGGATAAACGGGTTCCGTCCGCCTTTTCGACGTTTTCGATGCTACCTTCCTTTAACGACTGGACGCTGGCCGCGCGCTTAGCGCTTCATGCCGATTGTTTTTACGTCTGTTTTCGGGCACACGGCCGGTAATTGGCAACGAGGCCGGCCACTTCTGTGTTGTGCCCCCTTTTTTTTTTCCTCCTCCGGGGCCCGGGATGTGTCGTTGTTTCTCGCCGGGTTTCTCGGCCCCGGCAGATACGGTCTGAACCGGGCACCGTGAACCGACTCGCCGGAAAAAAGGAACACCGTCGAGCGTAAGGTCGAGCGGCTGGATAATGAGCCGGATCGATCGATTATTAAGTGGGCCCCTCGAGAGTGTGCGGTGCCTCGTGTGAAACGCGGTTGCCTGTTCGCGGGCATTCGGACGAAACAGTGGCCGCGATCCGAATTGATACAAATTGCGTCGTTATTGTCCCGGACGCTCGACTTGTTCCAGTATCATCTCAATTTCAACGTTTCGGAATAAATGAAATGTTTACGCGGGGCGAGCTCTTCGTCGGCTTCACTCGAGAGCCGGCTTTCGCAGCGCTTGATCAGCCGAGTCGATATCGTGGTATCGAATTGTTCGCGGAATTAAAAGAACGGAATGTTTGCTGTGGAAAGGTTGCTGTGCTGCAGAGTATCAGTTATGGTATACATTATTTTAAATTCAGTATAATTATTATAATTTGTTATAAAGATTACTATAAATATTACTATAATTATTCATTCATTCATTCATTCATTTATTAACGCTTTAAATAATATGGTTTATTTAGTAAATACAGAGTTGTTACATGTACATATCATATATAAATATGTACAAATATTACTATAAATATTACTATAATTATTCATTCATTCATTCATTCATTTATTTATTAACGCTTTAAATAAGATGGTTTATTTAGTAAACACAGGGTTGTGTGTGTGTGTTACATGTACATATGTCCGATATTACTTGTTCTGTTAATTTCTACATTCTTGTGGAACATTGTTTAAGAAAATTATTAATTATACGAATGATTATAAATCAGTTTTAATAACTAACGCGTTATAATTGTTGATCGTTAATCAGATTGCTCTTGACCTAATCCTGGTGCACGGAGATCCTTCGTTAGTCAGAAATGAACGTTTATGAGAGAAAAGAATTGTGAAACTTTTCCACTATTTTGCGCTTCTAAATAAATTTTTATGCAACGAGGATTTGGCATAGAAAATGTTCGTCTTGTATAATGCAGTCTACTTATCACTTTGACGTCTTTATGTTCCAGTAAAAATTGGAACAAAATTGATTAACGTATTAGAGACGTTCTTCATCTATTGCAACATTGATGGTCTTCTTATAGGAAAATATTAACAATAGTAGAAATGTCAAGGTTTTAATTTTCTCTTTCTTCAATTTCTAGAGTTGGGCATTGTTCGAATTGTTTTAAATAAATATTTATCTAAGTAAGAATTCTTTTCAGTCGAAAATATTATTCCAGCTATTTTGATCGAATAAATTATTCGAATAGAAATCGTAAAATTATTCGAAAAATAACGCTGTGTTTGTTTTTCACGCAATTTCAAAAGAATATATTTATACGAATACATTTAGGGTCAGTTCAATATCGAATATAGAATTATTTTATCATGGACAAATTTCTATTTGTTTATTTACATATACATTATATTTATATATATTTATTCGACAGTGTTGGTTAATATTCGAACGGATTCTTATCCGGATAAAATCTTGTACGAAAAAAATGAATTCTTATTCGAATAAAATCAACTTCGAACGAATTCTTACTCGAATAGATATTATTATTTAGATAAATATTCATTCGATTGCAGATCTTCCAAACGGCGTCGAATAAAATTCGTTAATCTTTATCTCTTATCATCTGCACATCTTATCCGTCATTTATCCGAGCTCCGATCTCCAAGCAACAAATGCCTAAAAGACCATAAATTTTGGCTAACAAATGACGATTGAGAAAGTGGCAGAGTAAAATATATCCGTCCGCCGCTCTAACACTGTCTCCCCGCTTTTTCTAATTTTAATTACGATTCGCGGACGAGAGCGGGCCGTCAGCCAGCGATTCTTAATGAATTTTCGCATCGAAAAGGAGCAGCGAGATAATTGGGCGCGATAGGTAATTGAGGTAGATCGGGCCCAGTGCGCGGGTACAACTTGATTCGTCCCGCCACGCCCACAGTTGGCGGAAATTTCATTTGCCGTTGCGTTTTTACCCCTTATCCGTGGATCTCGATGGATCAGGACAGAACGGCCCCGGTTTTTAACCGGAATATTTTTCGCCGGGAACGGACCACCGCTTGTCAGAGACCGAGGGTTTATGGGCACGGTTTGCTAATACTCGCCAGTCGCGCGCGCCAGCGATTATTGTAGTTTTATTATCGTCGCCGGTGATTATCGTGCCAGTTAACGCGCGGCGAGCCGCGCGGATATCCGAATCTTACACGGGGCGTGGAGAAAGCGTGCGCACACCTAAACGTTAATAATTCTGCACGTGCAGAATTATGTTTCCGAGTATTGCGCGGCCGGAATTTCGTTCGACAATTTTTTAATTAATCGGTTAGCCGTGTTTTACGAGTATACTCGTCATGGAGAAGTGGCTATATTTTGTGTCGCGACGAGTATACTCGTCGTGCGTAAAAAGTAGCGAGCATTGGCTATACAAATTGTAATTTCAGTGAAAACAAAAACATGTTCTCAAATTTTAAGGTGTCTAGAATTTTATTTTATGGCCAGGCCGGAATTAAACGGACAAATAAAAAATATGTATAAAATTAGAAAAGAATCACGATATTGGTGTTCGACGTGCAAAGTGCTATTGCATCATTCCTTGCTTTGCTGAATAGCACTCTAGAGCAGCAATTTGAATTTTTAACTCTTTTATAGGTATTTGTTTTTTCCTGCGTTTTTCGTTTACTATGTATATAGTATATGTTGGTGTTAAGGGAATTAGTAAATATTAATAATAAAGTTGTTAATTTTATAAAATAACACCGTCTCTTTGATCCAATATTTTAACAGCGATACTTACTCTGTGTCTGACGAGTATACTCGTCATCGCTTGATTCTCGTAACACATACAGGGTTATAAGATTATTAGAACACATATAAGGTTATATAACACATATGTAACCTTGGACGAAAATATTTGCACTAATCATAATTACAAACTGATTCTTAGTTACGATTGCTAGTAATTTTTTGTTAGCATTAATTTTATCACAGCGATTTTTTTTTTAACTTCCCGAAAGCTTCCTCCGATCTTCTACCTTTTTTCGAGCTCAACTGTTTCTAATTTTCCCTGAATCAGCTTTCCATCAGTTTCTTTTAAGTATTTTTAGTTACAATTATTAGTAGACAGCGGATTTTATGCATTTCTGGCAAAAATGAGTGAACAATAAAAACAGTGATACTATTAAAAGAAACTAAGGAGGTTATATTGGGGAGAATTTTATGTACAAATCCTGTCGCAGGATTCTCGATTCTTCTTTGATTTTTGGAGGTTAAGGTGGAATTTTTCTGCAACGTCCTCCAGGTCCTCCATCTTTGAATTTGCTGGCTGATTTCAGAATTCTGTGGAATCACGATTGCATTGCTCAAAGAACATTATAATTACAAAAAAATTATAATTATGTGTACACTTGTATTACATTTGTATTATAAATTAACAAAAACTTATTCTATTTATTTGTATCACAATTAAGGTCGTTTTTACAGTTGTTGGTAACCGGTAACCATAAAAACGAGCCGTAAGGCTCGAATAACGATCGTATCTCCTCTTCCCAAATTGTCCATTCTTGTTTCCAAGCTGAGCGCGTCAATTAGGGAGAATTTACCGTATTCCGATTACCGGTCAATCGTTATATTTCGCGCCGTTATCCAATTTCGCCGAGAAACGGCGAACGCCGGTGCCTATTTTGCAGCACAATCGTCGGATTCGTAACCGTACGGTAAACCCCGCCGCGATCGGTGTGCCTTTTGAAAGTGCGTAAACGCATCGGCGTGGTCGTAAAACCGCGGCGTCCGGTCTTATCACGTTGTCACGATATCGTCGAGTCGGCTAACGACGTTTCACGCGTATTAAGAAGCACCCTGTACATTAAAGGGAGGAAAACCGAGATAAGGTAGGGGGCCGCGGCGCGTTTAGCATCTGCCTATAATAACGAAGGCCAACGTTCCACATTCAACGGAACCGCTCGTCGTCGCTCGCGCTTTATCGCTTTATTGCGACGAAGACTGACCGCGGCACCTTTGCAATTAACACGTGGCTGCAATAAATCCGTTGCTCCTGCTCGCTGACTCGGAGACAAATTAAACTCGTACCGACGAGGCCCCCGAAACATTATCAGGTGTGGCGTTTACGACGCTCGGCGATCGTCCGACTGGTTCTAGCGCTCGACTAGCCACGACGATCCCGATGTTTCAGAGATAGTTAGAGAGTTATGGGAATCCGTGATCTCCGGGCAATTAGTCCAGCATCTTCTTGCTGTCATGGCGGCTGCACCATTATTGGATATCTTTGTTCTGCCATCGAGATCTCGCGCGAGATTCATTAAGATTCATTAATACATTGCGTTTCACAAATTTACATAAAATCACAAAATCTTACACGTACGAAACGAGATTCAATTACATGTACGAGTTGCTATGTAAAGTATATATTTCGACGTTTTTTGATCTCTTGCACCGGTATGTCGTCGATACGGCGAACCTGTATACGTTCATGTCAAAGTGGCGTTTCTTTTTAGATATTATTATTATTATTATCATTATTATTATTATTATCATTATTATTATTATTATCATTATCATTATTATTATTATTATCATTATTATTATTATTATCATTATTATTATTATTATTATTTTCATACTGTAAGATAATGGTGTAAACTACATAAATGAAAAGACAAATCTTTTATTTCTTAATCAATCCTATGAAATTATATGTAAGTATTTATATCTAATAAAATTTCACAGCAGTACAATGATTTTTATCTCAATTCGACTTTGTGCAGGAAAACCACAATTTTTGCAGAATTTATGAGCGTGTGCTAAGGATCGAAAAGGAACTTTTCCGTAATCGGACTAAATGACTTGAATGTTGTATTGACGTTAGAAGGACTGATAGCTGTAATTTTCACTGATTATGGAAATAGTGGGATTATATCATAATCGATCAATTTTTTCAATAATAGAAGCAATAAAATTGATCGCGCGCGCTTATAATCGATGAAATGCCAGTAATATAAAGGGAAAGAGTAGTAAAATTAATTGAAGAAAAGTTAAAAATATTAGTTGAAATTAACATAAGTATAGATGATTTAAAAATCGAAACGTTATACATATTATTTATTCGAAGGAATACTACAATCTGATGCTCCAATTATTGTCTGTCCTAATCAATTTCCAAAACCTTCAATTATAAAGGGACTAACTAGGAAAAAGATTATAGTAAATGCGTCCGATATTATTTAAAATTGTACTATAAATTTGATCATTATTAATTCATTCTCTAGGAATTCTTAATTCTTAATGATTCTCCGACATTGAGAGATCATATTGCAAAAATAAAATATAATGTTCCGATATTTTTGTTTGTAGAATAAAATCATTTTTTAAATTAATATTAATAAATCGATATTTTAAATTTATATCTCAAATAAAAGGTTATACATTGAAAGTCTTATTGAAAGTTGCCAAGTTTGACGAATTATAAATGCAATGATGACTTTAAGGCGCTGTAACTTCGCGAAAAAAAATCGCAGCCGCGTTTCTTTTTTTTTAAATTAAAGAAGAAGGATTAAACTTCATTCGTCTGTAAACGGCATCTCGGACAAAAATTTGACAAAGTCCGTGCATTTCGTCAAACTTGGCAATTTTCAGTATGACAAACATTGCCTCGCATTTAAAGAGTTACAGTGGCGAGGGTACGTCAAACGTAAAATCTAGAAAAATGATCTTAAAGTAGAGGTTTCAAGCTTTAATTAAAAAAAAAGTCATCGAACTAGTATGATTTTTCGCGCAGTTATCGTCAATGAAATTTGGCCAATTTTTATTCAAAATTTGTCTATGTTACGTTGTCATTTTTTCGAGCAGTGTAGAAATCTCTCTGTCAAACTGATACATAAATACATTAAACTTTCATATGCTAGAGTAAAGTGGAACAAGGCCCTGTGCTTTATAAAATGCAAGCAACACAGACCCTTGTCCGAGGTTTCCATTCAATTGACTCAATTCCGTGTCGCGTAAGAGCCCGCAGTCCAATTATGGGTGTACAGATTGCGCATCGACGACACTTCGCCTCTCTTCGCCGCCATTACCGGACACTGTGACTAAGCTTCGCTAAAACGAAAGCACATCGTGGCATGAATTAACGAGCCTCTACGGCGAGTAGAGAGAGAGAGAGGGTCGGGTGGCGCACAGGCAGCCGTCGCGATAAATAATCGAAGCCGGCGCGACGTCAAACCGGACTTGCCTCTGAACCGATCCTCGGACTTAATTGACACGTACTAAATTCGAGTAAACCGTGGTCCCCAATAACGCGATCCACGGCAAATAAGGCAGGCTATTAAAACAAAAACAAGTGGGCCCGGACGAAAGGGGAGGGCAGCGTTGGGAGGGGAGGAGGCAGAGTGGGACGCACTCTCGGGTCTTCGTTAGATCCTTGGGGACTCATGGAGCCGCGCACCATGTAATCTTGGCCCACAATTGGTGTAGAAGGCGTTCGCTTGTTTCTTAATACATTTTTGTAGCCGGCTGCACCTGTTGCTGCCGAAGGACGAGAGAAGCCGGCTAATTACGGAGCAATCAATTACGGGAACCCGACACACGGGGACGAGCTGCCGAACGATGGCCACGTCGATCCTCTCTCTCCGCCGGCATTTACGTATGACGCTCGATCGGTCGGTTAATTTCTTAATTGCTGCAATCAAACGCCACCAAAAAGCAGATTTTTCGGTCTGAAGTTAATCGTGCCCCAGGTATCGTCGATCGCGGGACGATACCGCGAAATGATCGAGTGCTTGAAAAAATGTAATTTCTTCGACATTCAGTACCAGGGCCACGATTGTTATCACGATAAGAATCTTTGTGCGTTTGTCGCGTTGGCGCTAACGGCGAATGAAAGTTGAAGTTGTAACGGCGAGCGAAATTAGGGTTACTTCGACGGAAATAAAAGAAACGTCACAAAATTAAATATACGTATAATAAATTCTGCCCAATTGTCCCTCAGCTCATAAACAGAAGTGGACACTCGCGGCTCGTTTCTATAGTTGTTGACAATCGACAATAATCGTGTCTCCTCTTCGCAAATTGTACAGTTTTTGTTTACAAACTGAAGGACAATTGGAGCGAATTTACTTGTACTGCTCAAAAAAATTATGACGTAGACAAATGAATAAAAATTGGCCAACTTTCATTGGTGATAACTCCGTGAAAAATCATCGTAGATTGATGACTTTTTTTTAAAATTAAAGCTCGAAACCTCTACTTCAAGATAATGTTTCTGGATTTTTAGTTTGATACATCCTTTTCACTGTAACCATTTAAATATGAGGCAATGTTTGTCATACTGAAAATTGCCAAGTTTGACGAAATGCACGGACTTTGTCAAATTTTTGTCCGAGATGCCGTTTACAGCCGAATGAAGTTTGATCCTTCGTCTTTAATTTAAAAAAAGAGAAACATGGCTGCGATTTTTTTTCGCGAAGTTACAGCACTTTAAAGTAATCTTTGGATCGTCAGTGAAAGTTGACCAATTTTTATCCACAATCTTTCTATGCTACGATTTCTTTAAGCAGCGTATGTTAGTAATACTCAATTTTATTTGATCGTTTTTAAATTGATACGATAATTCCATGCGAACGATTGTTCGTGGGCGAACGTAATAGAAAAATATTGTTCAACTGTAAATCTAAATATCTCGAAAACAATACATTTTCGGGAGAAGTTTGAAATACAAATGTTAGTCGATTTCAAGGGATAAATACAACTATTTTTTCTTTTTGTCAAGTTGTTTCATCAGAGATCGTGTGACTTTATCAGTTGTCTGATATAATAGCTTGCTACACTACTTGTCCGATCGGACTGATCTATTTCACTTGTCTGATCAAATCGCGGACTATTCTACTTGTTTCAACATCAGCTGCAAAGATACAAAGAGATAAGAATTTTACACTACATTTATATAATCTATACAATACGTACACATATATATCATGATGACAATAATCATAATGACGCGCGCGCGCGAGCATGTAATTATCTATATATTTATCCTCACCGAAAAAAACTGATGGGACACAAATGCGCGGTTTATTTCGAAAGTGGCCAAAATCCATCTTCTAGAAAAAATAAGCTAGCTATTTTAATGCTTACATTTTTACGTTATCTTTTCATTTTGAAGCAGATTGTAACTAATATATTTCAAATCACAATGGTTTTGTAAAGAAACATTAGCTGGTTAATAGAATTATAACAATTTGTATTATTAAAGTGGCTTAAGTCCATTTATAACTATCAAAAGTATATTACTCTTTAAACAATGTTTATTATGCTAATTGTGTAAATTATATACAGTTAGAAAAATAAAAGCATTACACTATCATGGTTTTCAGTCACCAATAGTTTTCAGTGTACTGAAGCGCGAACACTTAAATATCTCTATTTCAAAATAAATGGACTTAGGCCACTTTCAAAATAAACGTATCGTATGTCACAGTTTTTGAAATCGTTGCATGGTTTCCAAAATCGACACGTAACTATCCCTAGCTTAGTATTATCGATATTTCTAGTGAAAAAGTAATTAAAATATCAATAGAAAAAGCAGAATTTGACATTGTTCGAATTGTTTAAGATAATTTATTTTTATTCAAGATAATTATCCGAACAAATTCCTTTTAGTCGAATATTTGAGTCGAACAGTTCATTATTCGTCCTACATTATGCTATCTATTTATTCGAGTAATTCTTTATTCAAATAATTCGTCACTCGTTATAAATTATTCTAATATAATTATTCTATGATAATTCTTTATTCGAATAATTCGAAAAATTCTTTATTCGAATAATTCGAAAAATTCTTTATTCGAATAATTCGAAAGATTAACATGGAAGAAATAAATCCACGAACCATAGAAAAGATACTATAAATTACGTTCCGGCCGAATTTCTGTACAAATGATTTCTTGTTCGATTAAAATTTCACTCGTATTAATTTTTTTATTCGATCGAACATTTATTATTATCCAGCTTATTGTCCCTTTTATCCGTCATCCGAATAAACGGGCTGTGCTGGAGACAGCGATCGGTGTGCAGATCCTTATCGTTCGTCGCAACTCCACGACCAGCCTAAACGTTTCGAGCGGTGGCGTCTGTAAAAAAAAAAAAATAAAAAAAAAAGATAAAAAAAGGCAGCCGCGCTAAATCAGCGCGGAGTTCGAAGGATCGCGGAAGAACTTAGGAGGGAGTGTTCGAATGAAGGAGATCGACGGGTCTGCGGCGGGTACAGCCTGCAGGGCTGGTATTGACCGAGACGTTGGCTATGCATGGGTAATGCAATAATCGAGCGAAGTGAGTCGTCTCGTCTCCGGGCTCGTCTCGGTCGCAGGGTTCGCCTATAAAACGCAAACGCGAGCCAGCCCCGTAATTACTGTGGAAGTGACTGGTTACTGGTTAGCGCTTCGAGCCCCGACGAGGGTTTTACCTTCGTTCATCGGCTCGATTGGTTGCCACCTAACGGGCACCCCGGCCAACAGTACACTCTCCCGCAGTGCCAGGGAGTGTAAATCGAGAGGCTATAACGCGCCGTGGCAAAAATGTAATGAGATATTCCGCCGCCACGGCGGTTCCTTTTAACGAACTCTGACTGTACGCCGCTACCATCTTCCCCGGCTGTCCTCGCCTGGCTCTCTGCCCCGTCGCCGAAAAACCAATCTCTGGGAATTCTGCACGCCTCGGCTCGTTACCTCGCTGACTTTCTACAGTTCGATCCCACCGTCCGTGACAAAAGACAATGGAAATCGCGGTGCCAAGGCGCGATGAGATCACACCGGGCTGCTTTTTCATCCGGTAACCGAGCGCGGCCGGCTGTAGAAAATCAGCGGCCAACAAAAACCTGAAACAAGATAACTCGCCGATTCGAACTGTTGCCATGTTTTACTGAAACGCCGCGCCGTGGGTCCTGCTCGCGTCGGTTCATTGTTACAGATTTTTAGGCAACACGCGGGCACATTGTCCGCGTCCGTTGCATCGCGCTGCAATCAAGCATTTCTTTCGATTATATCGAGCGATCTTTTCTGTTTTTTTTTTCTTCAGAAATGCGCAATACCCGCATTGTCGACGATTTTTAACGGTAAACTTACCGAGCCGGTCCCATACGAACGACTCCGCCTTTTTTTCTGTTCGCCTTTCAGAGGTGTCGTGTGTCAAATAGATGTCGATCGAATTGACTCAGATTTTTAAGCTCTTCTCCGATAACACGGGCTGACCAATCCCTGTGCCTTCGGTTTGTTTTCGGGCATAATTAACTTTATATTTATCGTATACATATTTTTTGCTCGAAAATGAATAAAATAAAAGGCAATAAGACATGTTGAATTTTTTCATTCGAAAATGAATAAAATAAAAGATAATAAGACATGTTG
Source organism: Megalopta genalis (assembly GCF_051020955.1). Classification (NCBI taxonomy): domain Eukaryota; kingdom Metazoa; phylum Arthropoda; class Insecta; order Hymenoptera; family Halictidae; genus Megalopta; species Megalopta genalis. Next base: position 14,738,125 of record NC_135018.1, on the reverse strand, counting down.
AATTTTCTTATTCAAAAATAAGCAAAATAAAAGATAATAAGACATATTAATTGTTTCTATTCAAAGATAAGCAAAATAAAAGATAATAAGACATATTAATTGTTTCTATTCAAAAATAAGTAAAATAAAAGATAATAAGACATATTAATTGTTTCTATTAAAAAATAAGCAAAATAAAAGATAATAAGACATATTAATCGTTTCTGTTCAAAAATAAGCAAAATAAAAGATAATAAGACATATTAATCGTTCCTGTTCAAAAATAAGCAAAATAAAAGATAATAAGACATATTAATCGTTTCTGTTCAAAAATAAGCAAAATAAAAGATAATAAGACATATTAATCGTTTCTGTTCAAAAATAAGCAAAATAAAAGATAATAAGACATATTAATCGTTTCTGTTCAAAAATAAGCAAAATAAAAGATAATAAGACATATTAATCGTTTCTGTTCAAAAATAAGCAAAATAAAAGATAATAAGGCACATTAAATGTTTTTATTCACAAATAAGACACGTTCAATTTTTTAATTCAAAAATAAACAATACGAAAGAATAAAAAGATCGAGTATTTCTTACCCGACAAATACAAAGACTAAACGGCTCCACTACCCTATTGGAATATTATGGGAAGTTAATATTTGGCTTGCATAGAAACCTTCTCTCGCTTCGCCGGGCTTCTAATTGGAAACAACGCGGCGGAGTAATAAAGAGAAACAAGCTAGGCGCGGTTTTTGTCGCGCGGAGATTTTAAAATAAACGCGTCAGAATGTTCGCAGCTCTTTTCTTTCCGGTTGTCCGGTCCCCCGGTCACCGTCTATGGGAATCGAATTTACAGTCATAGGCGCGCCGATACTTTCGCGCTAATTACCGCGAGAAACGCGGCTTTACGACCGTGCTTTATAGGCGGCGATTTTTATGGGAAAATATAAATAGCTGCTTGTTTCGCCTCCCCGCGATTTCTTGCCGCCTTTCGGCGATCATCGGTGTTTATGCTCGAGGAGATATCGGAAGCCGAACGAGCCGGCTAGAGCGCGCTCGCGATGCAGACATTCAGCCGCATCAAAAATCAACGCGAATGTTCTATAATGACACAATTAAACTTCATAAACGAGGGAGAAAATCGCGATAACAAAACGGTTCGTGGTAATTAACAGTTTTTCATTACGCTTCGAAGAGGAAGTATTATATATGTTGGTGTAAGCGCGCTGTTGCATACACGGTGTCTTGTAATCACAGATCTTAGCGATCACCGTTCGTGTAGCGAACCCTCGCATAAATTCGCTCCTTAATAAGCAATGAAATAATGTTGGATTAAATTGAACTTACACCTAGATTATATAAATAAATTACATGTTTCGAGAACTTTAAAACGCACGAACGTATAAACCGATGGTATGGATCGCATTTTTGAGGTTTAGGTTACTTCATCGACTGGCTTCCGTGGATACGTTTTTCTTGTTTTTTTTTTTTTTAATCAAGTATGTCTTAATCGTTACGAATGTCTAGTTCGTACGTGACGCGCACCAGCGGCAGATTGTTTAATTCACGAAGTGAATTTAATTAAATTTAATTTTGTTTCATTTTGTTTAATTTTATTTAATTTTATTTAATTTTGTTTAATTTTGTTTAATTTTGTGCATGAAACGTATAATATCTATTAATTCTATATCTATTCTATATCTATTCTATATCTATTCTATATTCTATTCTATTCTATTAATTCTATTAATTCTATATCTATTCTACTAATTAGACTAATCAATAATCTACTTACTTTCTCATTTTAATCGGTTCCCGAAAAGGTTAAATATGAAACAGTTTTTATATAAAAATCTTTGACGTTATTCGTGTTCAACATTAAATCTACCAGGCAGTAAAAAAGTAACTAACTAACGTATGCTGCTGTATAAGAATGACAATATTGTATTTATTTAGATCTCCCGCTAATTCTATCATACATACATTCGTAATAATAAATTCGTAGAATCATTTTCTATGAAATAATCTCTATAATACTTAAACGAACCATTGAACAAAATATGTGAAAGCGGTCATTTGGGCCGACTCGGTATTATATATCAGGTTTCTTTTTGAAATACTGATATAATAATTTTTTTAGAGACGATTCAACGTACCGGGGGACGTGGTTAAGACAATTTGCTACGATGTACCGACGAACTTACGGGCCGTGTAACGCTTCACGCTGTAACGTGTCTCCCCACTGTCCTGTACACTCTGTTTCATTGAGTTCGCTGTATAGAGATTCACTTGCTCGTCTCGTAATACCGGCAACTCCCGATCTCTTAATTAGCGGCGAACATTCCAGCTGACAGATCCCAGAGTTGTTCTCTTTCGCCGCGCCAGCTACACGCTTCACCACCTCCCGATATCCCGGTGTGGAACTTTTTGCCGACCGTGTTAAGCGTATCTGCCTTCCGGATAACGAATTACCCGTGATTCCTCCTCGCAGTGAATCCGTCTTTCTGGCACACGCGAACTCTACCGCCGTGTACATACCGCGATACGTTCACCGTTTTACAACCGCGCGTCCATTCGCACGTTCACTGTCGGGCGTACTGAAAATTTCCATTAAAAATTGCAGTGAAAAATTCAGCGATCAGTCTAAACAATTGTTCTATTGTTAGCTCTTTCGGATCACCAGAATTTTATCTTCGTCAACGTTTTTTTGCTCGGAGCAGTACGCTTACTCATCGTTAGACTGTGATTATTTGTGTAAATTCTCAATTTCCATGCGTTATTTTACACAATTTAGCACCGATTACAAGTTTTCTTCGTCAACTGAAAAATTACTCGACACGCAACAGGAAAATATTATATACTATTTATATAAAATATTATATACTATTATATACTATTATTATTATTTATTATATACTATTATATACTATTATTATTATTTATTATATACTATTATATACTATTATTATTATTTATTACTATTACTTATTACTTATTATTATTACTTATTACTATTACTTATTACTACTTATTACTATTACTATATTACTATTACTATTATACTATTTATATACTATTTAATTAGTTCTCTTGAATTGTAAAAGTCTGTACACGATATAAATATATAAACATCCGCATTTTGTTCATTATACCTAAAATTGATTTTCAATGGACACTTTGGAGGAATTGTTTGGAATTTGTTCTACTGTGGGACATGCACGATATTAAATAGACTAAAGAATTTGTAAATATGTAGTAATATTTATTTAATGATGTAAACGCGTATTCTTTTAGTGAAAATAATGAAATTCGATAATCAGATTTTTTGCGATGTTCAATTGTTTACAGCTCGTACCAAGGTCAACCGATTTCGGTGAAATTTTCAACACGCATATAATTCACCGAAATCTACAAAAAACATTTTTTTAAATTTTCGTTATAGGCTCAGATAAAAAGGTTAAAAAATGACAGTTTTTTAAATAATTTTCTTTTGTCATTCTAAGCAATAGCAAAATTTTAAAAAAGCATTCTGGTTATGATCTAGTAGACTGATCTCTCTATCATGTAAAAAAAATTCAAGTTGTTTAGTCGATTTCTAAAAAAGTTATCGCGTTTCGAGAAGTGTCCGAATATTAACGGAAGTTTCTCTCTCTCTCTCTCTCTCTCTCTCTCTCTCACTGTACACATACAATTAATTACTTTATAATATATTAAATTGCTATTACATCGAATACGCGAATACATACTGTGCCGTGATTGTTCAGTTTGAATAAACATTTTATTATAAGAATGAAACTGCGACAGTTTCAACAGAAGGAAAGTTGCGTAGATTTCATAAAGCTACAATATCCCGCGATGTAACTTGAAAAACTTGCTTTCACGATCTCGACAATAAACTACGAGAACCGTGAACATACGCGACAATAACAACAAACCGCGTCAAAGCCTTCCATTCCGCGCATCGCAGAAGAAACCAAAATAAAAAAATAAAAAAATAAAAAAAAATAAACAAGAACTTATTACACGGCGCATCAACTGCAAACGCAACCATGTGCAACAAATAATTAGCAAAGAAGAAATTAAGAGCGCCACAGGATCGGCGGCACGGCTGCGGGTAATCCGATTAATCCCCGGTTATTTGTCGCACTTTTCCGCACGGTCGCGATTTTTGCTCGGCAGGGTTCCACTTAGGGGAACGAGGATCAGGTATTACAGGCGGTACCGTCGTGTACACGTTGTCGTGATGGCCCATTAAACGGCTCGGACTCGAGCGTGGAATATTACAATCATAATTACCGGTATCGCGAGAGGATGCCCGGCGACCGTGGCTCGAAAACTTCGGCTGTGAAACGAAAATCGCGGCGAGATATGCGTGCGAGAATTTCAGCCGGGTTCAACCTTGTCCGTGGAGAGGAGAGATGAGTACGAGAGAGAGAGAGAGAGAGAGAGAGAGAGAGAGAGAGAGAGAGAGAGAGAGAGAATGGGAAAGAGGGAGAAAGAGAAAGAGAGAGAGAAAGAGGGAGAAAGAGAGAGAGAGAGAGCAAGAGGGAGAAAGAGAGAGAAAGGTAGAGAGAGAGAGAGAGAGAGAGAGAGAGGGAGGGAGAAAGAGAGAGGAGATCGTGCACGCACGCCTAATTATACCCGGTCCGACTGTCTCACAGTGGAACGAATGGGCATTCTAGCTGGAAAAAAGTCATGCCAGGGAATAGATACATCTTTCGTAGACTTTTTTCACGGTGCGTTTATTGAGATTAATTACTGGACGGAGGATCTTTATGTAAATTCTTGTTCTTCGCACGTTATTTCACAAAAATCAGAATTCAAGAAAAGCTTTCTTCGTCGGCTAATTCTTTGCAGTCGGAGCCATTTTAACTCGAAATCCAAACTAGTTTTTCTGATCTATAGTAATTTCCATTTCGTATAACTCGATGCATCTTGTACATATGAAATTGAATATTGCGACTCGTGCAACAGTTATACTTTTTATAGTACTTAAAATACGAACAAATCTGGTAATGTTAAAAGTATTTCTAACATTAGAGACTCCGTTCGAAGGGTTACGACAAAGGGTTAAAGGATTGCTCGTTTTTACGTTGCAAAAGTTTATGCACTTATGACATGTAGCGAATGTGCAATGTATGCATGGATTTGGTAAATGTGCATTTGCATGGATATTAAAAAAGAAAAATTCGTGAAATTGTGCTCAATCAATGTATTTAATATCGTGTACAATGTGAAGTATATACAAATGAGTTTAACATTGTATATAATATGAAGTATATAAAAATGTATTTAATATTGCCGAAACTATTCTAAAAAATAATTATATTATACATGTTGTGCGTATTATTCGAATATTAAACGTTCGGCGTTAGAAACAAAATGTAACATTGCACATGTTATACAAATATAATGTAAATATATAAATATGTAAATATAATGTAAATATATAAATATGTAAATATAATGTAAATATATAAATATGTAAATATAATGTAAATATATAAATATGTAAATATAATGTAAATATATAAATATGTAAATATAATGTATAAATATATAAATATGTAAATATAATGTATAAATATATGTTACACAACTATATGAAACTGTACCAACTTTTTAATCTATAAACTCTATACATTTTTCAAGTATTAAACCATTAAACTCTAAATAATATTACCGTGTGTTAGATTTCGTGTGTAATTTAAATGACAATAAACTACAATATTTATTCGAAATTTCCAATCGGAAATCGATGCCTTCCGTCGGAAAAATATTAGCTTCAACGCAGAAAATTGACGTTATCGTTACCGAGGAAAATATTTGTCGAGACTGTACATCATGCTCGAGAAATAGCAAACACGTTGTTTAATGACGTAGAACTAAAAATGTTGATACGTGTTCAGCTTGAAATTGTAACGGTATTAATCCTCAGCCGTCCCACGTATCAATTCGACACGGTTATCACGGATACTGAAACAATAATCTGTTCAATAGATCGTTTGATTAGCTTCGAAGAGAAGGAATTTACGAAATTAATTGTTTATTGTTCCATCTTCTTTGTTTTCGACTATTGTGTCAAGTTGATATCAAAGAGCAGATTATGCTGTAGAAATGATGTTTGAACTTTATAGAAAAGTTTTATAAATATATTTATGAAAAAATTATCTAACTAACTAACTAATTAATTAACAAACTAAAATCAACTATTAATATGTGTAAATATGTTATTTATTATATATATATATATATATATATATATATATATATATATATATATATATATATATTATATGTATATTATATGTAATTAACTAACTAACTAAAATTATATGTATATATATATATATATATATATATATATATAATAAATAACATATTTACACATATTAATAGTCACATTTATACAATTTATTCAGTTTACATATGCGATGAGTTGTTACTATCGAACGTTTTAGTGATCGCAAAACCATTAAAGATCCAAACTAATAGTGAAACTTATTCTGAATAGAAGAAAACGAATGTACGATTTTTGCCGATCCCGACTGGCCATTCGTTCCACCGCGTGGCCGTCGGTCACGGTGACCGAGCTGCTCGCCAAAGGAAAATCGTTAACAACGATCCGCAAGCGGCGCACGTCGCTGATATCCTGTAACAACGAATTACGATACATATATATATATATATATACACGTAGAGCCTAGGCCAGAAGACAAGAACCGCTTGTCACGTGAGCCGATCGACGATCCTCGGCAACCCTCTACCGTCGCAGACGTCCAATTTCGTAGCGATCACGGCGAGCGTAATTACTGGCATCACACGCTCGTGACAGTACATTGTAAATACATCTACGTCCTCGCGCCGACAATTATGACGCTCCCATAGCTACGCGTTAAGCGGCTCTTACTGCTTCGTGGAACAAGAGCTTGCATTCTTTTATACCGTTTGCACCCTAGCATGATCCTGGACGCGCCGCTTCGTGTTTAGAATACCGCCTTCGGTATACCAGCTCTTCTCGAGTCTATCGCGCAGACTCTCTTCCGATTTACGAAGCTTCTAATATCGTGCGTTCGGTGGTGGACTTATGTTACCGCTTCGGGGAATCTCGTTGACATTCTTTTATGCAACTTTGCATAATCGTGTCACGATCTGTATCTTTGCGGCTAGAATGCTGCTTTAGGTTGCACGCGTTTTGCAAGAAGTATGTATCGGGTTGGCAACTAAGTAATTGCCGATTTGTTCAGTGAAATAAAAAATTTTTTTTTACTTGGAACGAAGTTTAATCTGTAATGTATTTTCCATTTTGTTCGATGACCTTTTGCCATCTCTCCGACAACTTGAAAATTCCACGCTCGTAGAAAGTCTGAGCCTTTTCGGCCAAAAACTGAATTAAGTGAGATTTTACAGCGTCATCGTCGTTGAAAGTTTTACCACGAAAGGAGTTGTCCAAGGATCGAAATAAGTGGTAATCCGATGGCGCGAGATCAGGGCTATATGGTGGGTGTAACATCAATTCCCAACCAATATCCATCAATTTTTGCCGAGTGGACAAAGACGTGTGCGGCCTAGCATTGTTCTGGTGGAAAATGACACCTTTACGTTTGACCAATTCTGCTCGCTTTTCCTTGACTGCTGCATTCAATTTGTCCAGTTGCTAACATTCACGGATAATAAAAAATAATATAATAATAATAATAATAATAATAATAATAATAATAATAATAATAATTTTATAATATAACATTTACGGATATCATAAAAATGGGAGTGAAAGACATCTATAACTGAAATCGGCAATTACTTAGTTGCCAACCCAATAGATAGGAGCCACTCGGGGATTCCTTTCTTTTTTGGCGGCCGATTTCTCGTTTTCATTATAGATGGATCGATAGGTAATCCTCGGTTTTGGTCGCTCTACTGCTTCGAATTGCAACTATGATACACACAGTCTGCTTATGTACGGATTCGAAGGATTCTATGGGCGGTAAAACTATGCTAAAAATGTACAGCGTGCGTATAATTTATCGGGATCTACAAAACCTATTTTTTCAATTTTCCTTACAGGCTCGGTCGAAAAAGTTAAAAAACGAGAGTTTTTCATATCTTTTATCATACCAAGTACATGATAGCAAAATTAAAAAAAAAGCATTTTAGTCATTGTCTAGTATAGCAATTCCTCTATCGTCTAAAACAAAATTCAAGTCGTTTAGTGCAGTTTTAAAAAAGTTATTGCGTTTCGAGAAAGAAGTACAGAACTTCTTTGACCCAGTGTGCGTATGCACCGTTAGAGAAAGAAACGTAACATTATATAATACATAAGCAAGAGTAATAACTGAATGTAAGTAAGTAGTAAAAGCTAGAAAAATAACTGATGTTACATGGAGAGATAAATAAATATCGTTATAGAAACAAATTGTGCATTTTTATATCTCTGTAAACGTAACTTAAAGATGTGACATATGGTTGAATTAAAAAGACGCCAACGACACGCGAGGCGGTGAGAATTCCAATTTACGGAGGCTACGAATGAGTTTGTCTCTCTGTGCTCTTCAATCGGCATGCATTCCCACGGAACATGATTCGAAAACACGTTAAACATTAAAGGTCAAATAAAACTGCTATCATTATAGAATATATATGTAAATATAGAATTATTATTATAGAATTATAACATTTATTATTCTATATATATATCACAATTATAACATTATAGAATATATCACAATTAATAATCAATAACATCATATATAATAATATAGATATATCAATAATATATCACAATTATAACATTATATAATATATAATATATCATAATAGATCTCTGGTAACAGAGACGCATCCTCGCGATTCGTGCGTGCACAAAGATTCACAGGCAAAATACTCCCGTTCGACCAATGACGAGAAAGCTTGTCTAAGAAACGCTCGAGAAGCTCTCAATCGTTAACCTCCGATTTATGCAAAATACGATCTCGTCGGTGCAAAATAATGCGTCGAGTACAGAGAGCTCGGGCACGAAAAAACCAAACGAAACGAAACAAAAAAAATAGGAAAAAAAGAACTAGTCAGCGCTTTCCGGCAGACCTGATAAATATTCAGCCGACATCAGACTGCAAATCGGGCGGGGAAACTATCATCCTGCGGCATTCCTGTTGGCATTATAGTTGCATGCCACCCTAAAGGTAGACGGGAGGAGAGCCATGGATCGCTGGAAACAAGCGTCGTCGTCGTCGTTGTCGTCGTCGTCGCCGGTATTAGACGTGCCCCGTCGTAAAATAATAAAGTAATATTAATGAAAATAAGTCTCGTCCCGGTATCTCTCTGGATGCTAATTACCAGGCATCGCCGTCGTATACAGGCGATTCACGGCTCGGCTCGGCTCGAACTCGGCTCGGCGCTGGTTTTTCTTGCGCGTGTGTCGTGCGCGCTTCAACGACGCGACGCCGCGCGTCAAAATATGCCATCAATATTAATGAGCCGTTTAAAGGGTCGGCCATGCTCCCCGGGATGATACCGGCCGGACCGTTTCGATCCTCTTAAACGTCGACTTCCGTGATCCCCGGGTTTTTCCGCGGTCGCTAATTATTATGATCACCGTTGCGCGCATCGTTAAACATTTTTCTACCCGCCGCGATACTTCTTGCACGCGCGAGCGCCGAGCGCGCGAGGACTCGATATCGAAATTAATGAGTGGCCGGGGCCCCGGGGGTGATATTAATTCGAGAGTTCTTCGAGCGGCCTTGATCAATGGGATCGCGATCGCGATCCGTATCGCGACCGACATCTGCTTTTCTTGCCGGCGGAGTGTCGTTCGTGGCAAATAAAACGGTTCGGTACTCGGCGAATGGAACTACAGTTGTCTTCTTCGTGCACGATGACACAGGTCATTAAATTTTATTGATCCGATCCGCAGGATCCGGCGGTTAAGAGCAACCGATGTTTCGTGGATCTCGATTCGGATCGAATCCTTCGTGAACGACTCTCCGGAGTTCGGTGGTTTCGGTTCCCCGTCTCACGGTTCTATTGTTTCGCCGCAGTCGTTGCAATTGTAATGACAATTTCGCGGCACGCATAGAACACAAGAAATAAAGTCATTCGTTCGTGCACTTGACGCGATAAAAATCGCTCGAGGCTTCTTCAATGAACCAGTTTCACTTTGAGATAGTGCCCTGTCACACTTGGATCTTTCATATTAGCAGTATCATAAATTGCGCACAAAATCCAGTCGTTCGAAGGAATTTAAACGGACCTCGTGTTTTCTAATGCTTCGCTATACGTCAACGATAACGAGTGGACTGCTAATATTTATGCAACATAAAAATTGTCCGCACGTGATGCAAGCAACAGCAGACAATTGGAGATTAGAGATTTCGTTCTTTGTTTAACAATTTCAATAGGCAGCAAGTAGAATATTCACGTTATTATGTGTTTTTTTAAATCTTTCAATTGTTTGAAATTACAGATCGTAATTTTTACGATAAAATCCGCAGTCTAATAATGAGTATAGAGAAAACTATTTTACGAGGCTCTGAAAGACTCCAAGACACCAGGCACCTATTAATTAGATAATTAAAAATCAAATCAAATGAATCTCATTGTTTTGCAAGAACACCCTCGCGGACCATTGAAAATGCAATTCTATTCTACGTGGCAAAGATTCTATTAACTGGATTTCACATAAAAGTACCGAGTGTAGAGAAAAGTTTCTTGCATTAGTCTAACAGAAACTGGCAATTCTATTAGTCGGTTGAATGGAATTAAATTTAATTCATTGTTGCACGCAGGCAATAAACTTTAAAATTTCAGTATCACAAATTTGCATAGGGGATTTAGTATAGATTTAATGTAACCTCCACGGAAAGGTTATTTTCTCGATAGACTTCAAGTTTTGAGAAACATTCAGTTGGATCGAATAATTTATTCCAGTAAAAAAATGAAGAATTATTTGAATAAAAAATGAATTACTCGAATAAAAAATGAAGAATTATTCGAATAAATAGGTAGAATAATTTGTTACGTCGAATAAAATATTCGACTAAGAAGTATTCATTCGAGTAATTTATTTCAGATAAATTTTTATTCCAAACAATTCGAATAATTATTTTAGAAAAAATTTTATTCGAAACAATTCGAATAATGCACAACTCTGATATTAACACTTCATTTATCAGCAGTTCTTTAACGGTTCTTTCGAAGTCAAGCTCAAGAACTATTCAAAATCTGGTCCATAATCCATCAAACAGGTGTCACAAATTCTTTCGAGATAACTATTATTTAACACTAGATTTACGAAGCACCAAAAGCAGCTGTTTTATACTATTTTATAAAAGTGACAATAAAACATTTATTCTGATTTTAAACGAGTGTTATTGTAATATAACTTATTTATTTATTGAATATGTACGAGAAGTTATCCACATTAGTTATAAAATTACAAAATAATACATAGGCTTAGAATGAGACGATTTTAGGGTTAAATAAAAAAATAAGATAACCGCAATTCCTTCAATTAACATGTTAAATTTCTGCGGGTTATTATAACGTTGCGAAATTATATTAAGCAATACACTTTAGATTCTGTTTGAAAGAATGCAGTGGATGATCGAAAAAAAAATCGACGGAGGAGCACACGCTATTTATTAGGTCTACCGGAAAGTTCTGTCCGATAGTGTCACTTCAAGTTTCAATCCGTATGCACATGTTGATTTGAGACATATACGACTATCTCTCTTTATCATTGCATTTACACACATGTACTCTCCCAAATAAACTGAAACAAAGATGTCTCGTGTCATTATTAAGCGAGACGCGATCGTGAAAACATGGCTACCGATGATAATGCCAGACCACATGCTGCTTCGGCGACTCGTCAGAAAATCGCAGAGCTAGGCTGGGAAATTCTGTCGCATCCACCATACTCCCCAGACCTAGCACCCTCCGATTATCACTTGTTTCTCTCTTTGCAAAACATTTTACAGGAAAAAAAATGCACAACTGAAGCTGATGTCAACCAAGTACTAGTCGAGTTCTTCGCCTCTAAAAATAAATCATTTTTTAAAAATGGCATTTACAAGTTGCCATCACGCCGGCAAGAAGTCATAAGTAACGATGGAAAGTATATTCTACAATAAATATTATTAACACGTTCCGTGCCGAGCTTTTTTTACTCGACTCTTCACACTTTGATATTTTACTAAAACTTGATGTATTACGTGCAATTATTAATTCTCGTATACATAACAACGTAACAAAAACTTATCACTACCCATTCTTCCAGTGGAAATTGATTCTTCGGTTCTAAATTTGTTGTAAACAATTTGTTCAGTTCACTAAATAAACATGCAAGCGTGTACCATCGATGGTACACGTGGCACGGAACGTGTTAAATGTACGAAAATTGTGTTATATTTCAATGAAAAAACGGACAGAACTTTCCGGTAGACCTAATACAATGGAAGACACGATCGAGCCCAGTGTGATGTCCGTAAGTTATTCTATGTTCTCGAATACGGAGAAGTCGTCTGAAACCGAGATGAGATATTGGAGCACTCGGGTGAAACTTGAAACGAGATCCGTCGAGCTTCTCTTGGACACAGTTCGGCCATTGAGAATCGCGCTACGTAACAGGCTTCCGATAAACGGTATCGAACGTTCGCCAAAGCGTGGTATCGTCGTCGAAGCATAGAAAGACGCTCGAGCAGCGTCGGCCAGTGTCGAAGTGTGCGCGACAAAGTTTTTCCCGGAATGCTAATTACCGCGATTACGAGGTGGACCCTGTCGCCGTGTTGCGCGTCCACGCACGGTCACGCGTGCGCTGGTGTATCCGGCGAGACGAAAGAAGACATCAATCCTCTCTCGCGCGCGGCTCTCGGATCCGCTCCGGTCCGCTCCGCGCCACGCCGCGCCGCCTGTCCTTTTCGTCTTGTTCGTCAGGCATTCGTAATGAGCGGGAGCGCGCGACAGTAAAACGGTGCCACTTTCTCGTAGCCGTCCCTCTTCTCATTTATTTCTTCGGCGTGTTCCCTCTCCTTGTCCGCGCCTTAACGCCCCTGTCTTCTTCGAGTTCGCGCGTAACAGCTCCGGCCGGCAGCCTCGCTCGGCCCCGGTTTTATGCACCGGGCCCGGCTCGGCTAAGAAGCTTTTTGCGACCGCGAGCCGCTTCGTTATGGCCCTTGGTATGAGTTATGCTCATTGAATGCATGGTTACCAACGAGTTTAATTGGAGTGCAAGCTAGCGCGAGCTGCGGTGTCTCCGTTGCTTAGAGCGACCGCCCTCTCTTCGGGATCGTCTCGGTGCCACGGTGTCGAGGGTTGTTCGAAAATCCGTTTCGAAGAAACAGTCTATTTTCATATATTTATATATATTTTTAATTATAATAAATATAATTATATATTTATATATAAGTAGTATATAATTATAATAATTGTAATAATTAATATATAATTATAATAATTATAATAAATAGTATATAATTATAATAATTAATATATAATTATAATAATTACAATAAATAGTATATAATTATAATAATTATAATAAATAGTATATAATTATAATAATTATATATATTTTTTATCCGCTGATAACCTGCCGCGGAATCTTCCGCCTGTAAAACAGTGACGTTGCGAACTGTTTGCGGTTAATTACACCCTGATTAGTTAGTCGTCTACGAATGTACGGGGTGGGTCGTCACATATCGTTGTCTGGATTCGCGTCATCGTTATCAAGCGTAGCGAAAAATGTTTCTGGTGAAATGAGACGGTTTCGAGAGGGGCGCATTCTGATGATATTAGTTTTCGTCTAGGTGGGCTTGTAGAGGACATACGAAGGTTATTAACGTTTCTTCAAATGCAATCATATACTTTTGAATGCACCAGTTGATGCACCCTGATATTCTTTACAAAAATGCATTAGCCTATTTATGTTACGAAATCATTACATTAGGGGAGATATGTTAATTTTAATGTTGTTATCGTAATTGTTGTCGGTGCAGAAAGTGTCGTGCAACGTAAATAGTTGTCACATTGAATCCATAACATTGTCGAGATTGCTATGTTTTCCCAGCACTAAATATTTTTCGATAAAACAATTTAATATGTAATAAAAACACGAGATCTGTGTTCTTTTGTTTTATTTACTTCCGAATGAAATAATTTATAATATGTAATAAAAACGCAAGATTTTTATTCGTTTGTTTTATTTATTTCTGAATAAAACAATTTCATATGTTTCACGTTTCCATTTTATTTTTTCATAAGAAAATGTAGTACATCTTATTTTTTATTTTTATTATCTCGTTTATAATTCGACAAAAAAAATTGAATATGTCTCGTGTGATAAATACGAAATTAATTAGGCCCGGAATCAAACCAAAGGCACAGGCAATCGTTCCACAGTAACCGGCTGCTCCACCGTCCTATCAGTGACAGGGCATCGGCGATAGGGTGAACCGTCGAGACTAAAGAAATTCTAGCAACATCAGAAACTGGTTTATAGGGAGAAAAATTATAATTTATAATAAAAATACCTAACAGATTGAAGCACATACTGAAAGTACTGAAAAAGAGTTTACCAAAGAAATAAAAGTTTATTAAAATCTAATATAACGTGCAATAAGTCTCGGCTTCTCGATTCTTATTTCATGAAATCAATTTGTTTCGATTTCGTACGACCTTTACGAGCTGCCGGTGTTAACGTGTCGAACCATCATCGGTCCTCGGGTCCTAGAATCAAAGTTGAAAGAAGAATATTAACCTTTTAGGTACGGCTGAATTCTGCGCGATGCTATTTCTCTGGACGGCAGAGTCTGACATGTACTGTACAGAGTCTGATACTATATATTCTGTCTGTATATACGGGGTGTCCCAAAAATATCTCGCAATCCGAAAGTGGCGAGCTCCTCAGGCCATTTGAAGCAACTTTTTCCTTTACAAAAATTTTCTCCGAGGCACCGTTAACGAGTTATTAACGAAAAACAGTGACCAATGAGAGGCGAGCTCAGCTGGCGCGAGGCGATCGAGCGAATGAGCGGAACTGGGCTTCGTGCGCTGGTTGGCTGGGCCGCCTCGCGTCAGCCGTACTCGATTCTTATTGGTCACTGTTTTTCGTTAATAACTCGTTAACGGTGCCTCGGAGAGAATTTTTGTAAAGGAAGAAGTTGCTTCAAATGATCCGAGGAACCAGCCATTTCCGGATTCCGAGACATTTTTGGGACACCCTGTAGACTGTTGTAAATCGATGTGAAAACAAAAGAAATGTAAAACAATGCATATGGAGACGATTATTTGGTTCAAACGATGAGCGAGTGAGCTACTAGAGCAAGCCACTATAGCGGCGCGTCGTCCAGGAAGATGACATCCGCGAAAGCCACTATAGTGGCGTGTCGTTCTGACAGATGACATCCGCGAAAGTCACTATAGTGCCGCGTCGTGCCTAAAAGGTTAACGAGTCGACAATTTTGCAAAAACCAAAGAGGAATGGAAACATTGAATTTGCTGGTTCAATGGAAAGGGTTTTTTTTGCTCGTACCTACGCCGGGAAAGCATCTATCCGGTCGAGGTTGCAATCAGCGCGGCAGGCATGTGCACGTAGGTCCTCCAGGAGCTGCCCCCAAGGATCGAGTCACGCGAAGAGAGCCGAAGCCATAAAAGGGTGGGGACGGCGCATTGTGTGAATGAGGCTTGCTGAGAGGGCACGGTCGAGCGGGGCTCCCGCGGCAACAGTATTCGTGACAGTGCCTCACTTGTAGATCACCCCACCACGGGATTCCTGGTCCCGGGAGAGCTGGATTGCTTAGCGGATCGCTCTTAGCTCCCTGTCCGCCGAAAACTGGACGCACGAGGGCGTGGTTGCAGCGGCGTAAGATTCATCGCGTCCCGATTCTGGTATTGCGGATTCTCCGACACGTCGACTTCTTGAAAGGCGAAACTGGTATGTGCCCCCGAGACCTCAAAAATTCTAAGTTTTTCGATATTAGATAATTATTGAATATAATTTACTGATAATAATTCAGATCAATATAACTTTTTATTAACGCTTCGACCGCTGCAACCTCGATAGTCTCATCAGATTCACGCATTTCATTCAATTAACGCTAGATTTTGCAGAGCACTCGCAGCAGCTACTTTCTGTTACTTCATAAATATAACAAGCATGTGCTTGTTCCGATATTTAACAATTTTAATCGTAATATAATGCCAAGTGAAACAGGATTATTAAATAAATAATGAATGCATCTTTATGATTTCAATCGTCGCGAATTAAACGTTTGGAACGTGTTAAAATAACGCGTTCCATAGAACTAGTGTTAAAGTATAGTTTATGTAGTTGTTGCGAACAGTATTAATAGTTTGATAATAGTATAATTTTAAATTCGTTGTATAAATTATTGTATTTTATTCGAGATTATTTTACTGTATTTTATTCTACTCCATTTTTCTTTATTTTATTTTCTTGTTTTATTCCATCCTATTTTATTTTAAAATGGAATTTTAAATTTTATTTTATTTTCTTGTTTTATTCCATCCTATATTTTATTTTATTTTATCTATTATTTTATTTTATTTATCTAATTGTATTTAATCTATTTTATTTTATGACACGGTATGCAATGTATAAGGAGATTAACCACTTGTAACCCGTAATTAAATCAATAAAATTCATTAGAATTAAGGGACAATAATCGATAAAGTTCATTAGAATTAAAGTATAGTGATCATACTATTAGAGCTATTTGCATAAACTGATGGGTTCGGATTGTAGTAATTAATTTTTAAACGAAAGCCCGATCGAACCAACCAAATTTCCATTCGGTATTTGACCAAGTGCGAATTTTTACCGACTATCGATTGATATTGCCAACTATAACAATCAGCAATATTGTCTGCAATTACGTGAACGCTACAAAATGTTTTAATCCACAATCGAGATCGCCGAAATTTGAAGAAGAAAAAACAAAACAAAGCGTTTAAAGTTGCCGAATGTTTGCAAGCAGTTCTTTAATTTTCTATGAAAATTGTTACTATTTCATAAACTCCATCGGTCCGATCATTGTCCACCATCTAACGAGAATTTATGTATTTCCGATCTAACATTTTGATGTTCCGTTCGCTCGAATGCAACTTTGCACGCGTCGTTATAACAGCTATTTCGTAACATCGTTAACGGTGAAAGAGAAATGCAAACCGAGTATAGTCTATTAGATAAGCATCAAGATTAAATTAACCGCTATTACGTAAGCCACTTTAAGGTGTACTGTACACCGGAATACATGGATACGTAAAGATTACTTGCGGAAGGTGATGGAACATGAATCCGTATTAATTAAGACGTTCATACATATGTGTCGGCAGATTTTTGTTTTAACCAAAATCTGTCGTTGATTTTTTTTGTCGTTGGCTTTAACGTGCTCGCCGTGCCGATGGTTATCGATCGTATTTGAATATCAATTCGGTGTGTACAAGGTGGTGGTACCAGTCGATCGGCGCCGATAAACTTTTTATTAGACTGCATTACGCTGATTATCATTCATTATTTCGAACTGCACACGGGGATCCCTTAAACGGCAGTCTAGCGGCCGTGTTTTTGGCCGTCCCCGGCCGTACAGACGGTTAAGTACACGCGGAGAGGAGCGTCCTTTTAATTTCGTGACTTTTGCACCTGTTGGCCCCGTGTTCGCATGGCCGGGTGGGGCGAGATGCGCGTCTCGGGCCCCGAGGAATCTGGACATCTGTGATCGGATTATCGCATGCACTGCAATAAATTCAAGACACGTTATTCAATTACGCCCGATTTTAATCGCATTTAATTAGCGGTGATTGCGAAACATTCACCGTGACAGCGGCGATCGAAGCGATTCCAATTTTCGGCCGCGTGGAATCCCTCCACGTAACCGAATTTAACCAGCTTCAATTTCGCACACGTTCCGACGTGTCTGTCCCGGGAATTTCGCGTACGATCCGCGCAACTCCAAAGATTTTTATAACCGATGCGAATTATTTCGGCGCGAACGCGAACCGCAGCCGGCTGCGTTCGACGTTCTTTCACGGCATCACGAATTCGCTGGTAATCAAGCTTCCGGTAAAACTCGCCTATTCGTTGGGAAACAAAGGTTTAAGTGAAACGCACATTCGCGAAGACTCGCGCAGAGATTTTTTATTCAAATGAATACAAATGTTCCGCGAAAGAACGACGGCCGTCGTGAAATAAATGTGCAACGGTTACAGAACGATTTTCACGTTAATTAATATAGACTACGAATTTTACGCATTTGTAACATTTGTAACATTTAAGAGGATTTGTAACATTTAAAGAATTTACAAACTCTTTTATGTTCCTATCAACTCGTTAAAATTATTAATGAAAACAATGAACGTGTATGTAGCTGTTGCATCTTGCAATTAAAGCAGACAGTTTATATTTCGCATAAAAATTATTATTATTATTAATTAAATAATTAATTCTTACGTCAAGTTTTCTTTAAACAATATGTCGACAAATGTACGTACAAGAAAGTATAGTAAATTCTCCCTAATTGACGCTCAGATTGTACACAAAAATGGAAAATTCGGGAATAGGAGATACGACTGTTCATTTTTACTGTGCTTATCAAAAGTAAGCAAAAACGAAGCAGTCTCCTATCGTTAGACTATGGAGTTCTATGCATTCGTTTCATTTTTAGATGCTTCAAGCAGTCTAAATTAACGGTGCTTTTGTTTCACCGTTAATTTAGAATACTTTACAGATCTAAAAGTGCGGTGAAAAATAGAATAGAATACTTTACAGATCTAAAGGTGCAGTGAAAAATAGAATAGAATATTTTACAGATCTAAAAGTGCAGTGAAAAATAGGATAGAATACTTTACAGATCTAAAGGTACAGTGAAAAATAAAATAGAATATTTTACAGATCTAAAAGTGCAGTGAAAAATAGAATAGAATACTTTACAGATCTAAAAGTGCAGAGAAAAATAGAATAGAATATTTTACAGATCTAAAAGTGCAGTGAAAAATAGGATAGAATACTTTACAGATCTAAAGGTACAGTGAAAAATAAAATAGAATATTTTACAGATCTAAAAGTGCAGTGAAAAATAGAATAGAATACTTTACAGATCTAAAAGTGCAGAGAAAATTTGCCACTACTGTTTAGTTCGCAACAATGTATCCCATAACGTCGAACAATTTTATTTTCATTTAACACTAAACGTACCGTGCACTAAAAGTGGTTCGACTCATCTTGTAAATATTATAAGATTTATTTAGAGTGTAATTTACATTACCACATTACCGCCCGGATGACTATTTTCAGTCATTTTCTTGACTGTTCGTGAAATGCAATTCAAAATACGAAACCAATCATAAAATTTATTCGTGCGATTGAATCTGAATAAAATCAATTTTGCATGAAGCAATATATCTTACAAGACACGTACTTCATTCAACTGTCTCATATTTTATCAGTCATATCGATTTTTGTAAAACGATGCAACAATCCTTAAAACACGCCGGTTACACGCAAAATTTTTCGCACGAGTAGCCCGAACGAAATTGGTCGATCATTTTCCACAATAGCATCTTTGAAATTTCATTGATCCCGAAAGAGGAAAATCAGAAACCGCCGCGGCGGTGTCGGATTCAGCGTTGAGCAGTGACTTACTCGACTCTCGTCTTTCGTTGTGCCCCAAATAAACGCAGCAAAGAAGCGACCAGATGCGCGGCACGTTTAATGCCCGCTTAAATTATCGGGTCCGGGCCCGTGCGACGGCGCGGCGCGCCGTCACTTCGTACATTATTATACGTTTATGAAATTATTATAAGAAATCACGGTCATTTTTTATCTAAATACGGTCGTCGGTGCGAACCGGGGCTACACGGCGCGCGACAGCCTAATATTTAATCGCTGAATTATGCCGGCCGTGCGTCGAACATTGTAACAGACGGACGCGGGGCAGCGGCGGTTTGCGGACACCTCATTAAAAAGTTGAATAGCTACGTGTATACGACCCGCGGCCCGATTACTCAAAATGCAGGTTCGCGGCGGGCCGCTGTGGCGGCGGCGGCGGCGGCTTTATTTTTTCGGCGTATTCAAGGTGCACGCGCCGAATCGGCAGGTGATCCTTCTACTTTGGTTGTCCAGTGTTCAATTTCTAATTGTGATTCCCGAGAGCACGACAACGTCGACGGTCCGCTGCCGACGAGCCGAGAGAGCCGCCTCTCTCTCTCTCTCTCTTTCTCTTTCTCTCTCGGTCCTTTGAGATAGCGCCGGCAACACATAAAGAATCAAATAGTGCCTCACCCATTAAACAGCCGGGCCCTTGAGCGTAACTTCAATCATCGTTGATTGCACTTTGGTCGCGCCGCATACTGATCGCCGCGGCATTCGATGAATATAGGCAGACCGTTTGTTACCGTCTTCTTGATTAACTGCGCCTCTACGAACTTCTATCGGCCGGACGAAAATTCGTTTATTTCTCGGGACGGGGCCCCGTCTCCTGGCGATTTTTATGAAAAATAAAAATCGCCGGCGAGATGCAGGTGCCGCATAGACGTTCACAGTAGACCGTCGATTATCCGGACCTGCGTGTTTCGTCGCCGCTATCTGCACCGCTCTCCGACGATACGAAGGTCGATTAACGATTACCTCGCGAAAATAAGCTTCGTCAATGTTAACTGTGCATGTGTAGTATTTGGTAGACCGCGGATTTTGTACATTTATGACAAAAATGGATAAGGCAAATGTGTATAACATTGTGCGGTCATTGGAAGGATTTGAGAATATTGTTGCATCGTCTTCGACTTTTTATAATGATTAAAGGATGAAAGACATTTTCGACCGATTTATGGTTCTTACAATCAACTAAAGCTGGTTTTATTCCGCATCGTAGGTCCACGCGGTATGATAATTAGCGTATATGTACAAGTAAATTCTCCCCAATTGTCCTTCAGCTTGTACACAAAAATGGACAATGCGGGAAAGACGCCATGAGCAAGGCTCGAATAATTGTACCTCCTCTTCCCAAATTGTCTATTTTTGTGAACAAGCCGAGGGTCAATTGCAGAGAATTTACTGTGTAAAAGCGAGCTGCGAGGCTCGAATAATCGTATCTCCTCTTCCCAAATTGCCCATTTCTGTTTACAAGCCGAGGAACAATCGGAGAGAATTTAGTGTACATAGTTTTTTTATCGCGTCGTGCAGATGACGTTAAAATACACTCAGCCATGTATAATGACCTCACCTCGAAATGATCTTTGACACCAAACATGCAGTGTTGCACGATGCAATAAAAAAAAGATATGCACTCATGTGCGAATCAACGTCGATGACCTTGAAAACCCTGAAAAGAGGGGCGAGATCAGTCGGCGGAAATCTTTGAAAAATCTTTGAACCTTGATCTCGGTCTATAAAAAGTCGAACACTGTTCTGAGAATACGAAAATTGTGAGAGGTAAATTGTATCGAGCCAGTAATTTCTAAATATGCATTTGTTTCGACAAATTTTCGATTAGTATTCGAATAAACACCGCTAAAAATTGTTCAATCGCGTTCCAAAATCATTTTTATACAGGGTGTCCCGAAAATGTCTTGCAATCCGGAAATGGGAGGTTCCTGAGGTCGTTTGAAGCAATTTTTTCCTTAGCGAAAATGCAATCCACGGCTTCGTTTACGAGTTATTAACGAAAAACACTGACCAATGAGAGGCGAGATCAGCTGCCGCGAGGTGGCGCCAGCGGTCGAGCGGTCGAATCCCAGCTCAGCTGGCGCGAGGCGACCGAGCCAATGAGCGGAACTGGGCTCCGTGCGCTCGTTGGTTGGGCCGTCTAGCGCCAGTCGATCTCGCCTCTCATTGGTCAGTGTTTTTCCTTAATAACTCGCGAACAAAGCCGCGGATTGCATTTGCGCTAAGGAAAAAGTTACTTCAAACGACCTCAGGAATCTCTCATTTCTCGATTGCGAGTGTCTTTTGGGACACTCTGTATATTGAAGAATCAAAGTAAAATCAGCAGCAAAATCACAGCGATTATTTCGTTTCTAAAACACCGTATCTTATCAAACAAACGTTATCAAACGAGCCTATTTCGAACGGATGGTCCTCCGACGGTTTTCTCTAAGTAAACTGACGTAATTGCAACTATTTGATAGGCTGGTATAATCGTCCCGGCTTCTTCGTTCGGCCATGTGAACGTCGAACGGGTTCGCGATACGGACCGCGAAGAAGAAAAAAAAAAGGAAGCTGAGCGCGAAGGAACGAAGACGGGAGAGGCGGGGGAGAGGCGGAAGAAGCGAGAATGGCACAGTAAGAGAGGTAAGTGAAATTGGCTCGTTCGACCCCTTAAACGGTCGGCTTAATTGCCGTTAATTGCATTTTAGTCACTT
Organism: Megalopta genalis; assembly: GCF_051020955.1. Taxonomy (NCBI): domain Eukaryota; kingdom Metazoa; phylum Arthropoda; class Insecta; order Hymenoptera; family Halictidae; genus Megalopta; species Megalopta genalis. The sequence continues at coordinate 14,715,770 of NC_135018.1, read as the reverse complement.
GATTCGTTCGGCCGGCAGTTTCCACGTACCGAAGCGGATCATCCTTGTACAGGAGCAATCCGACCGGGTGTACCCTACACTCCGTGGACAGGTATGCTGTCCGGATTCTCGGTTTTTGTCCGTGGAACGGCCCTCCGACATGCGGATAACATCGATTTCTCTGGGTCCTTTTTCGTTGGCCCGCGCGAGCCCCCTTAAGGCCACCGTCCAGATTCCGATTTCATTGCGCTACCGAGAGCAGTTTTTTTCAATGATATCTTGGATATCCCCGATGATCGACGTTCATTTCGAACAATGTTGCCCCGCGTGGCAGGTGAGCCTTTACTGTGGCGCGCGATGATGGATTTATGCTGGCACGACCGATCCGACCCAACTTTACCCCGATCGTCGCATCGTCTCCGAGGGGAATGCAATTATAACTTTAACGAGTCGTTTCTGCGTCGCAACAGATCATGCACTTTTTCGGAAACGTGGGTGAAATTGTTGCGTCGTGACGACGAAACGAAACGATCTGTTTATTCTATGAATTTTGTCGGAAATTATCTTCGATAATTCTTTCTATTACGCTAAACTGTAATTTAAAGAAAAAATTAAGAATTTTATACATCTTCGTTTCAAACTTAACCTCTGTTTCAATTCTCATAAATCTTCTATTAATAAAAAACCTTTAATCAAGGCATAAATTTCATATCAATGTGTTTATATATATATATATATTATATTATATATACATATATATTATATTGTTTATATTATATATATATATATATATATAATATATCCCCCTATGACATTGAATGAACCTAATAATAACACATAAATTATTTAATAATAACTTATCTCTTATATACACACACACAATCCCCTTACTCATTTATGTCAAATTCATCCCAATAATTATATTTATTATGTTTATAAATATATAAAACAATTTATATACTCGTATATTGGTATACAATTTATAGATTATTCATCCGAAATAATCATTTGATCCGTTCTCAAGCGATCCACTCCACGCATGGTCTGTCTGCAAGATTTTATTTCAACATTAGAACCACCGTTGCCAAGACAACGTTATAAATTGTGTTTTTTTACATTAAAAAAGATTGATTTTTTTTGGCCGACCTTTCTAAAAAAAACTGTGCATTAAGGGGTTAAGGATAATATTTCTTACTTGTCGAAGTTATTAAAAAGAAGTAGAAATCTTAAACATTACAAACGTTTATGATTTGTAATCTATAACATTACATATGTTATTCCTTAACATACAATTGAACATTTTCAAAAATGCGACTCACTACGATCCTAACCCGCTCAGTCGTGACTACCATAACTAATCAAAAATGTCTACCGGCCATACGTGTTGCAGTTCCTCCTGCCGCGCACGTTTCCAAAAGCCAGGGACACCGGCGTCGACACAACATGCGACACACGTAAGTATTAATGGCTCGTACGACCAACAGATGCGGCAATGTCACACTTCGCAGGTCAACCAGTATGAATCTCGGTGGGGGTCCCATGATGGTACACCGTCGCGGGTCGTTTGCACCCCGTTCAGGGATTCCGGCAGCCGTAGCGTATCGGCGCGTTCTGCTGCGAGAACTGATCGCATTATTATGTGTCATCTGTGTTGACGGGGTGACCGCAAAACACATCTCACCGGTAATTGCGTCGTTATGTGGTCGGTGTGTGAGCCGGGCGTAATTCGAGGAGAAGGGAACGCCGTGGAGGAAGAGAGTTTATGGCGGCGAGATAGAATAGCGGCGCTGTTAGGCGGAGCTAAGTGAAATATCCATTTTAAATGACGAGTGACAAGTAGCTCATTTTACTTTGAAATTCTCACGGAAATAGCATCGCGTTTCAATTAACCCTCATAAAACGATATTTAAAGCGAACGTTATTGTGCGGGGCCTGCGTGTCAATTAGCAAAGGTGTAAATATGGGAGGGGTGTGTCGCATCAGCCGTTAAGCGAAATGATAATGCTCGAGGAGATACCAGACGGCCGCTTCTTGCGTATTTTTACGTTATTTAGGCGTATTCCGCGACAAGCAATTCAATTTGGGAATTTAATTCGAACGTTTCCCTTGGAATTATCGTTCCACGATTTCCAATCTAATTATGGGGTACGCGTGGGAAATTTCGTCTTGAAATTCAATCATTGAACTAATTGTTTATAATGTTCGAATAACACAACATGTTATGTACAAATATTTTGTATTGTAAGTCACGCATGTACATAATGAAACCTTTTTCGACAACCTAATTTTTCAACTAGTGGTGCACAAATATTTTTTCCAAAGAATGTATCGATATTTTTTAAAACAGTGATTTTTGTCTCGTCGTGTTTAGACAATCCAAGTTCCCGAGAAAGTGAAAAAAAATGTGTCAATTGTAAAAGTCGTTGATTAATCATTAAAATGAATATATTTCTACGCAATTGTCGACCGTTTCACTTAGATTCTCACAATCTGCTAATATTTCACATTAGAAACACTGGTGAGAAACATTAAAAAACATAACCTCCTTGCATTACATCAAAAAGTCAAGATTCGTGACGAAAATTTCATTCATAATCCATTGAATACAAATGTTATTTTTTTACTCCTAAATCGAAAGAAAGTTTGATTTTATTTATGTAAAAATCTAGTAATTAAAGTGCTAATTTGAGACGTACAAAAAATGAAAATTGAGTCCTTGCTTTACTTTATTTATTTATAACTAAAATTATTTAAATCAAAGTAATAATTGTTATTCAACAATTTTTCCGTATTCATAAGTAATATTATTTAGGCAGAATTATTTTACACAAAAGTCGTAGAATAATAATTATTATTTCGATTCAAATGATCGTAGTTATAAATAATAGCGTTAAGGCCCAACAAGAACACAATTATATTACTTATAAATACTATTCTTTATAACTGAAACTATTTAAATAAAAATAACAATTATTATGCGACGACTCTGTTGCATATAATTAGACAATTTTATGCAAATTTTATGCAAAATAGAAAGCATCTGTTGCAAGAAGCGAATGTTACTCAAAGATTTCTACTTCTTTTTAATAACTTCGACAAGTAAAAAATATTATCCTTAACTTATTCGTTTTTGTTATAAATGCATCAAATTCGCTGTCTAATTATATGCATCAAAGTCCTTGGATAATAATTATTTTGATTTCATTAATTTCAGTTATAAACAATATTATTTACAAATCATATAATTGAGTAGAAATAATAATAATTATTCTACGAATTTATTTGTACCAGACTCTTTTTATTACCAGACTGCGAATCCTTATGTAAAATAAAAAACGTTGTGCATCGAATTGCAACAAACAGAAAATGCCTAGACATCTATTCCTGTCTTGAATTATTTCTTAATCAGTTATAAAATAATACGATCAAATTGTTCAATACTTCTAACAGTGTCACTGTCTTCTGTTTCAATTGCATACTCATTTCTGTTTTTAAATCCATCAAATCCGCGGTGCAATTATCATCGTTCCTGTGCCAATTCGTTCGAAAACAAGGTTGAGAACGAGGAGTAGAATGTGTTTACATCGAACGAGAAAAATCCGGACGAGTATCGATGGCGACCGAAATCACGGTGGATGACATAACGTGGACCGAAACCGTCCGATCTAAGAGCAAGGTGCGCCGAGATTGGCGTGCGTGGATGGTCAGCGATCGGAGCCGATTAAAGGCCCCCGGGATAGGCGTTGGTTTTCCATCTCCGCGTATAAATCCGGTTTGCGGTGTGGTGCAGCAGCTACGGTTGCCTCATTACTCATCATAAAAATCGGCTTTCCGTCGGCGCGGCGGCCGAGGCGGCCGAGGCTGCCGAGGGGCCCGGCCGTGGCGGCCGAGGGACATTTTCGGCCCAAAACGGGCGAATCGTTCTCCTAAGGCGTTTCGTAAGAATTTCGCATCCGCGGCTGGATTCCAACGACTGGTTTTACGTCGAAACTGCAAATGGATCGGGAGCTGAAATATGTCGGCCCAATTTGCCGGTGTCTGTTGCCTCTGGGGCCCCGTGGACCGGTGTCTTCTTACTCTCTCGTTAGTCGCCCGGAGCTCTCGGGCCCGAGCCTCGACTCTCTTTTATTCTCTTCTCTCTTTCTTTCTTCTCTCTCTCTCTCTCTCTCTCTCTTCCTCTTTCTCCTTTTTTCTCTCGTTCCGTGCATTTATTTAGTCATTTAACTCCTGTAAATTCATTTTCGCTAATCGCCTCCTCCAATAATTATTTCCACGAATCTTCTTCTCTGACTTTGTAGCTTCGATCAGGAAATCAACCCTTCGTCGACGAGGATTTTTTAGAGTACGGTAGAACCTCGTTTGTTTGTACGCGTCTTGTTTATACGAGCGAGTTCTGTCTCGGGTGCAGGAACTGCCGCATTTGAAATGAAATAATAATGAAGTAATTCACTATTTGAAACTGCTATTATTTCAAATGTGTATTTTCATTTTCCAATAACAACATCAAAAAAGAACGGTTGGACCTCGATTATTTCAAATACAGTAATATCTCCTTAATTAACGCTCAGATTGTGCAGAAAATTGGATAATTTGGGAAGAGGAGATACGATTATTCGAGCCTCGTGGCTCGTTTTTACGGTTGTTGACAATCGATAATTATAAAAACTAAATAATAAACTAAAAAATAATCGTATCTCTTCTTCCCAAATTGTCCATTTTTGTGCATAATTTATGCGTGAATTAGAAAGAATTTACTGTATATTATAATATATACTTAAAAAAAAAAGTGTCCCCAAAGATTTCTCCTGGAAATATATTAGGAGTTAAAAAAAGAAAGAGAAATATTTTTACAATATCGTGAACTATAAAAGAAAAATTCAGAAACCAGTCATCTTAATCGGTTTGATTATTTGGTAGTTCTAGTGTTAACAATCATACTCTAATAACTGTTTCAAGAATCTGAAAAAGGTAGCAGCGAAAATCCCGTAAAAATCGCAAATAATTACTGTAACTATTTTTTTGCAGAATGCTGAACCACTCCCTCGGACTCGGGCGTCCTTTTATTTTCCTCTCGCTTCCTTTTATTTTCGAGTACCGTCCCTCTCGTTTCTCATTCTATTGTCCCGCCTCTCTCTTGCCGCTGGCCACGGTCCGTCGCCGAGATTACTCCGTTCGGCCGGTCCTGTTAACGGAGACACGTATACATGCGACACAGCGAGTGAATTCGGCTTGATTGGCCATGCGCACAGGTGCTGTCTTGTGCAGCTGAACGAATCCGAATCGTTGGTCGCTACCGTGGAGGAACAGAACACGCGCGCGGCGATACCGAGCCGAAACAAGCCTGGAAAAATCTCGGACGCCCGGCGAAACGAGATCCTCCGGACCCGGGTATCTGGTGCCTGGATCGCGCGATCGATTTCGGGCCGATTGGGCAATCGATCGATCATGCACCGGCCCGTTGCCAAACCGAGAGATCGATGGACCGATTTCACTTCGGCGACGATTTACTCTGATCCGCCTTTGCGGTCGATCGACGCAAGATAATTGTATGGATAAAACGTCGCGGCGGTTAGAGGGAGCGTTTCTCTCGGTCGCCGTTCGGAATTTTTTCTTTCCGTGTTTCACAATGTTTCGTGGTAAATGTTGTTGTTGCGGCTTTCGAACCCTTCCAATGCAACGGTTACCTTAAACTGCTGTAACTCTGCGAAAAAAAGAATCGTAGCCACGTTTCTGTTTTTTCCGTTTTTTTTTATATTTAATACGAGGGGGGGGGGATTAAATTATTCATTCGACTGTAAACCGCGTCTGCGAATGAAATTTGACAAAGTCCGCGCATTTCGTCGAGCTTGGCACATTTTCAATGTGACGAACACGGTCTCGCGTTTAAAGGGTCACAGTGGCGAGGGTGCATCAAACTTATGAAATCCAGAAACACGATCTGAAAGTAGGGGTTTCAAGGCACAATTTAAAAGAAAAAAGTTATCATGCCGCGATGATTTTTCGCGGGGTTATCGTCAGTCGAAGTAGGCCAATTTTCATTCAACATTTTCCTATGCTACAATCTTTCCGAGCAGTGTAGAAATCTGTTGAACTGATATATATATATATATTTATATTGTATCAATTTAATATATATAATATATATATATATATATATATATATATATATATATATATATATATATTAAATTGATACAATAAAATATTATTAAATTGATAAATATCGGCCAAATTCGACTGACGATAACTCCGCGAAATATCATCGTGGCATGATGACTTCTCTCTTTTTTAAAATTAAAGCTTGAAACCTCTACTTTCAGATCGTGTTTCCAGATTTCAAATTTGATGCACTCTCGCCACTGCAATCCTTTGAACGCGAGACCGCGTTTGTCATACCGAAAATCCGGAAACACGATCTGAAAGTAGAGGTTTCTAGCTTTAACTTTAAAAAAAAGAAGTCATCATGTCACGATGATATTTCGCGGAGTTATCGTCAGTCGAAGTTGGCCAATTTTCATTCAACATTTTTCTATGCCACAATCTTTCCGAGCAGTGTAGAAATCTGTTGAACTGATATATAAATATATTAAATTGATAAAATAAAATATTATTAAATTGATAAATATCGGCCACAAATTCGACTGACGATAACTCCGCGAAATATCATCGTGGCGTGATGACTTCTCTCTTTTTTAAAATTAAAGCTTGACACCTCTACTTTCAGATCGTGTTTCCGGATTTCAAATTTGATGCACTGCAATCCTTTGAACGCAAGACCGCGTTTGTCATGTCGAAAGTTGCCAAGATTGACGAATTATAAACGCAAGGGTGACTTTAAAGGGCTGTAACTTCGCGAGAAAAGATCGCAGCCACGTTCCTTTCGTCTTTCAAATTAAAGACGAAGGATCAAATCTCATTCGTGCATTTCGTCGAACTTGACAATTTTCAATACGACAAACGCGGTCTCGCGTTCAAAGGATTGCAGTGGCGAGAGTGCATCAAACTTGAGATCCAGAAAAGGTGGCTTAAAGTAGAGGTTTCAAGCTTTAATTTGAAGAGAAAGTCATTACCCTACGGCGATTGTTCGCGGAGTTATCGTCGGTCGATGTTGGCCAATTTTTATCAATTTGTATGTGCTATGATTTTGTTGAGCAGTATATCTGGTAGATGAATCGGAAAAATCGACCGAGCGCAAATGGTTGAGCATCCGGTGTTCGGACACCACGAAAGTTGATCAGGGAGACGACAAGATATTAATCTACGGGACAGCGTTGCTCCAGTGGCGAATGTACACTGTTACCGTGCCTCGGCACGGGGACGGAAGCCGGCTAACTTATCATTACCGTAATTGTTATTCCGCTCGCGGATTAATCCCGTCGGAGTCGTATCGAAAGTCATTAGGGTTTTTTTTCGGATTCGGTGAACGGTTCCCGGACGTGGCGCACCACCAAATTTAGACGGGTTCGCTCGCCCCGTTGTCCTCTCGTAAATCGACGCCGAGTGACAGTTGCCATGAAGTCGCCAAAGTCCGTTGGCGGATTTCGGTGGCACCCACGGCTAGGAAAGACGGACAGGCCAGCCCCGCGCGGCGGTCCATGTAACTTCATAAATCTCGCGGCGCATGATCGAAATTTATTACGGATTAAAAGTCGACGGGGCCGGGGCAATATCAATTAAATCCGTTCGTCCCCGCACGAACGGAAGAACTGGCGATCATGAGACTCGCCCCGCCGATCCGCTGGCAAAACATCGGACCATTCCTCGCGACAGCCACCGAAAAGAACTCGGAACCCAGGTAGCGAAGGGCTCGAGCCGGAATTCGCAAATTGTTCTTCTTTCATTACACATATTGCTATATTCGGTGCGTGTTTCATTATATTGGGTTGGGAACTAATTAATTGCCGATTTCAGTTATAGATGTCTCTCACTCCCATTTTTATGATATCCGTAAATGTTATATTATAAAATTATTATTATTATTATTATTATTATTATGTTATTTTTTATTATCCGCGAATGTTAGCAACTGGACAAATTGAGTGCAGCGGTCAAGGAAAAGCGATTAAAATTGGTCAATGGTAAAGGTGTCATTTTCCAGCAGGACAATGCTAGACCGCACACGTCTTTGTCCACTCGGCAAAAATTGATGGATATTGGTTGGGAATTGATGTTACACCCACCATATAGCCCTGATCTCGCGCCATCGAATTACGACTTATTTTGATCCCTGGACAACTCCCTTCGTGGTAAAACTTTTAACGATGATGACGCTGTAAAATCTCGCTTAACTCAGTTTTTGGCCGAAAAGGATCAGACCTTCTACGAGCGTGGAATTTTCAAGTTGTCGGAGAGATGGCAAAAGGTCATCGAACAAAATGGAAAATACATTACAGATTAAACTTCGTTCCAAGTAAAAATAAATTTTTTATTTCAATGAACAAATCGGCAATTACTTAGTTGCCAACCCAATATTTATCGCTTCGAGTGCCGCGTCGATCATATATGGATGACACTAATTTTCTACTGGTTTCTCGAATTTGTTTTCACTGTAGTTTTTAGTGTATATTATATTTAGCGTATAATATATCTAATGTATACCGAATTTGTTTTTAATGTACAGTACATTCGAACGAATTGAATTTTGCCACAATGTTTAGAGTGCAATATAGTTCGCCGCTGTGATAAATGGACTGCGAATTTTTATGCCAAACAGAAATTGTTTGTATCAATAACAAGAAATAGAAGGTAAATAAAAGGTTTTCTTTTTTTAAAATCATTTTAGTAGATCGTAAATAATACAGTGGCACGTTGAAATTCTTTTAATCTTTCTACTAGCTTAAATCGAAGCTACTAATTTTTTGCCATAAGTGCATGAAATCCGTAATCTAAAATTTGTACTTTCTAGTCTCAGTCTCATTGATCAAATTACTTTGATTCTGTGGGAATTTTTGGGATTGATTTTTTAGAGAGAGTACTCGATGTGTTAAATACTTGTTTTGCTGATTTACGTGCCGAGAGCCAAAAGGGACTGGTTTTTCTAATCTTGTAAAAGTTGTAAGATTTGCGTAGATTGTGTGCAATTTCGATCACAATGTACGTCTGAATAAAAATTTTAGTCCATCGTTTTCCGTAAAAGCATTTCCGTAATCTCAATCATCCTAAATTAGAAAATTGGAAATCGATCGTTTGACCTGCCTATATAGTCCGTTTTCATATGAGTATAAAAATTGATAAACTTAAAATAATTGAAATTTTTCCGGTGTGTAAAGTGAAAGTTAGAAGTCACGATGCGTGGTAATCTCTTCGTTTATGAAGGAGAAACAATAGAACAAGATATCTTTGAAACATTGTGATTAAAAATTAAATTAGGTTACAAAACCATAATAAATCGATGTCTGTCTATTCACAGATGGTTCGGAACAATTGTAGTTTCAATAGTTTCAAGTGCTTCGTAAAATGACGTATGAGAATACGGTTGAATTACGTAATGTTATAGCAAATTCTGAAATAGGAGGCAACAAACATTTTCGAGTGCGAAGAACTAATAAGTGTTTTACGTGTAATAAGTGTTTATGTTTTCGACCTTCGAGAATTATTGTTCGATTTGATTGAATTTGCAATATATACGAATCACCATGCTTCTTTATTATCGCGATAATAATTTGAACCTCGTACATCATTTGCATCAGCATCGTCAAAAATAACATTGATCTATGTTTAACATATTCTACTACAGAATTAATAAGAACTCAAAAAGAATTAACGATGATAATAAACAATCTTGTGTAATCTTTTATAAAAGCTGTACGCGTCAAATGCTCAAATTTATCGGCGAACTTTCCATTTCGGTCATAAATAGTTCCTATTAATAATTCGAATAAATCGATTATAGCGATGAACGCATAAAGTCCGTAAAATCCGTTTCTGCGATAAACGAATGAAATCCGTAGTCCACAAATGAACCGTTTATTTTGAAAGTGGCATAAGTCACTTTGTATTTAAGTCGATATATTTAACCCGAGAAAGATAACCTACGTCGCAGAGGCGCCTGCGAAGACTGTTGATTTTTGTTAATTTTTCATAGAGGTCTAGTGATTTAAGTTTAAAATTACTTAAAATATAAAAAAATATAATATAAATGCATTTTATTTTTACAATAATGCCAAACCTTTAAAATGACTAGATTAACTTAAATAAATATCCATTGTTAGTATAAAATTGATGCCTTAGAAAAGCATGCGCCTCTGAAGCGTATGGTTATCTTTTACGTACGTTGTCATATGGTTATCTTTCTAGGGTTAAGGGTTTGCGTTTTAACACGTTTCAAAATATAGATGCTAACTTTCGAGAAGATTTACTTGTATTTGTTATCTGAGGATACCGATATTTTTCTCGGTATAAATAATTTCGTATAAACATGAAAAAATCACCACTTTTCATTACGGTAAAGTGACTAATGCCACTTTCAAAATAAACGGTTGACGATTGCTTGTACAGTAAACTGAGAATCAAAGAAATGCCGCGCAGTTCACCAAAATCTATGAAACAGAAGTCTCCTAAAAATCGCCCAACGAAAACATGAAAATATTAACGCCGCCGAATTATGAAATTGAATGACGTTGTTTATATCGTGGCCGGACAAAGGCCGAAGGACGACCGGTCTCCGCAAATCCCTAAAACGCGATCCAGAGCTCCAGTTTCACCTGGACACGGCAGCGGGCTAATGGCCGGCCGATGTTCTCTATTTATTAACAAATCCACTTTCTCCGGCGCAACGGCCGCGCGTAAACTCGAGGCATTACATCGGGCATGTACTGGTTAAGTCGGGTTAACGAGCCCCGTTTTCGTGAGGATTCGAGCCCGTCGCTAGCCGCAAACCGCAAAGTGCATCGGCCTTTTTGCTTCCGCTTATTTCTTGGATTTCGTTGGACTTTCGTTAGAGATCGGCCGTGCGCGGCGCAAAAGGGACGGCGGGGCGGCGGGGAGGCGGGCCCGGTAAGAAGGGGTGAGGGAAGGGGTTCTGCCTTCAATCATTCGAGTAATTATTCGCCAGAAGCAGTTTTGCCCAATTATTTGTGGGGCGCGGGCAACGGGCCCCTTGTTCCTTCCCGGCTTCGTCCTTTTCTTCGCTCAGGCCCCTCCCGCCCTTTCTCTGGCTCCATCCCCCCCCCTCCCTCCTTGGTTCAGCATCGTTTCCTTCTGGAGCACCGGCCACGATTGAGGAATTAAAATTGTTCGAGCTCGCTCACGGTTCCCGAATGTTTTCTGCGGATGAGAAGAAAGGGCGCGGGTTGCTCGCTCTGCTCGCTCCGTTTGCGGACGAGCGCGCGCGCACGCTCGCGACAAAGGGCAAAAAGGACCGTGATCGAGGGCAGAAGGATTCGTCGCAGCTACCGTTCCGAGGTTTGCCACGTAACGCCGCGGACCTATCGTCGAACTTGGCGATTCTGTATTGGAAACGTCTCCCGTCCACCCTCTGTCCACCCTCCGACCCCCTCCCGGGGCCCATTCACCGAGGGCCCGGGCCAGCTCGCGAAAATCATCCAATTAGGGCGCGAAAGAACCGCCGCCCTTTGATCGGCCCTGCGCCACCGGACGAACCGAGCGCGCGCGTGATAGAAAGAATTACAATGGAGGGGGCACTCCGCCCGGGACCTTTGTCATAAATCTTCCTTTTACAGGATCAAAGCCTTTTTTCGCAGGACTCGTACGCCGTCTACGCTGAAATTGGCCTACACGGCGGAAAGAAGCGTGGGATCCGGTGGCCGGCTTCCAGGAAAGCCGCGGCTTGCGACACAGTTTAGCCTAATTTTGGACGATCAGGTGTGCCGCAGTTCTGTTCGATTTGCACGATTTTTGCCGGTATTGGGACTTTCGGCGTGACGACGGTTTTTTTTTTTATTATTTTCGTCAGCTTCGATGCTTGGAATTACGGTAAATTCTCCCTAATTTTCCAGCAACTTGTAAACAAAAATGGAGGATTTGGGAAGTGGAGATACGTTTATCCGAGTCTCGATTGTCCTCTTTCGAAATTGTCCATGTTTGTTTAGGGAGAATTTACTGCAATTTGTTGCAGCTGGACAGTTTTAACATTATGTTTGCGGAACTCGTGAAAACGACGGGTCGTTAATTTTTTAGTTTAGGATTGTTCAGATCGTAAAGATAGGTTTATGAGTTGTTCATTCAATATTTTTGTGTTATTTGCAGCGAATGTTACGATGACGCTCGTTCAAAATCAGAATAAACGTCTCATCGTATCGAAATGATCGTCCGATTTGTAAATTTGCATTTCAGCTTATAAAAACCAAAATTAAATTACCAAATACATTCTGCCAATGTCGCGTGATCGAAGAAAACCATTGATTTCTTACATTATACATCCAAGTTTAATTTTATTTTATGCAAAGATTTCTCGTGCTAAACCTCAAGCTTAATTTTTTCTTGTGCAAAGATTTCTCGCGTTAAGCGTCGAGGTTAATTTTCGTTCGTGCAAATAATTTCTCGCGTTAAACTTCGAGTTTAAATTTCAACTATAAGTGTGGAGTTTAATCGACAAAAAATCGAGCGGATTGTTGTACAAACTACAATTCGTCATTAATATACATATATATATATATATATATATATATATATATATATATATATATATATATATATATATATATATATATATATATTGTAGTTATATTGTAGTTTGTACAACAGTACGCTCGATTTTTTGTCAATTAAACTCCACACTTATAGTATATTTCATGACGGACTTCTTCGAGCTTCCACCTCGAATTTTTGACTTTCATTTCGCGGCTGGAACACTGTGGGTCGCGCAGAAATCACGGGTATCGGTTCGATTGTTGTCGGCCGGTGCCGAAATTCAATTACATACGTTTAATACGACGGACGATGAATGCCGGCGATTTTGGCATAGCGTAACGCGTTTTGCCAAGCAGCAATTTTGTGCCGGAAACGTCGGCCGATGCGAAAACCGTCCAATTAAAGCACGAAAAGGAAAGCCGGCCCTTTAATTGGATACTTAAAACGTTTCAACCGGGGCGAGGCGAGGCGAGTCGAGGCGAGGTGAGCACGCACACGCCGGGCCTTTTATTTTATTCAACAATTGTCGGCGTTCTCGCACGGCCGCGGGAACCAGCGAGAAGAAATCGAAGAGGATTCCGCGGCGCGGCGCGGCTCGAGGAACCGCCCGGACCCGTGATCCTGCTCGCCCAGCAGCCGTCTTTTAAACTTTTCATATTAAGCTCATAAGCTTAATTGACGGTCTTGGCCATGCTAATGACTGAATGTACCGGCAGCAAAGAACACGGGAAGAAGTTAGCGAGCATTAAGGTATACGGTGCCGATGCTGCTTTTGCTCCTACTTTTGCTTTTGCTTTCGCTTATGCCGCCTCCTCCTTCTGCCGTCTACCTGCGTGTTCATTACCCGATTATCCGTTGAACGAGTCAATCTTTAATAAAGAAAAATGGAGTCGCGTAAAACGCGGCGATACGCGCTCGGTTGACCTATAAAGTTGCTCGGACGCGATCCTTGTATCCACTTCTTGCATTTTATCGCCGCGTAAAGAAGCTTTAAAGCGCACTTAACCGAGCCCGCTGAAAGTATGTTTTCGCGACGCGCAATGCTACCGAAAAACCTCCACTTCTGGCCAGAACGTATTAACGCGACAGTTCTTTCGCCGTTCTTTCTTCCATCGGGATATTTTTAGACGGCGCGGATTTTGCTCTTCAAGTTGCACGCGGGAGTCTTGTGTCAGGTGGTTTCGCTACCTAAATTGGAAATCCTTGGCGCTACCGTGGCGGTCGATACGACCGGTTTTACATTCTTCATTTTAGAATTGTTGGTATTGTAGAGACACTTGTTTAACACGTTCGCCTATCAGCGTCACTGGCCCACAAAAAAGGTGATCGTACACACCTTTTGAAACGCAATATCTTTTTTCAAACTGGACTGAGCGACTTGAATTTTTTTAGACGATGGCGGGACTGGTCTACTAAATTTTGCTATTACTTGGAATGACAAAAGAAAAAAAAGTAAAAATTCTCGTTTTTAACTTTTTTATCTGAGTCTATAAAGGAAATTTAAAAAATGATTTCCGTAGATCTCGGTAACTTACATGCATGCTGAAAACTGTGCCGGAATCGTTTGATTTTGTTGTGAGTTACAACAAATGAAATGTGGTAAAAATCGCAGTTTTATCACGATTTTGATCGAAAACTGGAAGAAATCTGCAGTTTTTTTTAAATCTACGGAAGGCGTTTTTTCTATTTCCGTTATAGGCTTAGGTGAAAAAGTTAAAAAACGAGAGTTTTTTTGTCATTCCAGGTAATAACAAAATTTAAAAAAGGCATTTCGGTCATCTAGTAGAAAGTTATTTAGTTGAATTTTAAAAGGACGCTTTAACTGAATTTTAAAAAAGTTATTATGTTTCAGGAGGTATATATACACTATACTTATATTTATTATATTTATCGTATTAAACTATTCCACTCGGTTGGTGATTCCGACACGCTGTTTAAAATTATTGTTATAACGTTACAAAATAATTTCAACATTGTGAAATTTCTGTATACCTTAAACACTGTTAAAAGTGTAATTGTTGCATAGGTAACAAAATTCAATTTCATACGAATAAAGATGCACTTTTAAATGGAAACGCTGCAAGTCAGAAAAACTGTTTTCAATTCAGAGCTAAAATGGCGTCGCGAGTGGAAATGTTTAATACATCGTACCCTCTAATAAAATATAATGAAAAAGTAGTCGAGAAGGGAAGCTGATTTGCGAAATTTTATGCAATGTGGTTCGAGTAATTTGCGAAACTTTCTAGCTGAATAAAAACCGTCGGAGTTTACTTAGGCATTATAGTAACAATTACTGTTCATCAATTTTCTGCGAAAGTAACGCATCGAAGATTATTCAATCTTCCATAAAAATCGAAGGAATCGTTTACCCGGTTCTCTAAAATTCTATACGTCGTCGTAATTCTCGAAAAGTACTTTACAGCGGCCGTTCGTTATAATGATTCATTATCCAGGCGATAAAGATGCAAACGGCATCCCGTGAACGATTCGAGCAAAAAATGGGGAAATTAGCAACGCTCCCACGTGACCGAACCACGGGCCGGTCTGTCTCATTGCGAAGTCGCAGGCGTGTTTCGCAAATCGATCGGACCTATTCGTTGCAAATCAACGAGCCCGGCCCGCGATATTTCCCTGAAACGGAAAGTGAAACGGTTCCCCAGCGTGGTCGCTAATTACTAAAACAGAGAGGAACCTGCATAGTTTCTCGGTAAGATTCCCCCGGTCCGCATCTCGCCTTTTGTTTCCCCATCCAGCGTTCTGTTATTACGATCCCTTATGTAATTCGATTAAAAAGTTAAACGTAACTAGTTGCGAGCGAGAGATCGTTCACCTTTGCGTAACGCGGTGCGACGTGTGTGCGAGCCTTGGCGTTTGTGTGTGTGTTTACCCGCGTATAAATTATGTAAAAAAGGTACCCGGAATTTGTAGACAACGTACAAAGTCTTCCTTCGTTCGTTCAAATTTATTTGATCGCCTGCAAAGTGATCCATCTCTTTATATTTATTTCGGGGACACCCTGTACATTATACACACATCATACATTAAAATAAAATGAAACAAGAAAATAAAATTTAAAAAATAGAATAGAATAGAATAAAATGCAATGAATTAAACTGAAATAGAATACAGTAATTTATATAACGGATTTAAAATTATAATATTATTTTAAATACTATTATATTTATTAATATTATTTTATAATATTATTGTTGTCCGAAGCAATACATAGGGTAGTGGAAGCGGTATTTTTTATTAAAAGATAAGAAATCGGAGAATAAATGTCTTCGTAATTAACTCTGTATTTATCGAATGAGGCATATTAAATTTTTTAATTCAAAAATAAGCAAATTAATTGAATAGAAAAATATTAATATAAATATATAAATATAATATAAATATAAATTATTATTTTTATTATTATTATTTTATTATTTATTTTATTTTATTTATTTTTTATTATTATTATAAATATAAATTATATAAATATAAAGTGAATGATGAAGATCCCGATGACGTCGAAACACAATGGTTGATGAATCGCGATCGAATTCGCAACTCAATACATCGGTGTCTATTTTCATAGGAAAAATTGTTTCGTTACATCCATCGCGGGACTTTCGAATGAGAAATTCCGGGTACATTTTTTCTTTTTTACGTGATGCGTATTGTGTATCCTGTTGTGCATGCGTGTGTCACGCGTGCATGCGTGTTCGCGAGGGGCGAGAGCGGCGAGAAAAAGCGAGAGGCGAAAATCAGTGCGAACCGGCGCCTTTATCCGCGGTTTTATCGTTTACTTTCAGCCCAGAACCGTTCCCCATGAAAATCATCCAATTACGAACCGGCTGTTATCTGCGATCTTTCGGATCGCCCGGTCGGGTCAGCACGCCGGGACAGAGAAGTTCAATTATTTGTGCCGCGGGTGGGGGCTCCCGAAAACTGGTGTGAACGGTTGACAACTTACACAGTGTTATCTGGTCGTAGCAGAATGCGTTGGTAATCCTCCGGTAAGCTCCCGTTGAGCCGAGAATCACGTGGCATGCGACATACGATACACCTCAGAAGCTTACCGCCCCTAATGGCAGGGTTGGGGTCGCGCTTGAAAAATATTCATACCGCTGTGCCCATTATAATTTTATCGGGAACACGTTTCATCGCGTTATTTAAAAAAAAGTCGTGCAATCGGGGACGATTACGTATTTTTCCCTCTCACGGAATAGGGTCGCGTTGAAACATCGCTATTGAAATTGTCATTATGTTAGACACATTTTTTGATCAGTAAAAGCAGAAATTGAAAATATTTGTTCATATATTTTCGAGAACAGGGTGAAAGTCATAATGGACGATATTCTTGTTGTAGCTTTGATTACAAATTTTTCTGAGACTATTTCTACTGCGTTTTTTTTTATTAATAGTATTACATTTAAAAAAAAATAGTATTTCATTTTGTTTATGAATAATATTTAATTTTGTTTGTAAATAGTATTTAATGCTCGGTTTTCATAGCTCTGAGAAATGGTCACTTCATAATGGTAGTGTGGACGTAGCCTGAATATTTATTACTGCCTTTCTTCGAGTTGCTACTGTTCTCTGATTCTTTTATTATATAATCAAATCACTATAAAATTAAAGGATCTCTTCTAATATCTCTGAGATACGTAATGACTTACATTCGTCCAAAATATTAGTAGCAAAGCTCGGGGTCAGATAAAAGTGCTAGTTCAGAAAATTATTTCTCTTCATCCTAGAGAAGTATATATTTTAAAAAATAAAAAAATTTCTTATGCTTTATTTTCTGTAATTAGTGTAACAAAAATCTTCTATATTATTATTATTATTATTATTATTATATATACTTCTACATTCGGAGAAGGGATTGGCTATTTTAAATTTCAAAGGAATTTTAAAGGTACAGTGTGCCAATTGAACGAACTCCGTTTGCAAACAGATCAATACAAAATTGGAAAATATATTTCAAGGTATATATAATAAAAGTGAATTGATAATTTGATTCGTATTATGAAATAATGCCAGTCAGTTCTCTTTGTTCGAATAATGTCACTGCCTAGCATCCTCCTGCAACAGAAAGGGTGAAGGGTATCATGGCGATGTTATCGTGTATTTACGATCACATATTCGATGACACTGAATGAATACGACCCTAAAGTCAAGTAGACTCGTCGACGCAAAAGAATAGGGTCGCGTGGATCGTGGAGGGTTGTCACCCTAACGCGTGGGGGAGGGAGTGGGATGATAGCTCTGATGGGTGTCGACTGACCCTGACTATCGAAAACACATTTAGCGTGTTTACACACTCGATGACTAATCGATTCCGACGAATCAGTAAGCCGACAAACTGTAAACGACGAAATGGTTTTATTCGCTGAAACTTGTATCTCTTATTATATCTAGTCGACAGTACTGCATATTTATTACCACTGCTAGCGTTTGCGCAACGTAAACATTGTCTGCTTTTAGTAAAAATGTGCTTCTATTCGAACAATTGCAATTCGAATCGAACAAAAATATTATACGTTTCTGCAAGAAATTTTTACAATATTTTCGTAGCTATACATTTCACTGATTCCGTTTTGTTATAAATCTGCAGTCTAATTAGATCTGGACACATTCGACGTGACATTATCGGAATATTATTTGAAATAACACATTACTTCGTTTTATAATTATTGTCTCATCTCACGTAATACATTATTTCGTTTTATAATTATTGTCTCATCTCACGTAATACATTATTTCGTTTTATAATTATTATCTCATCTCACGTAATACATTATTTCGTTTTATAATTATTGTCTAATCTCACGTAATACATTATTTCGTTTTATAACTATTTGAAATATCATCTTATGTAACATATTATCTCGTTTGATAATTATTTGAAATAACACATTATATATTTCGTTTTGTAATTATTTCAAATAATTATTTGAGATTGTATTTTTGTGGAGAGAGAAAGAGAGAGAGAAAGGGGGAGAGAGGGAGTTTTGATTAAAACAAATTGATGTAAAGATTCCTTGAAATAAAATCATTTTGTCGCATATCATTTCGAGAATTACTTTGTCGCATTTGAAATGAAATAATAATGAAGTAATTCGCTATTTGAAACTGCTATTATTTCAAATGTGCATTTTCATTTTCAAATAACAGCATCAAAAATAACGGTTAGAACTCGATTATTTCAAATACAGTAATGTCTCCCTAATTGACATCCAGATTGTGCAGAAAAATGGACAATTTGGGAAGAGGAGATACGATTATTCGAGGCTTGCAGCTCGTTTTTATAATTGTTGACAATCGATAACCATAAGAAACGAGTCACAAGGCTCGAACAATCGTATCTCCTCTTCCAAAATTGTCCATTTTTCTGCACAATCTCAGCGTCAATTAGAGAGACATTACTGTAGTTATTTCATGCGTTCATGTCAAATAAAATTTGTTCCGAGTCCGATGGTCCGCACGACTCTTATCATTTAAAATTGCTCGAACGTATAGAATCGTCGTCGCGCATATTTCGCAGCTGAACAAACTTTCTGGTCGAAGTCGATAATTGAGCCGTTTATTTTGAAAGTGGCATAAGTCACTTTGTTTTTAAATCGATATATTTAAGGGTTTGCGTTTTAACACGTTTCAAAATATGGATGTTAACTTTCGAGAAGATTTACTTGTATTTGTTATCTCAGGATACTGATATCTTTCTCAGTGTAAATAATTTCGTATAAACAGTAAAAAATCACCACTTTTCATTACGGTAAAGTGACTTATGCCACTTTCAAAATAAACGGCTCAATTAAGTTTTCGAGCAACGGACGAGACTTTAGGAACCAGAAAATTACGCGGAGTTGGCTTCTCGTTGGTTGCGATTTCGGCTACTATCCTGGCTCTCGCCGACAGTCTTGCCACGCTGGTTGCTCGCCTGCAGGGGCAGTTGCACACTCTCGGACTCGATGCAACAACGTATCGACGATCCTACGAATGCTTTTCCTCGATAAAGGCCGACACTAAGCGGCCGCAAAAAAGTCTCCTTAATCCCCGGAGCACGGGTAACACCTGCGATTGGAAGAATTACGGTTCGATCGGGCACCGTCATAATTGTTGAAAAACATCGCGGACCACCTTTGGTCGAACGAAACCACACAAGACGATTTCTAAGAACCAACAGAGCAGCGATCAGCCGATGATCAATTTCATTACGACACTCGGCTACTATCGCTATTAAGTAACGTCCCATTAAATTGACCGCAATCGATAATTCCCTCATAAATCGATACGAGGAAACGTATAATTTCCCGCTCTCCGGGTCACATTTCCAAAATTCGTTCGCCGTTCGCTGCACCGACCATCATTCGATTACCTATCCGGGCCTCCCCGTTGGTTTTCTGCGCCGCGATCAAGATATCCGTGCGACTCCACGGATACTCTATGTATAAACGCGCGATGATCACGCGAAGTCCCTAAACACAGATCTCAGGTGAGAGCGGCAATTATAAAACCACAGGTGTTCCGTAGCTCCTGCGCGTCGCGTCGATCCCACGTGGATAGCGAGAGCTTCTGACTCGTAAAAATATATCAACGATGCCTCTCGGCAAGATAACAAGGCATTTAGGCTAACTCTTTTTATTATAATTTACGGGATTTTATGTACGCACTTACGGCGGATCGTAAAAACCGAGTAGAATTTTATTCTGTTCGTTATTGATCTCAACGAATCAGAAGTAAATTGGAGATTTATTGGCGAATTCGTTAAAAATCGTCAGAGTTGGGACACGCTTGCTTGTTCTCGCTGAATTTGACATTTCGCAGATTTAATTTTATTCTGTTCGTTATTGATCTCAACGAATCAGAAGTAAATTGGAGATTTATTGGCGAATTCGTTAAAAATCGTCAGAGTTGGGACACGCTTGCTTGTTCTCGCTGAATTTGACATTTCGCAGATTTAATTTTATTCTGTTCGTTATTGATCTCAACGAATCAGAAGTAAATTGGAGATTTATTGGCGAATTCGGTAAAAATCGTCGGAGTTGGGACACGCTTGCTTGTTCTCGCTGAGTTTGACATTTCGCAGATTTAATTTTATTCTGTTCGTTATTGATCTCAACGAATCAGAAGTAAATTGGAGATTTATTGGCGAATTCCTTAAAAATCGTCAGAGTTGGGACACGCTTGCTTATTCTCGCTGAGTTTGACATTTCGCGGATTTAATTTTATTCTGTTCGTTATTGATTTCAACGAATCAGAAGTAAATTGGAAATTTGTTGGCGAACTCGTTAAAAATCGTCAGAGTTGGGACACGCTTGCTTATCCTCGCTGAGTTTGACATTTCGCAGATTTCTGCGATGTCTTTTCGTCGTGTCGTGGGAAACGAAGAGTTCTAGGTACGGTAAATACAGTGAATTCTCTCTAATTGACGCTCAGGTTAGACGCAAAAATGGACAGTTTGGGAAGAGAAGGTACGATCATTCGAGCCTTGCGGCTCCTTTTCCATAGTTCTCCCCTTCCTGCATTGTCCATTTTTTGTGTACAAGCTGAAGGACAATTGGAGAGAATTTATTGTACATATACGATAATAATCATACCGCGTGGCGGAACCTACCTACAATGCGGAGTAAAAACAGCTTTAGTTGATTGTAAGAAAAAGGACCCGCGAGGCTCGAATAATCGTATCTCCTCTTACCAAATTGTCCATTTCTGTGTACAAGATGAGAGACAATTGGAGCGAATTTACTGAATTACCTTTCGCGAGTAAACTGTGGCCTGATATTTACCAGTGACACACATTATACGTGGCATATCTGCGCAAGCCACTAAATTTTCTTGTCGTTGATATTGTTCAATAGTTTCTTCCCGTTCTTCTTACTTCATTCTTATCGCTTCTCAATCTAGTTCGATTTAATCAAATTATCTTCGCAATCCATCCCTTTACGGTAATGTGCAGTAAACCACGAATACGCGGAAAATGACAGTAAAGTTGAAAGGTACCATTGCAAATTGAAGGTGTCTGAACGCGACAACGCTGAAAAAGATCTCTTACAAAGATATCGTTGATTACACTGCAGCTTCGCGAAATAATTGGCGAGGCAACTGTGACTCGTAAATCATCGCACGTAATTCCATCATGAATCGTTATAGAGAATAAATGAGAAACTAAGTGACTTCAAATGGTTAATTAATGAACTAAAAATGACCGCTGTAAACACAAACACCTTGAGAGTAGCAGACTGAACAGCGCAGTTTACTCTTACTAAATTTGCTCCTCCAATTCTTATCCTGCCTAAATCTCTGCTCTCGTTTCGTCAACCCTGTTTCAAACGATCTCTTCAAAAATAAATGAATCCATAACAATCTTTATCCTCCGAGAATTCCATATTACCGACAGATTATGTCTGTACACCAGGGGTGTCAAACTCAAAAGCTAACTTGGGCCAAATAAACAATGCTTAACTTTAGGTGGGCTGCAAAAAAGATCAATGTTCATGGAAACAAATATTTTTATTTTGACTAGTACATTGTAATAAACATATATAAAGTAAAATTATTGTTTACGTCCAAGTATCAACTTGACATCAAAAATGTTCATCTCGGGCCGCGAGTTTGACACCCTTGCTGTACACCATTCACAGAATTCCAAAATGTCTGCTGTACCGGTTCACACTTTATTTACCAGAAGCGAATTAATTAAAAAATTTCAATTATTGCACTACACTAAGAGAAATCTAAAAATCTAAAAATCTAACATTAATGCTTCTAGACAATGTAACAGCCGGAACATTTTCAGAACAACGCCGTTTACAATTCTGACGACGATTCATAGCTTTATGCATCAATTTTTCAAAAAACATTTTTAAAACATTATTAGTGTTTCGAATTATTGGTATTATTAGTGTTCAGAGTACTATTAGCTTTTCTGTTATTCGCGGTGCGAAGAATAAGTTATTTCAATTCGATCACCGAGAATTAAATAATGAAGCGATGATTTAAAGTAGGCTGGACAAAAATGAGCCGATAACTCTAGTCCGAGGGTTAACAAGTTTTTCACCGTAAATTGTAGACCTTGTGAAGTTGCAAAACCATCGCTGGTAGATAATGCGTTAAGTGTAACAGATTGAAAAGTACAATTTATTTCCGGAGAACCAAACAAAATCCCTGTCGTCAAATTTCTTTCAATCTCGCTCTCACATAAGTTGATCTCGCTAAAAATAGGCGCAACCGCGACGATCGTAAATTTCGGACAATCGAATACTACCGTAAGATCAACGTTCGTACGCCGCTCGGAGAATTCGGACAATTCCGAAGCCGATCTCTGACAGTCTAATGACGCCGTGCCGTCTTTCCGAGCGGGAGCGCGGTAAACAGAAGCAAAGAAAATCCAGGAGGGTTCCCGTGTTATCCCGAAGGGTTCGGACCCTCTTCCGTTACCTCCTCGGTTTCGAGAAATCCTTTTGTTTCCGTGGATTTCGCGCGACTCGGCATGCGTGCGAACATCCGAGGCCGATCACGCGCAACAAAATTACACACAAAACCGCCGAGGAATGAGCGGCGGTAATGGGGGAGCATGAGCGAGGCGGCTTCGGACGCGTATGATCCTTTTTCGGGACAAAAGATCGCGAGGAAGGGGCCGCTACGATTACTTTCGGTGATTTCGCGAGCCGGACGGCCTCGATCGCGCCCGATTTTCTGGAAACGCGATCGGGGCCCGTCGATCGGGAACGCGCCGCGCCGTCACGAGATTGTGCAGCCGTCACGCGGCCTCCGTAAATTACTGCAGTGTGAAAATTGGGGATGATTAGTCGCGGCCAAGCAGGACCGGTCTCCCGGCAGAAGTAACACGGTTTGTCCCCGATAATTTATGACCAAATTTTAATATACATGTAAATTACAACAGATTTTTAATATAAATTTTAATTGCGACCGCGATTAAACAACGACGAATTTAATTATAGCGAGCTTTTATTACCGGCTTTAAATTATAATAGAATTTTTAACGAGAATATAAATTATAATAGATTCTCGGTGAAAACGCTAAATTACAGTGGATTTTTAATATAAATGTTAATTATAGTGGATTTTTTTATAGAAATTTAGATTGCAATTTAAGTTCTTAATCGTGCGTGTCGACAACATCGAACGAATGAAGAGACCATCGTTCGCATAGTTTCGTCATGACGCATACTTTTACGTATTACAAATTGCAAATTATATATTCTAGACATAAAAATATTACACGCATTACGCACCTCTTTGTCGTTAATCAATTTTTGCGAAAGAAGAACAATTTGTGTTTATATCTGTATTTATCTTCGCTATGTTTTAGTGCAAGGGGACAATCAACATACACTTTATTTAAACAAATTTTCCTCTTTAAGTTTATTTTTTCTTATTTATTAGCTTGTCCATTGTTTATGCTCTTAAGTTCATATATCTCTTATACATCTCGACAATTATTTAATTCAATTCTTTTTATAAACAAAATACTTTTTATAAATTTAATTCTAAAATTTTTTCTATATATAACACTTTCTCATACTTTTCATAATATATTTTTCAAAATTTCTATGTAAGTAATTTTATACAAAATACTTAGATGAAATATTCTTAAAATAGAAATAACGTTCCTTTTAACGTTCCTTATACCCAATTTTCTTTAATTTTAAATAAAAAGTTAATCCTACGAAACTATTATTAGCAATAAACTTCTTAGCTTTTATCATCATACTTTTCATAGTATATGTTCTTCAACATTTCTAAATAAATAATTTTATATAAAATACTTGGATAAAATATTCTTAAATTAAAAATAATATTCCTTTAAAACTATGTTTAATCTTCTTTAATCTTAAATAAAAAATTGATCCTACAACATATATTATTAATTGATAAACTTTTATCATTCTCAATTAGTAGACGTTTGTCAAAACTGAAATTGTCCACAACAAATCCTCAACAAATATGCTGTCTGTGATCGGCGCGAATAGAAATACAAACATTCGATCGAACAATAAATTCATCGCACCTCAATTTAATTCGATCAACTAAACTTCGATACTTACCGAGACTTAACGAGAGCTGCGCCGATATAGTCGCACGTCTACTTAAAATTGCAGAGCAACGCCGCGAGTTTTACACCGAAATGGACACGTGCGTTTACAGTTTCACAGCTGTGCGGGCTCATTACGTCGCAGCGAGCTGTGGTTGGAGCCGCGCTCGGAGAAGTGTGTCGAGCAGAACCGAGCCGGCTCTCTGCACAGGTGTAGCCCTCGCATGTACATCACCCGGAGCGAAAGTGCACCCTTTCTCGCCACCGAACCTTGTGATTTTCAAGTTGCCAACGCGCGGACACGAGGCGCGCGTCCCCGATCGCTCGCATGCGACGAGCCCGCCGCGCCATTCCGCGTCGGACCACGCTGATTATCCGGCTGTTCGACCCGCGCCGATTTCTTCAGTATGTTAATCGCGAGCAAATACGCCGAGCAGCTGGGGAACGCGTCAGCGGGGACACAAGAAGACGCGCGGGGAGACGCGGCCGACGCGTTGTGCGTCAGTCAATGGGTGTCGAAAAGGAAAATTGCATTTCAGGATTTTGTTATGGTCGCTCATTGTCGGTCGCAAAAATTGGTACTCGGTGTCTCTGAAAATGGTGGACTATTTTTCCGGTTCGTTCCACTTGACGGGCATTGGTCTCCTTCTTATTTAACTATGGTTACGTTGTCATCCAGGTTGTTCCGCTGTGATCCGTTTTCAGCGATATTTTGGTCTCATTGATAATCCCATTTTCAAGTTTCTATATTATCACACGAATTGCCTAAAATCTCATGGCGACGTAAGCCATATTTTCCTCGTTGCGAGAGATAAGGAGTATTATTGTTTTCCGACATGCGTATCGTTTACGGATCAAATTTATTGCCACGATAATTCAGAGCCAAGTTGATTCATAGTAACTTTATAATTTATTTCGCTTGTTTTTTTTTTAACATTTTGACGTATACTGACTACATTTTAAGGCACGAGTCAGAATTTACGAAATGATCTAAATTGGATGTTGCTTCTGATTTCGACGAAATTTTTTGGTTTCTAAGTCCTCTGGCTTTGGAACCAGCTTTAATGCAATGATTCATTTTAGGTTTAAGATTTAGATATAAAAAGTAGATCGAATTATTTGATAATTATTGGATACTTAATATAATTTAATAAATTGAATGTGATTAATATAATTTAATTACTGTTACGTAGTTAATATAATTTAATATGATTCAACACATTTAATATAATTAATATAATTTAATATAATTTAATATAATTTAATAAATATTTACTATTTAACGGGATAAGCGTTTATACAAATTTGTGGGTGAGTCGCCCACGCGTGAAGCACGTGTAAATAATTGTGTAGCATTATTTTTATTACCAACAATAAAATTGTACTAAAAACTGTCATACAATCCACAGGCTGCTTGTACATGCAATCATTAGAAACATGTATTGGCATTAATAAAGAAAAAGTGTGGAAAATGTTTTCAAGTCGAAATAACTTCGAGTGGAAAGGTTTAATAAATTACCGGTGTTCTTTACCTAACGAAAATGTTCGTCGAGCAATTAACCTGTCGCCCCCATTAAAACATGCGAAAGAACATTACAATCACTCTAATACGTGGCAAGTAAATACGCGAAGAATCTTTCCTTAAATTATCTTGGCATTATACCAATAATTCGACGAGTTTTATAATGGCCAAAGCTTTTCGCAACGATACCGCCGTACGAACATACGGCGAATCCTCTTAAATTGGCTTGACATTATATGTATAGCCACATTTAAACGAATCTTATAATCGCCGAAATATGGGTCACTATTCATTACCTAATAATCGCGGCGAGTCATCGTCGCACCTGCGAACGGCGCTCGCCTCTACAAACGTCGACTACCATCGACGAAATCGCAAATCATCACGCGGAAGCGACCGAACGTGCGCGTTCTCGTGGTGAGAGTGCCCCTCGAACGAAGTCGAAGCGCGGCTTAGTGAAAGGGTTGCTATAGTGAAACTGAGGAAAGAGTTGTTAATTATAACCTGACTGCACGGCCAAATGTGTCAGACGTTATATCAATCACAAGCATAACCGTGTTTGGTGTGGCTGGTCCTGCAAACTTCGTTTCCAATTAATTGGGCTCACGTCGATCAAAGTGATTTGATAATGAACTGCGGATGTTTTAATATCTCGCGGCAAATTATAATAGAAACTTGACTGATTTACGAGAGACCGGACCAAATAGAAATTGATCGACCCTAGAACGTCGGTAGGAACATTTCAAAAACGAGAACTCCCATAAATCCGACGAAACTCGTATCGCGATTTTAATTAAATAAAATGACGAACTTGCGATCTGCTCGATATACGAAAGTTTTCAATGAAAAATTATTAATCGAACTTGACAGACCTGCCTGACTTCCTTCTGTTTCTTATTTTATAATTCTTCAAAGTATACCCTTAAAAAACGATTGCACAAAGACGTCTTTAACCCCTTAACTTGTACGCTCGAGTTAATTCGAGCGCACTAAACAGGCCGAACTGTGCACACTCGAGATAATTCGAGCGACGTTGTATCTTATGCTTCTATAATTTTTCACACTCGAATATAATCGAGAATTAAAAATAATAATGTGAAAGCAAAAAAAAATCGTTTTATTGATCTTTATCATTCACATGGGATTGTAAGCTATAACACTTATTTATTCAAGAATAAAATATAGCCTTTTTCCATGGAACAAAAGCGCAGTATATCAAAATTCTCCACCAAAAATTGATTTCCTTTTGGCCGGATTTAAAAAAAAAAACTGTGCATTAAGGGGTTAATTAAGACCACCACGTATTTAACCACCCAAGGCAAACAATATTGTTGCAGGTATTCGACGTATAGTCGAACGTAACGCGTACACCAACGAAACAATTTTATTAGTATTGAACTTTTAAGTTTCTACAATGTTTATTTGGATATAGAAATGTTCGACATCGCATAATATGTGTATCTATATAAGATTAAAGCAACGTTGAAAAATTCGTTGAAATTTTTAATCAAGGTTTCCAAAATAATCTAAGAAGAATTATTCACGATGCAACATCCAACTATACAGAAGTTGGAATTGGTATAGAATTAGTATAAAACTGGTCTCTCGAAATGTTCAGTTTAGGTCGTAAGACCTTTACACATAAGTATAATAGACGTAAAATGGACGTAAAATAGACGTAGTTTATGTATTATGCTGTTGGAGCAGTATTATAATAAAATCCAAAATCCAAATGAATCCGATCTGCTCACTTTCACGAGGCAAAAACACTCGTCGTCTGCTCGATAGATTTTTGTTACAGCAAATACGTAATATTTCACCGTAAATGTGCCTGGAAAAATTGTCACCCCGAGTAACACGCGAGTACAATGAACGTTAGAGCAACTTGATTATGCCGCTACCGTTATCGACGAGCTTCTCTCGACAATTTGATCTCCGAACCGAAGAATCCGCAGCGAAACGACAATGAAAATATCGTGCTAAACGAGCAAAAATTGTCATTTCGGGTCGACGAATTTCTCGGTGTAAATACAACGTAAGCGGGGGAATGATCGAAACGATCACGGTAGAATGGGGCACGTGTCCTTGCCTGTGCGCGCGTGCGTGTGACCGTATCATTAGGACCACCATTCGCGACCGTGCCGGGCAGCATTTTTCGGAAATGTAATGACACTTCGTGCGCGAACCATTTAGGTGGATCCGCGGCAAATTGTCCCGGCCCCGAGGTACCAGCCACGCAGGCTCATAAACGACAAGAAGGAGGCGCGAGATTCGAAATTGCACGCTCTAAACAAAAGCAATTGCGCTCTGGCTGACCGTTCGCTTTGCCTGTGAGCGATGGAAATTCACCGACGAACAATCGTTCCCTCTTTCTCTCTCTCTCTCCGGCTTCATCTAAAAAAAATAGCACCTATCTCACACAACCTTTTAACCCTTTTTTCCCCGTTCCTCCGACACTTCGAGAGGCACGCTCCTGCTTCCTTCACTTTCCGAGGCTAAAATGTTGATCCCGTGAACGGTGCGCACGAAACGAAGGGGCATAATCGTGATCGGTAATGACGTTTCAATTGGTTCTAATCGTTCGAACGGGAACGATTTCGTACGAACGTCACATTTAACGAACGATTTGTTCGTGTAAAAGACGAGGGCCGAAGGATCTTGCTCTTTTCATAATTAACGCTAAACCAACCGACCTGTAACTATGATTAGCGTGCATTGACCTATAAGAGTGAAAAGATAGAACTTGGATAGTCACTTGGATTTTGTAAAGTTTTCATTTTGAGACTTGTTGTCAATAATATAATTTATTCAATCATTTTACACGAAGAAGTCTCCAAAGCTTGTAGTATCGTAAAGTAAAAAATCGGTCATTTTGACCGTGGTAGGTTTAGTGTTAATTGTCGAACTGTTTTTTTTTAGAAATGGCACTGGCACTTTTTTTCAACTGGATACGACACAATATTACGCGCCATTTTGATTAGTTCTTAAATTAGATGCGAACCAATTTATTGGCACAATGTTACGCATCGTTTTGATCAATTTTTTAAACTAAACGATTTTACTAGTTTTTGATGTCAAGCGTGCGACGTCATTGCTTTTCTGAAAAGTGGATTTTACTGGATTTTACTTTAAACATAAATCGATGATATGCATACAAAACCGTGGTACGATTAAATAAAACACAGGCCAACTGCAGTTGCTCAACTACTTAAACAAATTAAGTTTAAATTATAATCGATTTTTAATAAAAATTTAAGTAGACATTTTAAATTATAACAGATTTCTAATAGGACTTCAATTTGTGATTAATTTAAAATTGGGTTGTATTGAGTTCTAATAGATTTTTATATAAAATTCAATTATATAATGAGCTTTTATTTTGAATTTGTATTATAGTAGATTTCGACGGAGAAAAATTTCAGGAACAATCCACTTCCCAGGATATAAAATTTATTAGTTACTTAATTATAATATATTAAATATTATAAATTATATATTAGTATAATAAATAATATAAAATAATATATTAGTTACTTAATTAATTATAATAAAGTTACTTAATTTAACCATCGCACGACGGTGGCTAGGTCGATCTTAATAATTACTAACCCTTATAATTATTAATAAGTCTGCAAGAAAAATCTTCAAAAATATGTTTAAAAAAATTGCCGAATAAAGCCCGGAATTGCTATAAACGTCTCGTTAATGGTACAGTTGAAAAAAATGTTCCGCCGTCCGAGGTTTAATTACTGTGAACAGATTGAGAATAGCAAAAAATTGTGACCGCTTTGTCGGAAGCTCGGCTGCTGATGCTAGCCGAAAAATAAGCAGAACGAGTGGGATTTCAGCGAAAACCGTGTGTCGCAACGCTCGACGTGCCAGAACGCCCGCGCTGTCCGCTGACCCGTGCTCGTTGCTTTTAATAAGCAGGCCGGCCCGATGTTTAAAAGAAGCCACAAAGCAGACAAAGTTGATGGGTGATTTTCAGAGTTAACCATAGTCTACGCACGTCACACGTAATCACGGCCGGTACCCTGCTTTTACCGGGCCGACGCGATGCGGCGCGGCGGAGGCATGCACGTCGATTACGGAAAAACTGACCGTTTTGCGGAGAAACGCACGAGCACGAAGGACGTTCGCCGACAGAAAATTACGTCAGCGGCTTTGTATGTTTCCGGCACTTTTGTTGGATTCTTCCGCTGAATCTCAGGGAAACGAGAATTATTCGATTCAGTGTTCTCAATTTCGGATCGAGTAATTCTCGTTATGTATACATATATATTGTTCGGCGAAACTTTTAGGAAAAATAAAAATTGCTTGTATCTATTAGAAGAAATAGAAACCAAATGGCACCTTTATTTTTCCTTTGATCATCTTAATGGATTCAAAATAGTACATTGACAATTTAAAATGCTTTTAATTTTTACGTTGTTTTAAACTGTAACCTACCAATTTTGCCATAAATGCATAAAAGCCTCAGTCTGGTAATAATTTGTTTGAAATTGGTCCAAATGACTTTCGAAAGAACATCATTTTTTAATCTTTCTAGCATTCCAACCAATTGGAATCGAAGAAAATTTTTGTTTACAAACCATTCGCACTTCTCCAAACTCCTATATAAACAAATTAAAAGTCATTTAGGCCAATTTTAAAAAAGTAACACCGTTTTAAAAGTGTACTTTTTGGAGCCGTAAAAAGCGTACAAAACAAAGACTAAATCATCATTTTTTATCTCCTCTTTCAATCGTTCGTATTCAAATTGTACTTAAAAGTGCTTGACTATGTTCTTTAAAAAAAATTTGGGACATAAAAATCACCTTGAAGATGTAATTCAGAGGTCAAAACGACGTCCAGTTCGGAACGTCTTTAAGACGTGTTAAAGACGTAAACGGAAGACGCCTTTAAGACGTCATTTTAAAGTCCAAAATAAGACGTTTTTAAGACGTCGTTTCAAAGTCTAAAATAGAACGTTTTAAAAACGTTGTTGCGACGTCTGAAATAAAACGTTTTAAAGACGTCTTCAGGACGTCGTTCTCAACGTAAGATGTCTCAAGACGTCCAGACCTAAAATGGACGTCCGTAAGATGTCGCGTGCTGTCTGTATTGTATCTGGAAAGAAAAAGGTATGCCAAGGGGTGAAGCGACGTAGCCGTGAAAGAGATCCTAGTGCAAAAGGGTTAATAAACAGAAACCAATCATAGGACGTAATTTCGCGTGAAAATGATTCGGTCGAAAAATTCCCACAGTTTCGCGACGCTGGGCGATAGAGAAAAGGCGAAGCCTGCGGTTTACGATTGTCGTTGGGTCATCTTTTTTCGCCACGCGGATTCGTAATAGCATAAACTCGTAGGAACGCGCGCAGGAAGCTGGTTTATGGCAGCGCACTCAGTATATCGCGGCCGGCAACGAAAAAGCAAGACGTCAAAGGGAAACCGAACGGCATAGTTGAAGTCGACGAGAACGAGCGGCGCGACGGCTCGATGATATTTCGCGGACAAATCCGCGTTACACTGACCGGCCTGGCCTCGCAAGAAGTTGTCCGGAATCGATCGACACGTTGCGACAAGATGAAACGCCGCGACGATCTGTGTGCCCTTGGAGCCGAGGGGGAGACGCGGAATGCCGCGTAGACTACACCTCGGACGTCGTTTCAATTAACGGTCGGCAAGAAGCGTACCGGCGGCGGTTCGTTTATATGGAAACTGGACGACGCCGCTGTTTGTCGTTGCTTCCAATTTTCTAGCACGATATAAATCGGCCTGACGCGCTAATACTTCACGGTTCCCAGAGACGGCTCCGAAGAAATATCGCCGCGTCCTTATGTCACCGTTTCTTCCCTTCTCTTCTGCAGCTTTTTTTCTCGCTCGTCTCGTCCCGAGGCTCTCGTGATCCTCGCGATCCTGTTGCTGACAATGGGGCCGACTAGCTCAGAGTTTTACAGGATCGATTTACGGGAAAACAGCGTAATTATTCGATCGATGTTGACGTTCGTCCCATCTTCGACGAAGATTGGAGATTTTCTTTTATTTATCAGCGTTCGCAGCATTTCACTTCGATCGATTTATTGATTTTTTGGATCGTTGTTTAATAGCGATCAGTGGTAAGAAATCAAAAGTTATTTAGTTTCTATATTTATAATTAATTTATTATGTTTCCTTGCATGCTGTACGTAAGGGTCACCGCAGACTCGATCTTCGTTATGCGAGGTTTAAACCAAATGGTTTGTTTAGTAAATAATTCTTAAAATTAAATAAAATAAATTCTTACGGAACATTGTTTAAGAAAATTATAAATTATGTTACATCCTACTCTATTATTTCAGTTCTGATTATATATCTGATTAAATATCTTCTTCTTCCTCTCCTCCTTCTTCTTCTTCTTCTTATTATTATTATTACAATTATTGTCACGATCACCATTTACTATAGTCAAGGTTACATCGTACGCCGACGTCATTCCAATATCTTCTTATTTTATTAATTAATATTTCATTAATATATTATATTAACCATTAATTCACTGATAACTGGACTATGGATTTCATGCATTTACAATAAAAATGAATAGATCAAATGTAAAACCGTAGCAAGATTTAAATGATTCAGATGGTTCAGATGAGAAATAAATATCTACGTACCTGTTGTATTTTGCAGCAAATGCAGACAATGTCTATTTCGCATAAAAATCCGCGGTCTACTCGTAACAAATGCTTCGCAATAAAAATTTCAAATATTCGATAACATCGTTCCGAAACAATGAACGACAGTCGTTACAAAAGCGATAAGCGTAATGAAAAAAGCGAACGAAATTAGTCCGGCCTAATGACTCGTCGAGGCATAATTTTCTAAACGCTACACGTGTGCAAAACATGATCGAGCCCATATTGGGATCACATATCCGACAAGACCTGGTTTAGAGTGTTATCAGGGGATCTGTCTATTTGCCGGTGGAGAGGTATCGCTCCGAAAATCTCTACGAAATTATAGGACGTTCTAATAACCGGTGCTCGCCGTTATGAAGCGCAGTTATAATAGTGATACCGGTGCAACTTAATCGCGAAGCGGGCTCCTATCGAGAGTCAGGTATCAAAGGAGACACCCTTAATTCGAGATCCGTCTCGCTATCAAGATCCGGTCGTGCGGCTCCGAAAAGGGGGCACGTGTTCCGTTGCATCGCGATGCATCGACCCGATCCCTCTCTCTCTCTCTCTCTCTCTCTCTCTCTTTCTCTTCCCCCCTCTCTCTGTCTCTCTCTCTCTCTCTCTCTCTCTCTCTCTCTCTCTCTCTCGTATTCCCACCCTTTGTCCCGACGATTTATGAATGCCACCGGGTATACCGGGGCTCATAGAAAGTCAATGCGAAATTTCGTGGCGCCGCCTACTTGGCCGTCAGCTCGGCTGCTGCCCAAAAATCGAGTCGAATGCAATGCTCGGCTCCGGGACACTACTCTGCGATCGGCTTTTTTACCTTGCGATCGGCAGAGGACAAAGAGAGGGAGTGGAGGGCGAGCAGGGAGAGAAAAATGGAAGTGGGAGGGCCCCGATCTCTGCCTCCGAGGGGACAGTTGCCGGACCCGTCCGCTCACCTGCCCTTAAAAAATCTAAGCACGCGAAATCACGAATGCTTATTAGCCATCTCGGCCGGCGTGTGTCCCGGTAGCCCCCCGAATAGTCCGTCTTTGGACCGCGTAGCGATGGGAGCGAGATTGCGCCTCTCCGCCGCAGCCTCCGAGGAGGAGAAAATTACGCCGGTGGTAACGCCGGGTTCCCGGTAAATAAAGATTCGAACGATTATATCGGGTGTTGCAACACCGGGGCTGTTGCGGCCTGGCTTCCTCACGATTTACTCCGCCCGCTTTCTTCAAGGACCCTGGCTCGAGGGTGGCGTTCACCGTATTTTTTTCCGACGGCAGATCGAGCGGGCGCCGTGAATGTTGGCGCCGCGGAGCCGACGACACGGGTTTCCCGCTCGAAATTGATCGCGTTCACAGTTTTGTTTTTTGTTTTTTTTTTTGCGAATCGAATGAAACTGATCCGTTCGCAAAATCAACATTCGCAGCAATGAGATCGATATCTTTAAAAGTCGAATGAAATTTTTATGAACGATTATCGAAGGTCAATCATGGTATTTTATAAGTTATTTTATAAACGAGCGTATGAAGACAAATCGAATTTAAAAATTGCGCGAAAGACGGCCGATCTTTACTCGCGGAAGGCTCAATTTTGTTTGCAAAGGGACGAATGAAACCTGCAAAAGGATTAATTTGATTTGCACAAAGGTGAATTTGATCTACGGAAGAATTAATTTTGTATGGAAAAAGTTGAATATAATCTATGAAAGAATTAATTTTGAGCGTAAAATTCAGTGCAAAATAAAAAGAAACGTGTGAAAGTTGAAAACGTATTGAAAAAACTGATTTATATGAAATTAAACACTTGTAGAAATGCCTGCGTTAAGATGTGCAACGGATGTTAAAAGAATCGGGTCCGAGTCAATGATTAGTATTAGAAAGTGGTGTAAGCTTTAGCTTAGAAAGTAGACTGCGGATTTGTTGCATTTATGATAAAAATTAATATATCCAATTCGAAACAGTAAAGAGATTAAAAAAATTTTTAAATGCAGTTGCGTTAATTTTAGCTCGTTAAAATGATTAAGAAAATAAATAAATGCGTACGTAGCTCCTGGAGCTTGTGTAATGAGTGCAGACAATTTTTATCTTGCATACAAATCCGCTGTCTATTAATTAATAATCTATCGAGCTCTGAACGTGACTCTCTAATATACATTACAACTAATGTATTATACTAAAAAATATATTATATATATATATATAATTAATTATTATATATATATATATATATATATATATATATATATATATATATATATATATAATCGTAGGAAGTTTAAATAAATCGAATCTTATCATTGTTATAAGTAAACTTCCTACGATTTTTATTATAATATATGCTATGCTAATATATGCTATGTCAGTTAGTTAATTTTTTCTTTTTTCAGGTGTTCGGTAGTACGTGTTTCCTCCATTTGCACCGAAAAATCGGAATGAGAGAAAGACGATTAATCTTCCTCTATGTAGGACATCGATTAAGTCTTACGAAGCAAATCGCGCGATAAATTACCATTGCTAATGCGTCCACGAGCAGGCATGATTCACAATTTGAATAATATACAATGAGGTGATGATGGGTTTCTAATTCGAAGCACCAAACAGATTCTTCGCATTCTGATGCAGTCGATCCTCGCGTGTACGCAGCGGGCGGTGCAACGAAATGCGAAACCCGTTGGTTTCGGCGCAACTTAGTAAACCGGTGGAAAAGGTAGCTTCATTGGTAATCACAGGCGTGAGTGGAGTTATTGTAGCCAGCTCACGCATTTCGGTCTCTTGAAATTGCACTCCAATTTCCATGATAGCTGGTACTTACGGCTGCCTCTCAGCCCGAATTCTTTTTTACGAACGTTTTGCATTCATATTTCGGCGGTGATCGAGCTATGCCGGGGACGTTGCTAATATTATAATCGAGGAACTTGTGATCAGGCTGCGGATTCTTTATGCAAAAGAAGCGGTATGCAAGTTAATTGTATGAATCGGTTAGGCTAATTTTATTTATCGTATTATTGAACACATCGTTTTATAAAATGTGACAAAAATGTCGTCGAAGGGAAGCTATAAATTCTTCGTGTAGCATGCTACGTGTTAGAGTTTTAAACGGTGGCATTCGTAAAATGAATTTGATTAATTATTCTAAGTTGGAAATAAAGTAACAACGTTGTTACAGTTTTGCATTTGACTTATCCATATTTGTCATAAATGCAAATTACATGTTATTGGCGCAGTTAAATAGTAAGAAAGCGATCTGTCACACACACATTAACTAATTATCGTCAATTTAACACACTATGTGCGGGAGAGGTATGAATGGCTTTTTAAGAAGTTTGATTTTTTCAAATAAAAAAGACATTTAATACTTGCAAAACTAACGATAAGGTTTTTTTTAGGATTTCACAGTGGGATTCTTTATATTTCTATATAACAAAATTTAAAAAAAATCAAATTTTGTACAAAGGTATTAACACTCAGCCGCGGATAAATCGCTAAGTCTTCGTCTTTTATTCTGTCGATCGCTTCGTAATGTGTGTATCTCAAAAGCTTCCTTCACAGAATCAAAATTTAAGTAGAAATGAGTGCAGTCAATTGAGAGAATTGCAGTCGCGAATTAGAATTGCGATGTACGTTTCAATCTACAGTTGAAGCGTTTTAATGAAACAGTCAACGATCGCGTTCACCGTCGATGCACAATACGGCAGAATATTTTATGTTTGTATCGGCGGATAATGAATTTGCCCGAAATGCTCGCGAAGCTGTCCTATGTTCGTCGCCAGGGTATCGTTTTCACCGTTAATTAACAGGCCGAGTATTTTATGCGACGCGGCGAGAGTTCATTAAATTGAAACATTTAGGCGGCCGGAGTACTCGAGGAGTGTACGATACGCCCTGTATGA
This sequence comes from Megalopta genalis, assembly GCF_051020955.1. Taxonomy (NCBI): domain Eukaryota; kingdom Metazoa; phylum Arthropoda; class Insecta; order Hymenoptera; family Halictidae; genus Megalopta; species Megalopta genalis. The sequence goes on along the minus strand of NC_135018.1, from coordinate 14,679,109 downwards.
AGACGTCTCTTGTACTCGGAGGTCGTATTTCAACATTAAGTGGCCTGATGCTCGGAATATTAGCCGAGTAATAGATGTTCTCGGGGCGATAATATATGATACGGGACGCGCTGCATGATTAAAAACCGCGATACTCCAGCTGCCGAGCGATGCAGCCTGTATTAAAAGCCGAGCGTCAAGTATCGGTACGTTAGAGACACCCTTCTGGATCGTAATCAGATTGTCACTGCATACTTTGCATCGCGAACGTCTTCGTTACAATATTACCAACAAAATCTTTATTATTCGACGATAGACATCGATCTCGCCGAATCCGGCGCACTTTATGGCGTCGAGAAATTAATTTCATTACGATTGATCCATTTCGTCGTGAGGTATGTACAAGATAATTCATAATTATGTTAACACCCGGAAAAGGGTGATTTCTGAGGTCATTTGAAGTAACTTTTTCCTTAGCGAAAATACAATCCGCGGCTTTGTTTACGAGTTATTAACGGAAAACGGAGACCAATGAGAAACGAGCTCGACTGGCGGAAGGCGGAACTGGGCTTCGACCACTCGGCGCCGGGCTTTGACCGCCTCGCGCCAGCCGAGCTTGTCCCTCATTAGTCAGTGTTTTTCGTGAATAACTCGTAAACAAAACCACGGATTGCATTTTCGCTAAGGAAAAAGTTACTTCGAATGACCTCAGGAATCAAAACTTTCCGGATGTTAACATAATTATGCGACACCATAACTGCGACACTAACGCGGGGATGGTAGTAACACGTTAAATATCTCAAAATATGTAATAGATATTATTACACGGTTCATATATGTATATAACGTAAAATGACATTTGGAACACATTCGTCTATCATACTTAAGAAAATACGAATTTCGGTACCTAAAAGCTAGTTTCCCCTACTGCTTTAATATTGCGATGCAAGTGCTTTTTTTTAGCAAATATGTTCTTCCTTCTTGCTTTGAATCTGTAGATTCATATGTCCTAAAGAAATACTGATAGTTACTTCGCATTAATAAGCATGTTATAAATAACAACCCACCCTCGGACGGCGGTCCGTTTTGACAACAGTACTATCGACGATGTTTATAACAATCCCGCCGCTTTGTTCGGCAATATTTCGAAATTATTATTATATAATAAATAAATTATTATTGTTATATTTCTAAAATATTTCTTGCCTTATCAATGTAACCGTTGTTCCAATGTAACAGCAGTTGTGTTTGATTTGATTGCCGAAAATTGAGAGTCAAAATCGGCCTAACCGCCGGCTTGCAAGGCTTAAAAAAACATGTACGCGTGTACCATCGGTGGCGCACTTGTCACGGAACACGTTAAACAGCAAATTGCAACTACAGTAATGTCTCTCTTACTGACGCTCAGATTGTCCATTAAAATGGGTAATTCGGGAAAAGGAAATACGATTATTCGAGCCTTGCGGCTCGTTTTTATAAAAACAATGGACAATTTATAACTACAAAAATAAACCGCAAGGCTCGAATAATTGTATCTCCTCTTCCCAAATTGTCCATTTTTGTGATCAATCTGGCCATCAATTAGAGAAACATTACTGTACATGCTTCTTACGCGTGACGAGTGTACTCGTCGTAACACGAAATATTGTCATTTCGTCGCGACGTGTATACTCGTCAAGACCGGGTTCGAAAAACCCAGTTCCCCTCCGCTTGGACGGGCGGCTAATTATTACGCCTAAATTAATCATTGATCATTTATTATTGCCTAATTATTCAACGATCATTTCAATAACAGCGCGCGGCATGCAAACAGCGGCTACTGCAAAGCCATCGGAGTACGCAATAAGGAAAAATGGATGGCTCGATCCGATCCACGCGACCGTAATTTCAGAATCCCCGATTCCCGTGCGCGGCGACACTGTAACCCATCGCAGGACCTCGTGCCGCATGTAAATCACGTTGGCCGGCGATCGATAATAAATCAATTCGTGGGACGATTCCGCATTAATCAGCCGGGGGTTACGTGTCCCGGGCGCGGGTTAGGGTACGCGGCCGCGCGATTACGCTCGCGATGCCGCGCACGCGCTCGCCGCACGCCTCGTATCAATTATTTCGCCGGTTTTAAAAAGCGGCGAAACAATAATTTCTGCGCTTGTAGATCGATAACGGTGATCCGAGCGGCCGGGTAACGCCGTCGGCGTGCAATCGGGGCAGACTACGGCTTACCGATCATCATTCTTGTATCGTGACACGTACACGATAATGTCCGTCCGTAAATCGCAATCAAACGATACTTAGTCTCCTCGGAGATATAATACCGGGCACAGCGGCCACTCGGCTTGATCATAGGCTAACGTACATTTAGGCAGATGCGACAGAAATTGAACGTCTCCGACGCTCTCGGCCCTGTTCGCCCTTTCTACCTGTGTCCCCCGGCCCCCTCGCGCCCCACGGCCATTTATCTCTCCTTTTCCCTCGATAACCGCTGCCCACTGTCCTTACAACAGATAGCTGGACAAAGCGCGACGCAAGAACAAAACGTGCGCAACGACGGTACTTCACGAGCACGTTGTCGAGAGAAATCCGCGTGCGCCGCGCGGCGGTCGAAAATCACTGCCGACCGAGAAAATAAGTTACGCGAGGAGTGGGATAGCTGACGCATGCGCCGGGAGTCCTGCACAGCGGCGTGGCGCGTCTACCAAAGTTATGATCTATTTACTGTGTCAAAAGTCGATTTCTCCGCAGGCCTGAAAAAGACGAAATTTGATCACTAATATAATATTAATACCGATAATATCGGTATTTATTCATGAAAAATGAGGTTTAACGAAACTTAAAACAAAAAGATTGAAAATGTTATTTTGAAAAATTAACAAATTTAATACGAAATTAATGGTAAATGAACTATTTATAAGATCGCTAATAATAGAGTCGAAGAAATTGTAATAATAAAACAGTTAACAAACTATAATTAATGTTATTCGGTACCTAAACTAGAGGGTGTCTCATAATTATGTTAACACCCGGAAAGGGGTGATTCCTGAGATCATCTGGAGAAACTTTTTCCTCAGCGGAAATGCAATCCGAGGCTTTGTTTACGAGTTATTAACGAAAAACAGGGACCAATGAGAGCCGAGCTCGTCTGACGGGAGGCGGAACTGGGCTTCGACCACTCGTTGGCGCTGGGCTTTGACCGCCTCGCGCCAGCCGAGCTCGTCTCTCATTGGTCAGTGTTTTTCGTTAATAACTCGTAAACGAAGTCGCGGATTGTATTTTCGTTAAGGAAAAAATTACTTCAAATAACCTCAGGAATCACCCCTTTCCGAGTGTTAACATAATTATGGTGCACCTCGTAGATAATGAATAAAACATTGGACATTGATGTAAAAAAATCCACTTTCAATAAATATAAAAAACAGTGCAAATATCTTGACAAGTATGAAGTAATAACAGATCTATAAAATACAAATTTTGTCTTTTTCTGAACTATTGTAATATCGTAAAAACGATATAGGTTTTCATAAAAGTCCTGCAGATTGAACTGTCTCTAAAAACATTGTACACAATTGTTTTCACGAACGAATCTACTACCATAGGCTCGAATATCGAAGATTCTCGAACATCTCAGCCGATGATTTCAAGTAACTGCAAAATAAAATAACATGTTACTTAACAAATAATATTCCGAAAGCAGTCGCAGGCATGAAAATAATTATGAAACAGAACGCTATGCTATTTAAACTAAAATTTCAAATAATTTAAAATGTTCGCAAGTTTGGTGATATAGCCAGCAGCGGCTATTGTTCGGAAGACCGTGGATCGGATCGATCGTGATCACGAGCAGCGAAGCAACCGCCGCAAGCCACAAAGCCCTCTCTGGTTCTCCCTCTTCTTCTTCTGTCGCGCGTTCTCGTTCAATCTTGCGGGCGCTATCTCCGTGCACGTTATGTCGTGTGGCGGCCACGCGACACGTCAGCCGAGGCGTCCTGGTCTATCGATCCATCGGCGGTTACATATCTCTGGCCGAGATCGACGACGGGGCCGCGTTGTAACTGGGTTACAGAATGCATTAATGCGCAACTCGATTACAAGGCAGCCACCCGATTGATTCCCCGGATCTCAAACGCCCGCTGGCCCCGCGCAATTTGCCAGATTAAACGTTCAACGGCACGACGCGCGCGCGATTTCTGAATTCGTAATTTCGACGATCGATCGGTGGATCGGCGCGGCGCACCGCATAGCGATGCGAACTTTTGGGCGCTCTCGGAGCAATAATCATAACTTCTAAACTAATTAATTTTCGACCCAAGTGTATTAATAACTTCTTAAAGGGAATGCAAAGATGAATCGATTTGTATATAAATAATATACAGTTATATTGAAAATATTGCAACGATTTCGTTTTTTTGTATCGAATAAAAAGATCTTTCATCAACATTTAGTATTGTAATTTTGTAGAAACTGTGTATTTGACTAATTTTTATTCGAAACATTTTTTATTAGGAATTACTAGGTAGTACACACATTCTAACGTAATATATACATAATTGAACATAATACACAAATAAGAAACAGAGGTTAACACAAGGTTATGTTAATGTTATATTGAGGTTATGTCACGGTTACGTTGAGGTCAATGGTCAATAGTAAGTGGTTAGTGGTCAACGATCAGTGGTCAGTGGTCAGTGATCAATGGTCAGTGGTCAATGTGCAATGGTCAATGGTCAGTGGTCAACGGTCAGTGACCAGTGGTCAATAGTCCTTGGACCGTGACCAGTGGTCAATAGTCCTTGGACCGTGGTCAATGGTCAATAGTCAGAGGTCACCGGTCTGTGGTCACCGGTCATCGGTCAGTGGCCAGTAATCAGTAGTCAGTGGTCAACTTACAATGGTTAGTGGTCAATGGGCAATGAGCAATGTTCGACGGTTCTCTGTCACGTGAACATCGCACCACGAGATTACAGACCACTCCCGAATCACTACCGAAGGCGCACGATAGCGAAAACACGCCGAAATCGTGGCCGAAAGTCGACGTCAAAATATGTAGACTGGTCCCTTCAAATGTGATCGTTGCAGTTGTCTTGCAATCAGGCTGCGGATCTTCGTGCATTTATGATGTTTAAACAATCATGATTTGTGTATATGATTTCATATGAACGAAATAATTGTTGGATTGACAAGTGGGAACTGACAAGATCTCCTTTTACGACAACAAATGTTTAATAAATTGCGCAGAAATTTCAACAAGTGTTTAATATAAATTATGCAGCATTTTCAACAGGAAATGTTTAATAGATTATGCAACAATGTCAACAACAAATGTTTAACAGATTATGCAGAAATGTCAATAACAAGTGTTTAATAAATTATGCAGAAATTTGTATGGAGCAAATAAATAATGTATTGCAACGTATACCGTGTAATAATAAATAATACTTTATAATATTTTACTAATGTATTTATATGATAATAATATTATGACAATATTATAAAATTGATGTCAAAATGTTAACATTATTGAGACAACGTTATTAAAATAACATTTTGACGTGTAAAACTTTGCACTTTTGAAATATACTGTGCAGCAAACGGAACACTTTTGCCATAAAAGCATCCGAGTTCCCGACCGCGAGTAATCAAACGATTCGTCTGAAAAATCGTCAAAAAGGAAATACGGTCGCGGGAATGATCCTGGAGGTACGTAAATTCCTCGGAAATCAAGAGCACGTGGCCCGTCATTATATTAATAATGAATGCGATTCAATTACGCCGCGTTTTCAGATTCTATCGGCCGACCATAACAATTAATGGACGGGTAAACGTGGGTCCATTAGCATCCGCCTAAAAATTGTTTAATATCCCGGGCTTTATTGCAATACGATTCTCCGGGGCAGTTCTTGTGTCATCGATTATTGCCATCGATGCATTATGCTAATGGGATCCTCTCGAAAAAGCTACGACTCCCTTTCGGCGCCGATCGAAGCTCGTTCTATACATACAGGGTCCACCAAAAGTTTCACAACGGTCGATTATCTCAGAAATAAAGCATTTTCGAAGACAACTTTTCAAAATTTATTTTTGCAGTTACGTCAATCCGGAGGTCGTTAGCAATTACACAGTTTCAATAGCCACACAATTTACAGTAATTTGATACTATATTTGAAAAAGCAGAGTTTTGCATAAGTTGCATGTTGTTGTTACTTTGAAAACGATGTTTGCGAGAAAAGTTTTTACGTTTAGGGGATGAAACCACCCCTCGAAGTTTATAAGATTAAATACGAAAGATAGCATAAAATTAGTCCAAAAATTATATTATTAAATTTGGATAATGTGGCTGAGTAATGTTCTTGTTCTTCGTCACTCTTATCACGGGGTAAACTACCCCTAATCGTTTAAGCGTACATTTAAAGGCTCCCCACTTGCATGTCGAATCATCAAATCTTCAATAAACCTTAGATTTGCATAAGTCACTTTACCGTAATGAAAAGTGGTGATTTTTTAATGTTTATACGAAATCATTTATACTGAGAAAAATATCAGTATCCCGAGATAACAAATACAAGTAAATCTTCTCGAAAGTTAGCATCCATATTTTTGAACGTGTTAAAACGCAAACTCTTAAATATATCGACTTAAAAAGAAAGTGACCTATGCCACTTTCAAAATAAACGGCTCATTTGATACTAACAAATTAATAGTTTTATGACCTCCTATTCTTACCAAGGGATGAACCATCCCTCATTAATGAATCTCAGAGATACCAGGGGCCGAACAGAGAATTCAAGTATTCTATAAAATCGAATTCCAAATGATGACGATTGTTAGGTGCAGTCTTGCTTGTCGAAAAAAGTGTTCAATACAAGATGTTTAATCCGTTTTAACGTTGAAGCGAATGATTTTGCCAACTGTATTGTACATGTAAGTATCTCCACACTGTTGCCAGATATATTTCTCTCAAAAATTCTTACTTTCTGCGCTAATTGACTGTACCGGGACTTTTTGGGGACCCTGTAGTACGATCATTCTTCTCTAACAAAGTAGACAGTTAATTGAACCACCTTGCGCCCGACGATGTCACAGCCCGGCCCGTACGCGATACCATAATTCTCGTAAAATTAAAAGCAACGACGCCCGTTTTTGCGGGTACGCGGCGTTAACCTGCGACAGTTTAGGCACCTGTTTTTTCGGGCCTGATAGCACAAGCTCGTCCCAGGCCGCCTCCCCGCACCCGGGGCCAGATAACATCTTGGTTTATAGGCCCATAATTCAGACACTCTAGGCTCATGCGGCCGGCGGGATTAGGCAGAAAGTAAAGATTCGAGTAATTAATGGCTCGGCGTAATTGTAGGCATCATCGACGGCCATCTTCTCGTTTAGACGCATCGCGCCTAATGGGAGCGGACGCTGACGAATGGCCGCATAAAGAATCCACTGGCATAATGGTTGCGTGTTTGCTCACGAACGTAAGATTCGATATAAGTGTCGTTCCAATTCTCCGTTTCGTCGCCAATTAAATTTCGCCGACGAATTTCATTTCGCAAACGATCCCGCTTTCGCGATCGCATGCTGAAGAAAATCGTGGAAAGAACAGCGAATAGACAGAAAATGAGCGCACTGTGTGCAACGAAACTTAAAGTTGCTCTGGCTGGATTGGTATGAGAATAAATCGATCTGAATCATAGAAATGCGTTGATTACAGATTTCTTTTTTTTATTGTTTAGGTGTAAAATATATAAAGCATAATAAACAGTGTAATAAATAAAAATATATACAATATAATCAAGTTAGATTGTATATTCTTCTACATCTTATATTTAGATTGTGTACGTTTAAATATTACTTATGCATACTTAATATTGCAATGGGTGCAAACCTAACCACAACAAATATATGGTGATAACAATAAAAATAAAAGATGGAGGCACAAGGAATAAGCGTAAATTACTGAAAGTTCTCACAGTGAAATTAGTGGAAATATTGTATAGTCTAATTTACGTATTTATTAATTTAGCAAAGTGTTCCAAATAGTTCCTATGCTTTTGACATTTGCGTGGGTTAGTATCGTAGCGGCGTAAATCATATTTTCCTCATTGCGAGAAACGAGGACTGCTGTTGTTAATTAACATGCGTATTGTTTACTGGACAAAATTACTGTTAAGACAATTTAGGGCTAAGTTAATTCATAGCAACTTTCTAATTTCTTAATTATCGTAATTTCTTTTCAATTGTTTTTTGAACATCTTCGCATGTATGGGTTACATTTTAAGACATCAGTCAACATTTTGAAAAATGTGAGTTACGTTATGATTTCAACCCACTCGTTTATTAAACATCGAACGGGTTCCCGTGTAGAATTTTTTTTCCAGTGGCTTCAATGCCGTTTAATATGCACAGTGGAGGTTTTGGGGCTGAAAATGATTTCTGCGCGGTGCACGAGTTGTCGATGCAAATTTATGATTGCGCGAAATTAACCAGCGTATGAATATTAACACCTCTCCTGGATGAGAGTAACCCGTGGTTTTGTACATTGGCCTCGTCCGATACCTGCGCGCCGATACCGATCGGCGTCATTCTTAATTATAACGAAAATCATTTCACCGCGCAGTGAATGTCTGCGTGATTGCAATGAATATCAAATTAACATCGTTACAAGACGAAGCGTTCTAAAATAAATCACGACGAGATTTTAAAGACGGTTGTTAAATCAGGGAAAATAATCTGCGAGACTTTATGCTGCAATTTATCAGAGGGAATTTCGAGTTCGGCTTCGTTCTTCGTTTTCTCATAAATTACAAAGTTGCGATCGACGTACTATAATTACTTCCTAATTTCGTCCCGAAGTTAATCAACACTCGCTTCGTTAATTTCCTATCTTATGTACTCCGTCTTGATAATTGAAAGCTTAACGACATTTTTACCAATAAAAGTCGGTTAGCAGGTTGAGAACATTCTTAGTACGAAACCCGATGAAATAAAATTACAAAGTATAATACGGCAAAAAATTGCAACTCTGCCGTAAATTTTCTCCTGACACTTCGCTACCCAATTTGTACTTTTACAACGGACAATTTTAGTCAATTCTATCGGCATTTTCGGAGATAATTGCTCTCGATACAACTTTTGAGCGTTACTTCGAAATTTCGCGCCACTTAAATTCAGAACGAACACCGCGACGACGTTGTTTACCAACTTTACCGTCCGCAGGCGAACCGCTTTCTTCAAATTTTTTTTAATTATTCGTTCGATTTGCATATTCTGCACGAAATCTTCTTCCAACTTCTGCACAACTTTCACCAGATTCGTAACAATTTTTAACAATAAAACAGGCGTCGTTGAATCGAATATCTCTCAATTTTTGTCCTATTTGCCAAATGTCAAATAATATATGGCGATCTAGTACAAAAAATTTAAACAGCGAGAAAATTTGAAAGTAACACTCGAAAACGGACACCCTTTACTTGCAACTGTTACTGGCACGACTACTTGGTTAACGCAAAAATAACGGCACTTCACCGTCTAACGGTAAGCTCGCTCATTAAATTTTAATTTCACGGTAACCATCGCTGTTTCAATAATCTTCAAAGTTAGCGAAAGAATCTCCGTGCTCGAAGAATCCTGCACGAAGTACGAAATGTGCGCACGAATGAGCATGCTGTTTATTCGCATTCGTAGCCGCGAAATGGTAAATTAAATCGCGGTAAGTATCGCAATTTGTTCATATTAATCTTGTCAGGAGGACGATCAGAACGAGGAGGACCGTCGCGTCCCGTTGATCAGGAATCTCGGTTATGCCACAATTAAGGAGGAACTGTTTAAAACGAGCCTGACGTAAACGTAGGCACCGTGTAACCCTTGATTTTCAGAGGCTGGCATTATTTCGGGAATTCGGGCAAGAACTCGTCTGAGAATTTAATCGGTGCATCGACGTAAAAGGTGTTCTTGCGACGCGACGGTCACCGAGACGGGCCTCATCATACACCGATAAATTGAAGTGTAACACCTCTTTCATGGTATCCGAGATTTCTCTGTACCGGTTCTGTCAACGCATCCGGACGGTTTTAGGCTGCGCCGAAACTGTTACGACGCTAACGGTCCAAGAAACGTGCAATTTTACGTGTCGTATATAATCGAGGAAGCAGCGGACGTAATTCTACGCTCAGCCACCTTTTCTTTTTATTCGGCTATTACGATATTACGAATCGTGTTATTCGGCTACGGAAACATATTTCGCTCGGGAACGTATACAATCGTCCCCGTTAATATTCGGTGGCTTTTTAACACTGAAAAGACGGTGGCTGCGTCGATTTCGATCCAGGCTACTTAAATCGTTCACTGAATTACGTATTAAAATTGACGTATTAAATCGAATCGATTGTTGTCACATTCAGAACAGCAGACTAATTAAAAATGCAAGAAGTATCTTCAAATATTTGTTTTGAAAAATTGCTGAATAATTGTTATAAACATTGTCGTTAGTAGAGTTGTGAAAAGCTGGATGACATTTTTTTGAGAAGCCAGATTTTAGAATGATAGTCGAATTACGTTTATGTACTTTGATACTGAAAATCGTTGTTACACTGTGGATATTTATGCGAAAGATAACGATGGATTATAATAACGACAACGAAATCACAATAACGAAGTAACCATAACAAAACGAAAGAAAGTAAGAATAATAAAACAACAACGATATTTTCGAAGTCATTTAGTATTTTCAACCTTGTTGTTTTGTTATTGTTAGTGTTATTTCGTTGTCGTCATTATAATACATTATTATCGCTTACAAATACATATCTATATCATTTGTTATTATTATGCATTAGTCACCGGAATATCATATCCCTACAACGTATTACAATGTGATCGAATCATAATATAATTGAATTATTTTACAATTATAATTCCTTGAGTAATGCAATCGTAATTCTGCACAACTCTGAAATCCGTCAGCAAATTCAAAGATGGAGGACCAGGAGGACGTTACAGAAAAATTCCAACCTAACCTCCAAAAATCAAAGAAGAATCGTGAATTCCGTTACGGGTTGAAACCAGGTCGACGAATAACTACCGTAAATTCTCCCAATTGTCCTTCAACCTGTAACGCGCCTCGTTTTTATAGTTGTGGCAATCGGCGACTATAAAAACGAGCCGTGAAGCTCGAATAAAATTTCACTCGGAGAATTTATTCGAAGGATTATGCGAAAATAATTCTCTTTGAAGAATTTATTCGAAAAATTGCTCGAATATAAAATTTCACTCGGAAAATTTATTCGAAGCATCGTACGAAAAAAAAAAATGTTATTCGAAATATTTGTCGAGTCAAATTTTATTCGAACAATGCCCACTCTGATCGAACTAACGTTACCCTCAATTAATTTGGATCATTTTTATTCGGTTTCAAAATATCATGAAAGAAGACGAACATTGTCCGTTATTGTTTAGAAACTGGAAAACAATTGGGGAGAATTTACTGTAAACGTCCAGATGGACATCGCAGAAAAATTCCACCCTGACCTCCAAAAATCAAAGCAGTACGGTAATGTCTCTCTTACTGACGCTCAGATTGTCCACTAAAATGGATAATTTGGGAAGAGAAGATACGATTATTCGAGCCTCGCGGCTCGTTTTTATAATTGTGGACAATTTATAACTATAAAAATGAACCGCAAGGCTCGAACAATCGTATCTCCTCTTCCAAATTGTCCATTTTTGTGGTCAATCTGGGCGTCAATTAGAGAGACATAACTGTATCTGGAATCCAGCGGCGGGTTAAAACCAGATGGATGAGTAAGCAAATCTGTATCGACGCAAGGTGCCGATGTGCTAATTGATTGCGCACATCGCAGCGCACCGACGGTGTCGTTCGACTTTTTCATTAACTCGTCCAATCGCAGCGTTAGGAAGGAGGAGACGATCGGATAAGTTTCGATCGCGGCGCGCCGTGAAAGAGGGCCGCGAAGCGATCGAAAAAGAGCGGCGCAGGGGTGTACCAGCTGCGGTCGCCTTTGACCGGCGGGCTCTCTGCCGATCGGTCGTTTTTCTCGTATCAAGGGCTCGGTAGCAGGGGCCTTCGTTTTTCGCTGCGGAATTTTTCTCTCGCCTTTTTTGCGCGCGCGAGCGCGAGGCGGCGCGTGCTGTGGAACTCTCCGCTCGGGCTTCGCGTCCGATGGGACGGTGCCGCATGACGCTGACGTATGAAATATCGACGGCAATTAGCCAGCCGGCTTGATTTAAGACCGGCCTCGACGCGCGCTGGGAGTTCAATCTCGACGGGGACTGAACCCTTTAATTTCACACGTATAAACCACGGCCACCGCGGTCTAATTAAGAAATTGCTTCGGAATCAGCGTCACACCGCGCTGCCCTGAAACCATCAGCTGTTCGTCTTGTTTCCGAACGAAACGGCTCACTTCTCTTGGACACTCGACGACCCTCTTGCAAATTGTATGCGGCTTCCGAAGGACATCCGGCGACGGGAACTGGTTATGTTTCTTGGAAATATTGAAACCCTATGGATTTGTTACGTCTGCGAGAATTTTGACGACATTAGACGTATCTTTTGGAGAGAATCAGAGAGAGTTCTTCTAGCTCTGAAGGGGATAGCTAGCTTTGGACACTAGAAAAGTTTTTGAAAATTGCAACACGATCGATTTGTACGAAAATCATGTCATTCGGAGGAAACGTGGAGGAAGTTCCTTCAGCTCCGAAGGCTATTTAATGTTGAACATTGAGCATGGTTTTTTGCAAAAATCGAAACACGATCGAATTGTCACAATTTGCGAAAATTATGACGAAATTATACGTGTCTTTTTGAAGAAACGCGAAGATGGTTCCTCCAACTCCGAGGGACGCCTGGCGTCGGACATCAGCTACGTTCTGTTATAATGGAAAATAATTGTGTCACATGTAAACTAGGTTTATAAGGAACAAAAAGTTCGAGACGAACGTACAAAATTAATGATCGAAAGCAAAGAAAAACGAAGACTTCGTTACTGCCAACTTTAACATTAAATATCTCAAAAACTACAAGCTGTCTGCAGCCGGTTTTGGGTGCACCACTGTGAAAAATCTCCCGAGAAAGTGAAAAGCCTGGGGATCTCTCTTTGCAATTATTAATAAGATTTTGTCTGAAGGATGTTCTAATTGCACCACTGGAAGAAGCGCCCACAATATGGTGACTAAGCTTAACGGGTACATCGTGTATAATTATATATAATAGGATCGTGTATAATTTATAAGAGAGCGCTTCACAGTAAACATCTTACTGAGTTCTGTCCTGGTATGGGGAATGAAGAATGCTTAACCTTTTAGGTACGGCTGAATTCTGCGCGAGGCTATTTCTCTGGACGGCAGAGTTTGATATGTACTGTACAGAGTGTCTGTATATTGTTAAGATACAGTTATATTGTTAACAGTTATATTGTTAAGATAAGTCTGTATATTGTAAATCGATGTGAAGACAAAAGAAGTGTGAAACAATGCATATGAAGACGATTATTTGATTCAAACGATGACCGAGTGAGCTACTAGAGTAAGCCACTATAGTGGCGCGTCGTTCAGAGAGATGACATCCGCGGAAGCCACTATAGTGGCGCGTCATTCGGAGAGATGACATCCGCGAAAGCCACCATAGTGGCGCGTCATTCGGAGAGATGACATCCGCGAAAGCCACTATAGTGGCGCGTCGTGCCTAAAAGGTTAAAAAACGTCCTGTCAAATCCTGACGGACGTGTCGCACACAAGTGATCGGGCCTAAAGCGATCCGCCCGCATCGATCCCGTTACGATCGCTCGCCTGTGCAAGAAAAGATCGTCGAAGTCTCCGGCGGCTCGCGTTTCGACGCTCGCCAAGCCAAGATCGTCGGCCCGTTATTTGTTGAGAACACAATTATCGGATCCGCCGGCACATGTAATTTGACCGGTATTATGCGCACGTCGACAACGTGTCGCGATTATGTTCGAGGCCGCGTTATACCTGGCCGCCTCCTGGCCGCGTCCGGAGGCGCTCGGACCTATCTGCACGCGGTTGTATGTCGAACGATTCTGCACCGGCGATCGCCACGTCCGATCCGATAGCCAATTACGAAGAACATGACGTCCAATGATGTCGCGTGCGCCTACATTGTGAACGCCGGCCGCATTTCGCCCGCTAGATGACGATAACAATTGCACCGGCTCGGTCCGAATTCCGCCGCTCGCTTCCGGCCAAGTTGTAATAAGTGATCATCAATGCGTCGCCGAATCGTCTTCCAGGCGAGACGACGCACTTACCTTCTTCTTCTTCTCGCCTTCTTTCATGATATTTTGAAACCGGATAAAAATTATCTAAGTTAATCGAAGGTAACATACGTTTGATCAGAGTGGCCGTTGTACAAATCAAATTTGACTTGCAAAATATTTCGTATAGTACTTCGAATAAATTCGTCGAGTGAAATTCTATTCGAGCAATTTTTCGAATAAATTCGCCGAGTGAAATTTTATTCGAGCAGTTTTTCAAATAAATTCTACAAAGAAAATTGTTTTCGTACAATACTTTGAATAAATTCTCCGAGTAAAATTTTATTCGGTCAATTTTTCGAATAAATTCTTCGAATAAAATTGTTTTCGTATAATACTTCGAATAAATTCTCCGAATGAAAAATTCGAATGATGTCCAACTCTGAATTAAATGTAAATGTCTTTTCTCTTTTCAATAATTGTAATAGGTTTGGAATAATGTGACTACGTTCTTCAATTCTTCCAGCGTCTCCACAATTGTGCATTTCACTTATTCATTTTTACCATAAATTCATAAAATTCGCCGTTCGATTATCGCCAATTTTCCGAAAGTATCTTTAATCGACACGTCATGTCGAGCCAATCGTTGCTCGAGATTCCAATCTGAGATCGCACGATTACAAAATTGAGAAAAAAAGGTTACTCCAGCACTAGACAAAGTCTCGATTGGAACACGGGTCACGTAACAACTAAGCCCATTGAACCAGCAATTAGGTGAACACGCGCGCCTAATAATAGATTCTTGTCCGGTTCATTGAAATTGCAGCGACCGGTGGAATTTTCGCGAATTAACAGCGCCTAAGTTCGGGCAGGATTTCCGAACCGGGCGGACGATCCTGATCGAAAATTGCCAGAACTGGCTGACGAGGAGCTAGCGTCTTTCGATAGAGAACCATCGACCCTATAATTTCCGACTTTAATACGCGAATGAATCGTATCTAGGCTCTTTCCAGCACGGGCGACTCTATTCGCCGAGGATTAAAAAGATAAACCTATACCCACGGATACGAAGCAGTATCATCTCCTAAATTAGAGGATAATTAAACGAAACTAGCTCCGACGACAACGTCAACGTCTTGCGCCGCAAGGTAATCACACGTTTATGTCTCGACGCTGGTTGCGACTAATTAGTAACGTCGCGAAATTCGCTCGCCTTTTGTTATGTCAGTTTACCGGTTCGTTCATTACGTGGATCCTGCGACACTTTTTTCCAAGTTTCTTCTCGAAGAATTCCAATTTTTTAACACTCCTTGTTACATTCACTTCGATAGCTCTGTGGATTAGGGCTTGGCGATGGCAAGATATAAATTTCCGTCCGGGAACGTTTTATTTGCAAGAATCGTTGTGGCCAACATAAGATCGCTTATGTTAATAGCTAATGATGGGATAAAAAGTTCACTGAACAATGGAGTAGAATTAAATAAGGTTTTATACCTTGTTTAGATAATTCTGGAAACGGATTGATTAACACTTCAACTTCCTCGATGAAAATATCACTGAGTATTAGGATCACTTATAATTTTATTCGTCAATTTTATGTCGATAAATTTTTTATATTACTTCCGTTTGATACGTACCTTCATTCTTATAGACCTTATGAAACACATCGAAATTAATCGTCGAAACCCAGAGTTGCACATTATTCCAGCTGTTTCGAGAACATATTTATCTTAGATAATTATCCGAATTAATTCTTTTTAGTCGAACATTTCATTCGAGTAAGGATTATTCATTATTCGTGAGAAATTATTCTATATGTTTATTCGAATAAAATTTTATTTGGATCTTTTATTCGATTGGATATTTATTTATATATATATATAGTTATTTATATATATAGTTCAAATATTTCATTCGATAGGATATTTATTCGATAGCGTCGAATAAATTATTATTTACATAAATCTGTATCCGATTGGATATTTGCGTCGAATAATTCGGATAAATTTCGATTCGATGGTGTCGAGTGATATTCTGTTCGTGAGTTTTCATTCGAATCAAATTTTGCCCAACTATGTCAGAAACTAGATTGACAATTGAGCTGTTTATTTTGAAAGTGGCATAAGTCACTTTACCGTAATGAAAAGTGGTGATATTTTAATGTTTATACGAAATTATTTATACTGAGAAAAATACCAGTATCCTGAGATAAGAAATACAAGTAAATCTTCTCGAAAGTTAGCATCCATATTTTGAAACGTGTTAAAACGCAAACCCTTAAATATATCGACTTAAAAACAAAGTGACTTATGCCACTTTCAAAATAAACGGCTCAATTATCGACTTCGACCAGAAAGTTTGTTCAGCTGCGAAATATGCGCGACGACGATTCTATATGTTCGAGCAATTTTAAATGATAAGAGTCGTGCGGACCATCGGACTCGGAACAAATTTTATTTGACATGAACGCATGAAATAACTGCAGTAATGTCTCTCTAATTGACGCTCAGATTGTCCACAAAAATGGACAATTTTGGAAGAGGAGATACGATTGTTCGAGCCTTGTGGCTCATTTCTTATGGTTATCGATTGTCAACAATTATAAAAACTAGCTGCAAGGCTCGAATCATCTTTACCGTAATGGAAAGTGGTGATTTTTTAACGTTTATACGAAATTATTCATACTGAGAAAAATATCAGTATCCTGAGATAACAAATACAAGTAAATCTTCTCGAAAGTTAGCATCCATATTTTGAAACGTGTTAAAACGCAAACCCTTAAATATATCGACTTAAAAACAAAGTGACTTATGCCACTTCCAAAATAAAGTTCAAAATAAAGTTCAATTGATAAGTTGAAAATCCGAATAGTTTATGAAGTTCCAGTCGGAGGTCCGTTGGTTATTTCGGAGCGTCGCGTTTCGACGAAAAATGGCGGAATCATGACTGTTGATTCGCATTATTCAACGTGATTCAACGTTAACGAACTCGTTTCGGTTGGCCGCACTTCGGCCGTTTTCTGTTCCCCGGTCCGCGTTGCAGCCCGTCAAAATCCTCGGGGAGTAATTTTGTAATTAATCCGTAAGCCCCTGGCGCTCTCAACGGTAGCGACCAACGCCATCAAGTAATCCGGCTGGGTTGGCGTCGTTAGGGGAACTCGCGAAGATGAGATACGTCTTCAATCTTAATTCGCGGCCCAGCAGCTCCAAATGTTTCATATTACGGAAATCTTCTCCCTCTCTTCGCATCTAAACGTCATTGTAAACATTTCGGAGAGGAACTCTCGCGATTGAAACTTTTTGACGGTCTTTTACTGACACGGAAATTCAATTTGCAAACAGGTGCGGAATTCGTCGATAGATCACCGACGTTGGCGTAAAATAAAAATGTTTATGTCAATTGTCGGATGCAGAGATTAAATAACAATCTATTTCGTTATTCAAAAATTTTACTCTGCAAAATTGCAGAATAACGGTAAACAATAGATCACAAATGTTAGTTAAATTTTTGGAGGACAAAATAGATTTTTATTCATTTCTGCTTCCGATGATTGACACAAACATTTTTATTTCAACATTTTTGCATCAACATCCGTAAAAAATATCTACTTCCTCTTTCAAAATTTTTACTTTTTTAATTGTCACTCTACATTCGACATAGTGAAATTGTTAAGAGACAAAATAGATCTTTGTACAGATGTTGATACAAAATAAATATGTTTATGTCAATTGTCGGATGCAGAGATGAAATAAAAATCTATTTCGTTATTCAAAAATTTTACTCTGCAAAATTGCAGAATAACGGTAAACAATAGATCACAAATGTTAGTTAAATTTTTGGAGGACAAAATAGATTTTTATTCATTTCTGCTTCCGATAATTGACATAAACATTTTTATTTCAACATTTTTGCATCAACATCCGTAAAAAATATCTACTTCCTCTTTCAAAATTTTTACTTTTTTAATTGTCACTCTACATTCGACATAGTGAAATTGTTAAGAGACAAAATAGATCTTTGTATAGATGTTGATACAAAATAAATATGTTTATGTCAATTGTCGGATGCAGAGATTAAATAACAATCTATTTCATTTTTCAAAAATTTTACTCTGCAAAATTACAGAATAACGGTAAACAATAGATCACAAATGTTAGTTAAATTTTTGGAGGACAAAATAGATTTTTATTCATTTCTGCTTCCGATAATTGACATAAACATTTTTATTTCAACATTTTTGCATCAACATCCGTAAAAAATATCTACTTCCTCTTTCAAAATTTTTACTTTTTTAATTGTCACTCTACATTCGACATAGTGAAATTGTTAAGAGACAAAATAGATCTTTGTACAGATGTTGATACAAAATAAATATGTTTATGTCAATTGTCGGATGCAGAGATTGAATAGAAATCTATTTTGCCCTTCAAAAATTTAACTAATAATAAGTCGAAAGTGGTGTCACAGTAATTATAAGATTGCGTATTTTGATGCATTGGCATTGTTCACGAAGTATAATTTCTTTGAAGAATGAAAATTTACAGAACCTCGTCGAGGATCACCGTGTGTTGAAACAACAATGAGCAAGTTGATGCGATATGAGAGTCACGGAGATTTCACTTTAACGCGTGTACGCGTTGCGCGCGCAGTCGTCTCAGAGATCCCCTCTTAGAGAACAGATGAAAGTGAAGTTCACTTCGGTCCGCGACGTGCACATCAATTTTACGTCAAAGTTTTTTTTTCAATCTCGTCGAACGAAGCCCGTTGATAAGGTACCTGCGACGTAACTAATGATGTAACACTTTAGAGAGGAAGATTTCCGTATAACTCTTACAATTTCATAATTACGATTGACTAATAATAATATATACTAAACATAAATATATATATTAAATATTAAATATATATTAAACATAAATATATATATATTAAATATTAAATACCTATTAAATATTAAATATATATTAAATATTAAATATACATTAAATATTAAATATATATTAAATATTAAATATATATATATCAAAAATATATTAAATATTAAATACATATTAAATATACACTAAATATAAAATATATATTAAATAAATATTAAATATATATTAAATATTAAATAATATGTATTAAACAAAAATCGACTGAATTTCACGTTTACAGTTTTGGATAAAGTGAACGTCGCTTGTCCACAAAAAGAGTTCGGTGAAATTTTCGATACCTCGTTTCCATCGAAGAATCCGATGGAAGATAATTAAAGAATTATTTCAGACTATTTAATAATAGATGGAAATTAAAACATGCGGTCGAATCTTAAATGGATTCCAACTTTCACCAATAACAAACCGGGAGAAGTGAAAATACGTACCGGAAAATTCTTTCCGAAAGAGAGGAAACAACCACTTTTCCCTGGTTCCCATTAAAATCAAGTTTTCATCAAAATTACCGCAAAAACTCTGCAATCCCAGGGGAACGAGAAACTACCGACGGTTATGTCGGCTGCAGGAATTACGTGGTCCGCTAGAACTAGTTGATCGAAGCAACTGAAAAATTTCTACCAGGTAGCAATACAATTTTCTAACTTGTCTAAAATGAAAGATACTTCCGTGTGATTTCAGTTCCTTGCAAACAATTGCAGATCGTTTCTATTTTACTTAGATATCTGCCGTTTACAAATGTGTGTTGAAAAGATCAAGAAGATGAAAACAATAAAAGCTGTCCAAAAATTAAATTATTCTTCAGATGACACGATTTTTCCTACAGGTTTAGAAACTCACTTGTAGAATTCTCTATTAGCCAAACACGGTAAATTTTAGTTTTCTAGTTCCAGCTTCGTCAACACTGAATTAGATATATACATATATATATATATATATATTTGATACAATATTATTTGATACAAAAGTTCATAGAAACAATTTTATAGAAATTATATACGGCTATGAACGGAATATAATAACATAATAGGAACATAATAACAGTAAATAAATAAATAAATAAATAAGTCGAAATAAATATACATCTCCGTTTTATAATTATTAACACGATAATGCTGCTTCCATTATAAATCGTTAAATTCGATTTCATTCTTCAGGCGCAAAATAATATCAAAATTGTGAACAATTTCAATAAACTCAATCATCATTTTTATAAAGCAACAAATACCACTCACGTTTAGATCTCGGTGCATTTAGTATTAATAACCTTGACAGGGCGTCAGCGAATGAAAATTTATTGTTACGCTGATCTCTCATATCTTCTTAATTCCATTAGTATTCGCAAAACCTAAGAATGTTAAAAAAAAAAAGAAAGAGAAGTAACGGACGTCGTAGAACGTATTCAATTGTTTCATTAAATAAAATACTTTATTTTCGTGAAATCATCGAGCTCGTCGGCGTGACAGTGAAAGCGTTAACGTTGTACAATGCGTTGAGCAAAAACTTATTTTATACAGTTCACGATTCCGATGGAACGCTTTCGACGTTCGAAAAGGGGAAAGATGCTGGCCGGGAGAAATTTCGTTGCAACACCCGGTAGGTTGTCCGGTCGTTCGTGACAGAACGTGAACGATGAAGATTTTCGGACAGGGAAGAGTTTGCGGGCCATGAATCTTCGTTAATCGTCGGCCGCGTACTTGAACGCCACGTTCCGGGCATCAGCTCGGCAAACGTCTTAATGAGCCACCGTCGAAACTGCGAGTTATATTCCCCGAAAGCATTGCACGGTAGTTAGAACGCAATTAAAGTTACATAATCCCGGCCGTTTCCCGGTGGTTTTTTTCAAAAGCCCGAAGGCTCGCTCGGATCGGCCATCAGCAATGCATTAGTTCTGATCCGAAGGCGAGGGCGACCACTCAACCCAGGGCAGCAGGTGCATCCACGGAACGGCTCTCGTTCGCGCGATCGAAACGCGTCCCCCGCCTTTCGCACGGCGACCGACGAAATTCATGCGAATAGGAACCGACATTGGAAACGCGTTAATAGGTGCGACGATGTCCCCGCGTTGATCGCGGATTATCTATGGCAGGGGTGTCAAACTCAAAAGCTATATATATAACTTGGGCCAATTAAATAATGCTTAACTTTAGGTGGGCCGCAAAAAAAATATCAATGTTCATAGAAACAAATATTTTTATTTTGACTAGTACATTGTAATAAACATATATAAAGTTAAATTATTGACTCTGATACTATCTTTCCTATTTCGGGAGAAATTTTATTGGCCGAGACTATTTTTATTTTATTTTTACTTTGCGTCGGATATATTGACTGGGCCGCAAAAATGTTCATCTCGGGCCGCGAGTTTGACACCCCTGATCTACGGCAAAGCGCAGTGGCCCGGTTTGAAGGATTCGTTGACATTCTATGAGAAATAATAATAAGAAAATTATAACAAGAATTTCTAATTATCGCAATCGTCACTTTTTATTCGAATAAGTTGCTCGTCTTCTTGGAATTGTCAAGCCGGTTGAATATTGTCACTTCGCCTTTCTTTTTTTTATTCATTTAAAGAGTATTTTGTTGCAATACAAAATCATGCTTGTATTAAGCATATTCTATTAAGGTCTTTGCCTTGTTAATTATAGTTAGTTCGATCGAAACCGTCGGCGCACGGCGAACATATAACTATACAAATTAACGCTTAAAAATTGCAATTATTATAATTCCTTGTAAAAAGTATTTTTTGTTATGCATGTGACACGTTTTTATCACTTCGACCATCGTATGAGTAGATTATAAAAAGATTTATCGAATGCATATTTTACGTACTTCATAAAGCGTTACGTGTATGGAATACAAATGTAAAATACACATTTAGAAAGTAAAAGATGGTTCGTATAATTATGTTTAAATAATTTTATTTTTAAATCAAAAATAGCAATGAAAATTTATTGAAATTTATTGTTTAACGAATACAAAAAATACTAAACATTACTATCTTTCAATTATTTTTGGTGAGAATTTCATTGCTATATCTCTAATGGCTCAAAAGTTACAACAACTTGTCAGTGAATTCTCCAAACTGGACCACTGTGCGTCGCTTCCGATAGCCGTCGAAGTTCAATCGCCGGCAGCTAAAAAGCCGACGCGACGTCCAGCTGATGCGTCGATTAATGTCTCGTAACGATAACTTTTAATTTGGACCGATTGTAACAATTGAACTAGACCGTAGGTCTGTCTTTAATCAGAAAAGGAGACAGCATTTTACACGATTTTACACGATTCAAACGAGCTCTATGAACCGGTCCCTTCTTTTTCGAAACACCGTGGCGCGCTGAGATTTTGCACCTACTTTACAAAAATGAGATTGGACGATCTGTACGAGTGCCATAAAAGGAAACAGTAAACCAAAGTTTAATCTTCATTATCGTTGTTTGAACTTAAATTGCGTGCCTTTGCATCATGTATAATATTATAAGGAACAAGAATTTGCTCGAATTTTAAAAAGTAAGGCTGAATTAACAAATAATAATAAACAAAATAAAAGAATAAACAAATTTTGTAATTAAAAGATAAACAAAATAAGAGTATGAAAAAAACAGTAGTAAAAAAAGTAGGAGTAGTATGAAAACAGTAGTAAAATTGAAATAAAATTCAAATTGAAAAATAAATAAAACAACAGGGTTTAAACAAAAGAATTTAAAGAGGATTAAAACAAAAAGAATTCAATATGTCTTCATCGATAAATATAAAGATAACTATGCCCGGAAACAAGACCCACTTATTTTATTAAAATTTTGACAGGCTTAATAACCATTGTATAAATATTGGTTTTTAAGAACATTTCTTTTCAGAAAATATCTTTGTATCAATTTATCGGTCTTGGAAAATTGTTTCGAAAACACGTTCGCAGAAACAGGAATATTCGACTGCTGTTGGTATCTTAATGTATGGAAATCCTTTATTAAAGTTTAGATTGTCTCAATTATACACGCTCTGTATCAAGCGATTAAGAGATACCTACTTCGATATCCTTGTGGATACTCGGAATATTTCCTTAGAAATTAAGAGGTACCGGAATTATTCGGTTTATTGTTTTAGTTAGATGGAATCGCTCTCTGTACTCAGCTTTTTTTTTGCGCAATCCAGGAAACATGCTACTTGCGGCCAAGCAGAATCGTTTTATAAAAACGTGGCGCAATGCGTTACAACAAAGTACGAGTTACATCTTTGCGCAACCGAAGTATTACAACGGTATCATCGATACCCTCTTTGTGATACTAAATAATTAAATCCTATCATTCGTTTACTGTTCCCAATAAGCAACACGCTTGACACTAGACCCGCCAAACCAGTCAATGTGACTGGTTTCTGACTTTTTCTTTCACAGTTTCCGAAATTATAAAAATATTTTTGTGTTCCTTTTTTGTTTTTATCCGAGCCTACAACGAAAATTTAACAGAATGTGATCCGTAGATTTAGGCTCAGATAAAGAAGTTAAAAAGTGAGAGTTTTTATTTTCTTTCGTCGTTCCAAGCAATAGCAAAATTTACGAAAACTAATAAACTGGTCCCTTTATCATTTAAAAAAATCAAGTTCTAAAGTCCTAAAAAATTTGTTCTGCTTTTAAAAAGTTGTTCTAAATATTTTCAACAGTTTCCAACTGCGAGTCAAAATTTCCGAAAATGTGACATGCGCTCGGTAGATTTAGTATTAACGATCTGTCGCCGATATATATAATATTATAATATTAATAATTATAATATTAATATTATATAATATAATATTATATAATAAGATATTATATATATTATATAATAAGATATTATATATATTATATTATATTATATTATATTATATTATATTATATTATATTATATATAATATAATAATATATATCGCTCCGTCGATCCCGATTTATCAACACATCGATCATATATATATATATATATATGAGTTCGAAGTGTAAAAGTACATAATATATATATATGATCGATGTGTTGATAAGTCGAGATCGACGGAGCGAGGCGATTGCTCTCGAAAAAAAAGATCTCAGTCACACGTGGCTTCCCGATTCGCTTACAGTTCGTGCCGCCGGAACGTTAGCATGATACGAGAAGCAGGCGCGCCGTAAAATTTCGGGGAAAGTCACCGGCGATCCTTTCACTTTCGTCGCGGACTGGAAATAATACGGCGGCCGTCACGCTCCGTTGCGCGCGGCAGACAACAACACCTAACGCTCTTAAGGCTTATTGTAGGATCCGTGGAAATTCCGCTGGAATTTTCGCTCTACGCCAGCGGACGGCGCGGCGTTACGTGGTGAACGCCGCCGGAGACGAGCGTTTCCGGTAACGCTAATTGGGTCGCCGCCGTTGCCAGTGTAAACGAAACCGTTTCCGGCCGGCTAATATCCACACTTTCTTACACCGGCAACCGAGACCGGTTAAATTTTCTCGAGGAAGCGAACAATTAATATTGGCTTCGGTTGTTTATCTCGGTTGCTTGTTAGAAAGTTCGCTCTTCAGTTTTCTACACGCCTTGCGCTCCGAATTCGACCTTTCGCAAGTCGTATTCACCCTTTGTCGATTCGAAATCATCCTTCCGCAACTTATATGCACCCTTTTTCATACTAAATGCAATCATTTGCAGGTTATGTCAAGGTTATACAATTATAATATTATTTGTAAAATTATATATAATTAAATATTATAAATTAAATATAATTAAATGTAATTAAATGTAATTAAATATAATTAAATATGCAGGTAGTATTTGTTTCTTTTTTCAAAACAACCTTTTGCAGGTCATGTTCGCTTTTATACAAATCAAAATAATCTTTTTGTAAGCCATGTTCACCTTTTTCAATTCAAAATCACCCTTTCGCAAGTCACACGGATCCCTTTTCAAACTAAATGTAACCATTTGCAGGTAAAATTTGTTTTTTTTTTTCAAATCAAATATGTACACCCTTCTGCGGTCGTGTTCGCCTTCCATCAAATCAAAATCATCTTTTTATAGATTATGTTCACCTTTTTCAAATCAAAATCATCTTTTTGTAAATCATATGCACCCTTTTTAAAATTGAATGCAATCAGGTCACACATTCACATTTTTCAAATCTAACGCCCCCTTTTTCAAATCGGGTTCGTTTTGTTGGCGAATTTGATTTGAAGAGAGCAAATTGTACCTTTAAAAGAGTGAATATAATTTACAAAGAAATGGGTTCGAAGTGCAAGAGTGTGAATTTAATTTGAAGAAAAGGTGAATCTAATTTGCAAAGGGATGAATTTGGAGCGCAAAAGGTAGAATTTGATTTGAAAACAGACGAATCGAATTTGCTATAGCAAAAATGCTGTAATTGCATAAATACGGACATAAAAGAAAAATTGAAAGTTCTTTCATTGAGCAGTTGAAGAGATTGAAAATCAAATTGAAAATTGATTATACACCCTGAACACAATTCGTTTACAACAATCATTAATATCCCTGTATCAAAAGAAGATACCCGCGCTTTTATTGACATTTCTCATTTGTTAACCGAACAAAAAATTCGGCGCGTCATAAATAATTCAGCACAGTTCTATTTTTTTTTTTAAGTGGAGCACGTTGCGCTCACGTTTTCGAGGAATTATAAAATGCCGCGTTCCCAGAAAGAAAAAAGGAGCCGTTAATCGTTTCTTTTGCGGTGCCTCGTTGCATAATCGCGGAACTAGAACGGTTCCTGCATGTGTATCGTTGTGCAGCAAGAAGGGTGCAGAGCGTTGCCGAGTACCATTTCTCCAAACATGTGATTATCTCATACCTTGAAAACGCGTCTACTAGATTCCCCCTTGTTGCGAAGCATATCACTTTCTGTGCGACGTAACAGGTATCGATACTTAATTAATTTCTCGGTTATATAATGCAGCCTGAATTACTTTCAACTATCACCGCGAATAAAGGTTAATCGTATACCGGACTTCGCGCAGAAACAAAATCAATTGGCTCGGAAGAAGTTCATTGAAAACGTTTCCAGTATCTAAATCGTGCAACAAGAACGAAACCAGCATTACATAATGATAAGAGAAAAACTTGATCGCAAGTACCGAACGTTAAGACGGATAGAAAGGCCGGACGTCTTAATTTGATCGTAAACACTGCGCATACGAGCATTGATACATTACTGGTCCCGCACCTGTAGCAATTATAACGATCACTATACCCAGTCCAGTAACATTAAGTTGCTACGAGGTTAGAACCAACCCCTCTATAAAACCGATATCGTGTGAACCGAAATCAGCTGCGGCACCTATTCACTCTAACGATCTACCAATTATCTTACTGGATCCTAACACGATTAAACTCGAGCTTCCGGAACACTTCAGGAGAGGAATTAACGCACGAACTATCGGATTGGTCGATATATAATCGATATCATATAAAATTGGTCGAAATAATATCCGTTTCAATATAAATTTATATACGACTGATTTTTCTCTATGGAAATTTAATTGATCTTAAATATGAAAATTATAGAAATGTTTCCACGGACTAACATAATGCAAAAGGTAATCTGATTCATGATCATGACTAACGTGAATCGAGTAATCGAGGAATCATGATTAATGATTACGATTACTAAATAATCGGGAAATCATGATTAATAATTACGATTACGAAGTAGTCAAGTAATCATGATCAGTGACCATAATTACTATGTAATCAAGTAATCATGATTAATGATCATTATTACTAATTCATAATGAATGAATAACTAAAGTAATCGCGATTACTGAATAATTTAAGTAATCAAAGCAAATGTAATCGATGATCATCATTAACACAGTAATCATTAATTCAATAACGATTACTTTTTCAATTGTGATAAACTGAGAAATTTAGTATAGCAGTAGTTAGTAAATAGTAGTAGTAGTTATTCTGGATAGTCTTTAGAAAATCTGCATTTATCTCATGGCTCGACGGAAGACTTTATTTGGACCTCTTAACCGGACCCAATCGCGAGTGATGAGAAAAGATAAATCGATCATTGTTATTAATCAAGCGATTACAGATTACCAAATGTTAAATGAAATACTGTTCTTCATACCTTAATTTGTACTTTCGTTTGTCTCCTTATTTACAATATTGTACAATGCTGTTAATAATATTTTTTAACATCGAGTTACGTTTCTGGTCCGATCACGTTGCACGCGTGCAGCTGTTCGTATTTCCTGCAAATTCTCGTCGAACACGGAACAGATTCTCGAATTTCGCGGATCTCACAAAATTGCCGTTTCTTGGCGTCACACACCGTGAATGCGATAGCTAACAATGTCGTTGACTCACAATTCCCGAGGAGCCTCGAAGTGGCGGCAGAACGAGGATCACTCTTTCCCCGACGTTCTACCGAGCATGAAAACGATCGAAACCGTTCCGAGGACTGCAAACGGACTTCGAACATAATTCGCAGGCTTAACACGCGAAGGAATCCGAAACGGTGAAGCGGTGCGTCGAGAGCCGGCGATGGAAAACGCGCGTTCCACGGATTTATGGTTCGGGACGCGCAACAAGACTGCGCTTCCACGCGCGCGCTGCATACAAGTTTCCAATTATGCCGCACGACAAGATTCACCGTTTCGTTCGACGTCAATTAAAAGCCACGAAAGCAAGCCGGCTGCCCATCGCTGGGCAAAAACTGCAACCGCTGAAGAAAATCGCTGCACACTTAACTCGCACGAGTATCGCGTAGACCGATCTGCTGTATGAATGTCTTAATCCGTATTTTTATTGGAGATCGTTAGACCGAAATACAGTAATGTCTCCCTAATTGTCGCCCAAATCGTGCACTAAAATAGACAATTTGGGAAGAGGAGACGCGATTATTCGAGCCTTGTGGCTCGTTTTTTATAATTACCGAGAAGATAGGTTTTTAGCGTTTAACTTTCGACCGAAGAAATTGTATTTCGTCGATGAACTCGGATTTCGAAATTCGCGTATCTTCACAGTTTGAATAATTTTAAAGGAAAACTAAAAAAGAAATATCGTTTATCGCAGCCAGCGCGGCAGGTTTTCAACGTTAACTTTCGACCGAACAAATTGCATTTCGTCGATGAGCTCGAATTTGGAAACTCGCGCGCCGTTTTTGGCGGAAGCGGAGGATTTTACAACGTCGGTTTTCGCGTCGGCGGCGGAATTGGAAACAAAAGGACTAAAGGACTAAGGAAACAAAAGTATAAATTATTGAAACGATAGTCGTCGGAGTATAGTAATGTCTCCCTTACTGACGCTCGGATCGTCCACTAAAATGGATATAATTTGGGAAGAGGAGATACGATTGTTCGAGCCTTGCGGCTCGTTTGTATAATTGTGGACAATTTATAACTATAAAAATAAAGCGCAAGGCTCGAATAAACGTATCTGCTCTTCCTAAATTGTCCATTTTTGTGGACAATCCGAGCGTCAATTGGAGAGACACTACTGTAAATTCTTCCTAACTGACGCTCAGATTGGGCACAAAAATGGACAATTCGGGGAAAAGGAGATACGATTATTCGTGTTCTGCTTCTCGTTTTCATAGTTGTTGACAATTCGTAACTATAAAAACGAACCGCAAGGCTCGAATAATCGTATCTCCTCTTCCCAAATTGTCCATCTTTGTGGACAATCCGAGCGTCAATTAGGGAGACATTACTGTAAACATTTTAGCCGAGAATTTCTTTTTGTTTTCTATCATTTTGATAACTCGCAAGTTATCTCGAGCCTCGGCAACCCTTTCAGCGTTGACTATAATGAAAAAATATTGTTGTATAAATATATATTGTTTATATTACTTTTGTGGCTTTATAGGATGCTATATGATCAGATTGCATCAGCTGTGTTTGTATTCCATTTATGATACAGATTATTGAGAAAGGCCATCGCAGATTAAATTTCTCATAAATTAAACAATGTGCGGCACATGGTCGCACAACGTACGGACTTGATATCATGTTTCTCACAAAAATAATCATATTAATATTGTGCAGATACGTTGTATCTGTAGAATCTCGAATTTCATTGACAGTATTTTTCGTTCATGTTTTACAGGAAAATATGCTGCATTTATTATTTATTATATAGTTATTGAAATAAACTTTTGAAAAACTAGTTGAAAGGTTTTCTTTGATATTGTTTTAAAGGAGACTTTAGTAAATACGTGATCGAATAGTGGCATTTGAGATTTTCTTGCATAAAACATAATTCTGCCTATTTGCAAATCGAAGTACGATGTAATAATTAATATGAAAGTACGGAAGAGAAGAAAATTGATTATTCAACGATCTCTAGGATATTTTGCTTGATAAGGCTTGCTCTGGTTTTGTTTAATTGGGCTTCGACGATTACGTGGAAATCAAGGTTAGATCAGCGCGTGTCCTGCGGTGCGTAATAAGCATACGACTTGCACTTCCTAAATCGCCGTAACCCCGGCCGCGATCTCACAAGCTTCGGAGACATAACTGCTCGCACTGGGAAAGGTGAATGTCACGATAAGATAATTGCAGCCGGGAGAGTACAACCAGCAAGAATCATTATTGCGTCACAGTGTTTCCGCGACTTTCGAACAAACACGTGGCAGGTTCGAGAAGAATGCGAGGACAGAATCGACGGTGAGTTACATCGTAATTGACATTCCGCCAATTTATAAGATCAACTTCGTCCCCTTTTTAACGATCTCAGTGTTAAATTGTTCTATTAGCAGTCCGACAATGGAACCCGGGTCCATTTGTACGCAGAGTTTAAACACCATTAGTTGAGTATGAAATTTTTCACAACTGATTTATATTTTCACACGACTTAGTAAGGTTTATCAAAATTAATATATCTCGAAGGAGTATCTTAGAAAATATGCTTAAATAAATTGCTAACAATTGCTGTCATATTTTCCTCATAAAGGTCTGCCGTTCGAATGTTAGACGACGTCAAAAAGAGTTTTATTTTGTCCCAAGCATCGTAGCTACGCTATGCTAATAATACTTTATCTGGGCAGAATTTATTGTCGATGAACTTATTAGACAAAAATACACAGAAATGAATAATGCGATACTCATTATCAACAATGAAGCTATACGGTGTGGTAATTAAACATGGTAATTTATGACGAAACGGGGGATCGTGATTCGTCACGCGAGCTTCTCTGCACCCTCTTCTTTGTTGGTTCAACATTATACGCGATGTCAATGTGGCGAACATAATTAGTTCCTTGAACAGTCATAGGAAAAGATTTCTATCGTACAAATTCGACAGATTCTTAATTCAATTGGCAATAAGTCGGCTGTGGAATTTCGTGCAAAATAAAATTGTTCTGAATCTGTTGCAAGTAACAAGAAACAATTCCGAATTTCTTGTTTTCTTTAATCATTTTTGGGAAACGAAAGTAATTTTTTCAGTCACGTGATGAGTAAACTAAATCAAAGTGGTCGAGAGAGAAAGCATTGAACAAACACGTCGGGCGAATTCACTTCCTTGTACGTCGAGTGCAGAATACATTTTTACCTGATCTGTTAACACGATTTGCTTTTGTAGCTTTGTCGCGGAAGTTCAGCTCGTTTACAATAATATTCTCTAATTACGTATGGAACAATAAAGTTCGGCATATTTTATTCGAATTACGAATAAAATATGTTTTTCGAAGAATTAATTTCTTCGAAGAATTAATTCGAATAAAGTTTTGTCCGAAAAATGTATTCGAATAGAATTTTCATCGAAGATTGCATTCGAATCAAATTTGCTTCGAAGAATTTATTCGACATATTACAGGAATAAAATTTGAACCGAAAAATTCATTCGAAATGTTGTTCGAACAACGATCACCTCTGCCGAACAGACAAACGCGATGTTATAGTAACAAATTAAAAAGAAGCTGTTCGAAAAATCGTCGTAAAAATTGCACGAGATCGCTCACAGCTGACAAGAGAAGAAGGAAAGAAAACTTTCACGTTACATTGTGCCGCATAATTAACACGCAAGGCACGGGTGCGTACCTACGAGCTCTATAATCCACGTACTACGAATCCCTGATAACAATCTCGACGGGAATTTTGCTAAGAATTCAGAAGATACTGCGAGTAAAAAGACGAATCCAAGTAAAGACACGAATTAAAGTGCACAGTGGAACAGTGATGCGGTAAACGATCGAATGATACAATTATATTTTCCGAGCGAATTTATACCTCATATTGTAAAGATTATAGTATAAGATCCAGTGCTTTTCATAGTTCGTCGACTTATTTCTTCCATATCACTTTTCCGAATTCTTCGACTAAAAAATTATTCGAATAAAGAATTCTTTGAATTATTCGGATAAAAAGTTATTCGAATAAAGAATTCTTTGAATTATTCGGATAAAAAGTTATTCGAATAAAGAATTAGTGGAGTGTAAAATTATTCGAATAAAAAAATTTTCGAATTATTCGGATAAAAAATTATTCGAATAAAGAATTAGTGGAATACAAAATTATTTGAATGAATTGACAGAATATTTTATGACGAATTATTCGAATAAATTGACAGAATATTTCATGTCGAGTAATGAATTATTCGAATAAATAGATAGAATAATTTATGATATATGAATGATAATGATATATGATATATGAATAATTTATAACAAATGTCCACAACTCTGCTGAGAATTTAAAACTCAATATCCAAATCGGAGCTCTTTTGCATCAGTAAAAATAAAACAAAAAGATCAGGAATATTTCAGTGATTTTATATCGAGTATCCGTGTATCTGCATTTTCTATCTGAAATCGAAAAGCGCAAAAAATTGCATGTAAAACAGCGCCAGGAATTTCCAGAAAGGATTGGAAAGGTCGAAGCTCACCCGGTAGTGGTATCGTTGACGGAAGCATCCGCCGCGATTCCGCGCGCACATCGAATTCTGTGCAACACGGGGGCCAGAGGTCCGCCATATTTATTGGAAGTTGGTTGAATAAGGTGGCAGGGCCGAGTAACAAGCGTCCGCAGTGATACGAGCCAGCGGGATGCCAGTGCAACGATTAATCGTTAAAAAATCGTCGCGCTATCTGCCGCGAGGATCGAAATGGCGTTGCCGCATGCGACCGTATTAACATACGGCATTAGGTATTCCGCATGCGAGCCACACGGCCGAGCTTTACTTGGATTTCTGCGGCAATTACACGCGCCTAATGGCCGTCCTTCGCGGGTATCGATACGGTTTGCGCGAAACCGCGACCGGGCTTCGAATTAACGCTATCGAGAGATAAGCCTCCACGATGGTTAGACGGATTAACGAGCTGGCACACGCATGCCGGGGAAAACGCGACTCTACGGGACATTGATCACGATTTCTGGCAATATCATCGAGAATAGCAGCGTTCAAACGGCGCACTGTCTCTCCAAGCAGAATTCGCGAACGTTCGTTCGTATCGTTTTGCGGAATACTTTTCATTTTTACTTTAACTTTAACTTTAACCAGACACTGCGAACACATAAAAATACGTGTTTGACAAAAACTACTGGGACAAAATGTTAATAAGGAAATAAACAAATGTCTATGTAGTTCTTGGATCTTGCAAACAACATAGACAATTTTTATTTTACGTAAGTATCGGTGGTCTGCTAATAACAAAAAATCAAGAGGTAAAGACAACATGGGACTAGTGGTCACAGGAAAAGGAGCTACGCGAGGAGTGGGATGGCGACGCATGCGCAGGGATCCTGTACATCGGCGTGGCGCGTCTACCGGGTAGACGTTATGATCCTGAACTACGGCCAGGCGGAGGCTCTACGTTGCGGTAGACGCGTTACGCTGCTGTGCGGGACTCCCGCGCATGCGTCGCCTGTCCCCACTCCTTGCGTAGCTCCTTTCCCTGTGAACACCGCACGAGACTTCAATAGCAGGATTAACCCCTTAACCTACGATTTAGATTCGAAGATGTTGGACCGAAATTGTATACAAGCTCGCGCAGCGTTCGGGACGTTCGCACGACTGTAAAGTTCCGTTACATGTACCAGAATGCTTTGAAATATATCATACCGTTACAGATTACTAATTTTGTATTTTGAAGTTTTGTATAAATAAATATTTTGTAATACTTGTGTCTACCACAATTATTGCATCAGACTGTAATTGTATGTACGATCACCGTACGCGGGCTATGCCCGTAATATTTACTTCTAGCCCGATCATCGTACGCGGGCTATGCCCGTAATATGTACTTCTGGCCCGATCATCGTACGCGGGCTATGCCCGTAATATGTACTTCTGGCCCGATCATCGTACGCGGGCTATGCCCGTAATATGTACTTCTGGCCCGATCATCGTACGCGGGCTATGCCCGTCATTGTAGGCCAAGGGGTTAAGTAAACTTTTGACTGTAAGAAAGCGGAAGAATTTGTGAAAGGAAAATATGTGACTGCAATATGCGGTTGGATAACACTCTATTAAAATCATGTAACAGTGGAAAATCTGTATTTCTACGGATTGGGAACTGTTAATGTATATACAAAGTAACTAGAAAAATATGTTCCATCGTATAAGAAGAATATTAAGTCCAGTGATTCGCATATTTGTTCACAGATAGCCGTCGCATTTGCTTGTTCGAATTTTATGCTGAAGATAAGAAGATTCGGAAAAGGATTTTCGAACGAAAGATGAAAGTGATAAATCAATCAAGATTGCACAACAGTTTCTACACATTGTGTTTAACTAGAGAATGTGTGCACAAATGTGTGAATATAAATTGTGTTTAACGATGCAAATGTTTAGTGAGTGAGTGAAATTGTGCACGATTAATTTGAGCCAACCATGCTTCATAAGCGCAACGTGAACTTCACAGTGCTGCCAATGAAATTTCAATAATTTTACTAAGTTGAAATAATTATGATCATGTGTATCCATTAATTTCTCGAACGTCTTCAGCGTTTAGTATTTTATTTACGCATCTTTGCCGCGAATGCATAAAGCCTACGATTTATTAATAATTTTGAACTGGACATCATGCTGTTCGGTAACAGTATTTACAGCGAGAATTAATAATTCTCCTAAGTGACCGGGGATGTCGACGATGCCGTGCACGTCGCACGATGCACACGCTTAGATTTCGATTGTCTCGCATCATAGTGTGCGCATGAATGAACCAATTTACTGAATAAAATCTCACGGAAGCGATTCGGTGTCTTAAATGTATGTAAATCCAGAAATTTGAATTCGTTTCTCTGGTTTATGTTACATAATACACGGCGAAAGAAACATTGCAAACACGTGTAATCATAATACAATAGCCTATGAAACTTCTTATCTCACTCTTTCCTGCGAAACTGTCTATGCAGCAAGCGATTCAATAATTTCGCTAGAGTAAAGAGAAATGCAGCGTGACACGTTTACTCGAAACGGAAGGTCCGATCGTGCACTGCTTCTTTAAAAATAGAATACGAAATTGCAAGGGGAAAAAATTATGTAATCCTGAAGCAGCGCATAAATATGCACTCAAAAAAAAGCAGTCACGATTATGACGAATATTTTTAGAACGGACTAGATGGTGATCTAAAATGCTATAATGTGACGAAAAATAATATTATATCGCGTGACAGGTTTTCTCCTGGGACTGTGAGCTAATATTTTTAGAACCACCTACTACTGAGAGCCTTGGCTTTTGCCTTTCAGAAAATATTGCAACTATTCGCTGGTGAGTTTAGCTGGTAACACCTGAACGACGAATGAAATTGAAACCGAGTGTTAGGCTCATTCGCAATTTTATTCATCAATTTGTTACAACATATTATCCGAGGAACTTCTGCACGCGTTGCTTCTTCTGTAGAGCTCAACGAAAATCGAAGATTGAAGATAATCGAATTAAAATCAAAATAATAAAATAAAAATGAATACAAATGAATTGTCGAAAACTAAAATAGTCAGACAACAATATTTATGCTCTGAGACAAAATGGACCCCGCTGTTCAAGCGTTAACCAGCGTTTCATTTCCTTACGTTTTCGGCATTTAGTTCGAAGTACAATGGATTCATAGTTTTCGATTACTTGGAACGGTGCAAGCGTTGGTATGATTTGACAGCGTCGCACGTTCCAGATTTTCGCGTCGAATAAGAACTCACGATGGAAATCGTGGGTTCGTCGTCACGTAAGTACGCGAATCATGGTTGCGTGAACGTCAGCTTCCGTCAATTTACTTCACGCTGGTGTCCGCGATATAATAACGAGAACACGCGTGCGACGCACAGGTTGCCGTAATCAAAAACGCATTAAACGTGCAACTTCTCAAGAATTCGAGTAGAAATGGGTCAAAAATAATCGTCGTCAACTGTTGGGTTCAGGGATTCTCGTAGAACACGATTAATCGAAGCGAAATTAATACGGATATATATCCATATACTGTGGATCCGTATTAATTTAATAATATAATAATATTGATAATAATATTAATAATAATAATAATATAATTAATAATATTAATAATAATATAATAAAATTATATATATAATAAAATATAATATAATAAATAAATATTAATAATAATATAATAAAATTATATATATAATAAAATATAATATAATAAATAAATATTAATAATAATAATAATATAATTAATAATATTAATAATAATATTATATATATATATATATATATATATATATATATATATATATATATATATATATTCGATTTTTACGTCAATATTCCTTCATGGATGCACAGTGTTTCATGCTTTACATATGACTCATTCATGTACTGAATTACACGATTCGAAACTTTGCAACTTACATGAATGTGTTACTTGTACAAGTACACGATAGCGATATACATCAATAGTGAAATGCTCAATTTTTTAATAAATAGAATGAATAAGGTTTTTCTTACCATTAGTTACGCATAAACGTTTTCCGAAATTGACCCTTTAACCTCAATCAACGTGGAATTTTCGTTCTATATATTTTGTAGCAAAAAAAGCTGGATTTGAGAAATTAAAAACCTTTCTGTTTGGTTTTTGTTTCTCCTTTCGTATACTATTTAATCTAATTCTCTCATGGCGCATCTGTTAATTATCATTTCAAATATCAGTTCAATTTAATTTTCGATCTCAAGGTACAATAAAATTCATTGAGAAACACTTAACAGAATGGCCGTATTAACAAATATCATATTCAAATGAGTGAAATCAAGATCAATTAAAAGTTTAGATCGACAATAATGTGTGCATAAAACGTGCAATTAAATCTTTCCAGTAAACATTCTTTTATAGATCCGTTTAAATCGCGATTTATCTGGAATCGAATACACGTATTCGAGAAATCGAAGCTTCGAACAACTGCCCGTGTAATTAGATCGAAGCGTAATTAGATCGAGATATATGTAATTAGATTTTTCATCGTATGCAAATGCGGCAACGTGAATTGTAATATTTCGGGTGAACTCTACCGGATCAACAAAGTGGAACACTAGTAATTCCAATCTGCGCGATTTTGCTGTCCAAGGAACAGAGATACAATTTTCAGGTAACATCGGACGCTAAGTTATAAATATCCGCGACGCATTAAGTAAAACTGAAATTACGAAATAAATCATGGTAAGATTAGCTTTCGTTTCTAGACTATTCCAGGACGACGTACGTTATGCATCATCGATTTCTCTCATCTGCTCTGATCAAAATTGCAATTCCTTTCTCGCGCCATTAATCAAGCAATCCCCATCCTTCATCAGCACTCTATTTAAAGAGACGAGCACACCACACCTGTTATTGAAGCATATTGCGACAGTAAACAATTTACAACACTACTTTCCCCTGGTTTATATTGAATTTAGTTGGACAAACGAAGAGGTATAAAAAAACATTTAAAATAATCACTAGCACTTTCAGGATATTAATCCTAAGGATTAATCATTGTCACTAAAGTAATTCGCGGACGAACTATTTCAAAATGTTTTCATTAAAACTAATTTGAATATTTCCATTCAATAATTTTATTTAGAAATTTTATTCGCTTCGAGTCAACAATAAAAAATAATAACCTTGACATGACAATGACATAGGCAATCGAAAAATTGAAACAGCATTCAAGATTAGTATGAAAAGCGTTGCAAGTTGCTTTTTTCTTCACGTCAGAAATGTTCGTTGGATTTTTAGTTCATTTTTAGCTCGAAACAACAGAAACTTTCCACCGAATGCAAAAAGATTGAAGATGCTGTGCATGCAGAATTTTAAGATAGTATAGAAAGTACGTGTAACTGAAATTAGAAAATAAGTAAACAGGACTTACGTATGAACGATCCAGTAAGCTCTCAGCCTTCGATCGCTACGGTCATCTTCGGCAAGAGAGGGTTAGCATCTTTCTCATGATCACGAGGAAGCGATCTCCAACATCCTTGAGTGCACGGATTGGCGATTTCATTTTCACTTTTATCCAGCAGATCGTCGATGGTTTGAAATCGCAATTTCTCGTGTGCCATTACCCGCCGATCTCGGCACGATATTCTACAGAAGCGATAGATCCTAGAAATTCTAATGAAATTAGATTATTCCACGACGAAAATTGATTTTCAAATCCGAAATTTCACAAAATTTGTAAAGTTTCAAAACGGACAGTCGCAATTTCAACCGTCAAAGTGTTAACACCGTACACATCGAAAGCTGAAAAATTATTGTAAATGCGACTGCCATAGCAACGTCTACGAAAGTCACGCCAAAACAGTTGAGTTCGTAACGTAAAAACGGAGAACCAACAATTGAGAATTTCTTTAAAAATTGTAGAAAGGCGACAACAATTTTATTCGTAATTCAACAAATTATTTAAATCACGTAATAATTTCTTCTGAAACTATTATTTAGTAGAGAATTATCAAGCATCTTTTTCGCCATAGCTCAATCGTTAAAAATCGTGTTAATAAGCTTTCGGTGAACAAAGTGTCGAAAGATTTTAATCAAAATTGATTTTTAGTTCGGCACAAAAATTGTTAGTTAATCGTATACGATTGATAAAGCTGTCAAAGCGTTGATACACTCGAATATAATGCGTAGGGTGTGGATATTTGTGCAAAATAAAAATGTTCCGCAACCGCTGCACGAAACAGAAGTCATTAAGGGAACCTCTCTTTAATAACTATAACGAGTTGAGAATGGTATGTTGTAATCCTTTAATTATTTTAATTCTCCTACTGTTTGAATTCTTCGCATTCGAGTGGCGACTCTGAACCGTAAAAAATTGCCACGCCATGATTCGCAACAATGTTTGCATTCTCCCAAATCTGTCTGTATTTAACGAATTTCGAAAAACTATAGCGTGGCGCGAGTAAACGCGTTTAATCGGACATATTAAATTTTTTTAAACAAAAATAAACAAAATAAGAATATGCGAAGAATTAAAACGATAGAAAAATGAAAATGAAACGAAAAATTAAATTAATGAAATTCAAATTAAATCAATAAAATTCCAATTCAAGAAGAAACAAAACAAAATAGTAAAGAAATTTAATACGTCTTAGTGGATAAATATGTAAAAAATAAGTTATGCCCAAAATATAAATTATAACCAAAGGCACAGCAATCGATCACCCCACAATGATCAGCTCCACTACCCTAAGCGAAACGAAAACGATGAATGAAACTATTAGATCGGAAGAAATGTTCGCGTCGCGAAGGTTTAATAGTCTCGAATAGCATCGAGTGCAAAGTGTTGAGTT
The DNA here is from genome assembly GCF_051020955.1 of Megalopta genalis. Lineage (NCBI taxonomy): Eukaryota > Metazoa > Arthropoda > Insecta > Hymenoptera > Halictidae > Megalopta > Megalopta genalis. The sequence continues at coordinate 14,640,305 of NC_135018.1, read as the reverse complement.
GCGCTTATTAATTTTTTCTCATAAATGCATAAAATACGCCTAATAAAATACGTCTAATAGCGCGTTAATCCTCGTCCTATCGTCCCAGAAACGATTTCCGCGAAGAGCCTGTCGTCAAATAGCTCGAACACTAATTACAATATTAGTCGGATCGGTGGTGAACAGATACGTTCCGTGTCTGCTTGGATAATACGAGGCTTCCTTTGTACGGAACGCACCCAACGAAATAATTTCCACGGGATCGCGATCGAACGCGTTAGATTAGAACGCGACGCGGCGGATAGAACAATTTTCCGGCGGTGGTGCATACCTACGGCGCGGGCACCTGTGAACGTACGTACGATCGAGGCGGTGTTCGCGCGAGCACGTTTTTGCGAATGCAAAACGAGACGCACAAGTGTATTACGGACGATGAGGTGCAGCGAAAGTACGGAGCCATTATGCCGCGGAGTATATAAGGCTCACTCTAGAAAACGAAGCGGTTCAGTTAGTGGTTATACGCCACCACAAAACATACGCGAACTCAACGATGAATATTAAGGTAAGCGAGCAACAATACTTGCGCGGGTTTTGTCGTTTTCGGTGCCTGTTCCGGCGGCGGGCGAGATCCGAAGTCGTGTCACGATCGATCGGGATCCGTGCGACTTCCGGTGAAATTGGTTCCCCTGAAAACGGCCGGCGAAAACGCGTCTCCGCGGCCGTTCCCGTGCTCTCGCGATTTCAACGCGATCCAATCAGGCGATCGTAGTCTGAGGCGAGTGACTCTGTGTGCCCAGTGCGGACTTCCGACAGTAAACAAATTTATAGCCGTCCGTCGATGGTCTTTCTCTTCTTTCGAATGATTTCGCAAATTCGTGCTCGATCCGGAAATCCTTCTTCTCATTTATTCGGCTCTTTTATTAGTTCATGCTTTTTTTTGACAAAGTGTTATCTATTTTGATTGTTCCACGGTGTTCTATTTCTTTTGGGAATTATCTTTGAAAATTCGCGGAGACGAGAATTTCTTTTATATAATGCGGATATGCGGATATCCGTATAATGCGGATCTTTGTATAAAATAAAAATCGTCTGCAACAATTGTATAAAAATAGAGTAAAATGAAGCTGTACTCATTTTTGTAACAGTTTCAATGAATTGAAACTGAATTGAACTTCTCGTGCTGTTTTCACTATTCTGTAATTTCGTATATCGATTTTTATCATAAATGCGTAATATTCGTTGTCTAATAATGAGTCATTTTGCAAAGTGTCTATAAAGGTATCTGTGTTTGTTCAAAATGTTCTACGTAATCCTCGCGATTTCTTTAGACACTTAAATAAAATAATGGCGATTTTTACTTTCATATTAACGTTCTCACGAATCGATTCGTTCACCTTTTCATTGATTTTAATAGCAATTGAGAATTCTAATACTTGGTCCTGTCATTCAATCGAATGTATAGTTTAATTTCCAATGGTTATTCGTAGATAGATTTATGCACTTATGAGGAAAATGATAACGCGGATCACATCAGAAGACTATAAGAACGTGTGCATATTAGTTCGTAATTGACTAAAATTATTTATAGTAACAATAGATTGCTATTCAACACTTATCTCTCGACATTAATCAATAAATACATCGATTTTATGCATTTATAACAAAAATGAGTAATTCAAGAACAAATTAGTAAAGAGATTTGAAGGATGTACAAATATTGTTACGTTCCTTTCGACCGATTAATATTATTAAGAAGAGAAGTGCAGCTTCTGTACCCCGCAGTTGCATAGTATACAAACCCGTTGCACATCTTTTAAATCGAAATATAATGTTACGCTTCTATCGTTAATATTTCAACATTGAAATGAAAAATTGGGAAATATTAGATATAAATGATCTGTTTCACGCTGGAATTTATTAGTGACAAGCAAGTGTTAACCAATAACGTAATTGTGAAAGAGATCGTAGTACAAGGGTTTATAAAGGATTATAAAGGATTTAACGAGGATACTTTTTCTACATCTCTACTTTTCATTAACTAATCTGAAATTTGAGACTTTCTCGGCGTTATACAGCTTTCACTGTCGAGTCTTATAAACTTCACGAAATTATTTTCCCAACGTTCCGCAAGCATTGCAGTTAGCATCAACGATAATTGATGCTGGTTTTCATTGTCTACTTGCTAAATCTGCGGGCCCAACAGAGCAATCATTTTCCTCTTTGGACTAGGTCCACGGAGCCTGTCAAAATGACGGGTCACCAATTTCTTGCTTCACCATTATTCAGATCGTAAAGATACATTCACGAGTTATTCGTACATGTTCAATGTACGTATTAAAAATCAAATAAATGTCTTGCTGTTGCTTTTATAAATTAATATAAAACTGCTGCTGCCAGTGCTCCGTAAATCTAGCGTTTCACGTTAAACCAACCGAGCACTAAAAATGACCGACGCTTTATTTTTATTTAGGCTTTCTGCCATTCCTATTATAATGTACGTTCCAATTAAGAAATCTGTTCGATCGTCTTCTACAGAAGAGTCTTTGTAATGCCAACGATCTCAAAAAATAAGGAATATGAAACCTAACAAACCGCTAACAACGCCGCACCTTTCCCGCAGATCGCCATCGTCCTGGTGGCACTGGCCACGTTGTGTAGCTGTTCAGAGGAATCGAAGTCGTCGGAGAAGGAGTCTTCCTCGGCGGAGCAGCCTCAGAAGAAGACCGAGAAGAGAGGTCTGCACGGTAGCTACGGCGACCTAGGCGGGGGTGGCGGCGGCGGCGACTATGGGGGCGGCGGCGGCGGTGGAGGCGGCGGCGGTGGCGAGAGCTACGGGCACCACGAGCACGTGAAGACGGTGACGGTGGTGAAGAAGGTGCCGGTGCCGTACGAGGTGACGAAGCACGTGCCTTACCTGGTGGAGAAGCACGTCCCGTACGAGGTGAAGGTGAACGTGCCGCAGCCGTACACCGTCGAGAAGCACGTCCCGTACCCGGTCAAGGTGTTCGTGAAGGTGCCGGTGCACGTGCCGCAGCCGTACACCGTCGAGAAGAAGGTGCCGTACGAAGTCAAGGTACCCGTGGACAAGCCGTACGAGGTAAAGGTGCTGGTGCCTCAGCCGTACACCGTTGAGAAGCACGTACCCGTCCCGGTGAAGGTGCCCGTGCCGCAGCCGTACACCGTCGAGAAGCACGTGCCGTTCCCGGTGAAGGTCAAAATTCCGGTGCCGCAGCCGTACCCGGTCGAGAAGCCAGTCCCGTACGAGGTCAAGGTCCCAGTCGACAAGCCTTACCCGGTCACCGTGCCGAAACCGTACCCGGTCACCGTCGAGAAGCCGTACCCGGTGCCGGTCGACAAGCCGGTGCCCTACGAGGTCAAGGTTCCCATAGACAAACCCTACCCGATCCCGGTCGAGAAACCGTACCCGGTGCCAGTCAAGGTGCCCGTGCCGCAACCCTACCACGTCCACAAGCACGTACCAGTCCCGGTGCCGAAACCCGTCCCCTATCCGGTCAAAGTGCCCGTAGACAAGCCCTACATCGTTGAGAAGGAGGTGCCCTACCCGGTCGAGAAGGAGGTGCCTGTGCCGGTCAAGGTACCCGTCCCGGTACCAATTTACGACGATCACGGTAGCTACGGCGGCGGCGGAGGCGGAGGCGGTGGTGGCGGAGGTTACGAGTTGTCCGGTGGCGGAGACGGCGGCGATTACTACTCGCACCATCGTTGAATCGGTCGTTCAAACAGGTGATCGGACGGTCCTTCGTCGACCAGCTGCGCGCGCTCCTTGGATCTCCGGATGGCTCTTACAGGTTGTCCGAAGAGTGCGTTTCCACTCGGATTCCGAAGAATTTCTCGAGCTAGTTGCGGAAAGGACTTTTCGGACAACCTAGTGCCTCCTTCCTGGCGCACGCGGGGAACGATCGTTGACAAAAAGTATACGCAGATCGAAAATGTAGGTGTCGTTTCGGCAGGGAATCCCGTCTTTCAACTGCGCGTTGCCGAACGGACGACCAGCGAGAGTGCCGCGGCTCCGATTGGTTGTTAAGTGACAATGTCAACGAATCGGATCCCGAAAACACGCCTTTGCCCTCGTCCTGCTAATCGTCTTTCCGTCAACGCGCTGCGTTCGCGAGTCTTTCGTGGCGACAGTCTTTTAATCACGCGTCGTACAGCCGGTAGGACGCGTTCCCGATGCACCCGCCGTAACCTTCGATCCGGATCTCTCGGAGAACAGCTCTTCCCGAAGACCGTTCGCGAAGAGAGTTCCCCGAGCTCGCGATCTTCCGGCTATTCTGTCCGACCGATACCGCTCGAGTTCTCGGTGCACGTTCGAAAAATGTTTCCAGAGGTTGTGCTTCTGTATAATAGCCGCGCTTTATTGTAAACGTTTACGCTAGTTGTCTATATGTATTGCTGTTCCAAAGAAAAGATCGGTGTCGGCCTTGTCGGGGCGATGTTCGCGCGCGCGCGCGCACGCAAGTCAGCCGACGTGTAAAAGTAGGCGTCCGCCGCATCGTGCGGCGACGGGAAAACACTTGTACCTAACTTAAGTTAAGACACCCCTGAGCGAGGTAGAGTTTCTTTTTGTATCAAAGATTTGTAATAAATGTTTCTGTATCATGAGATCGTGTCGTTCGTTCCAGCTTTTCATGTCCGCGGACAGACCTCGCGCGTTCGCGATATCGACGCTCGTTTATAATGCGGGACAGCGTGTGCATTAACCCTTTGCACTCGACCGGCGACTCTATCAAAATAATGTTTATAACATTGTCAAACCTGTTTATATTCAAGGAACTGTTAAAAGTGTAATCGTTGTACGAGTCACAAGGCTCAATCTCGTATGCACGAAATGCAATGAGTCATATAAAATAGGAATACAGTAAATTCTCCCTAATTGACGGTCAGATTGTGCACAAAAATCGACAATTTGGGGAGAGGAGATACGATTATTCGATTATACGATTATACCATACGATTATTTTTATCGTTACCGACTGTCAACAACTATAAGAACGAGCCGCAAGGCTCGAATAATCGTCTCTCCTCATCCCAAATTGTCCATTCTTGTGTGCAAGCTGAGGAGAATTTATTGCACCGCGTAAATGAAAAGAAGCTATTATGAATTTAGAATTAAAATGGTTTCGAGTGCAAAGCGTAAACGATCAATGACGCTTCCAGGTTGGCTCTGCCGCGAGAAACTTTCTAATTAGCGAACCAAATCATGGTTTCCATATGATAATAGTAAGTTGGAGCTTCCACGAAGGCTCATTGGCGAAAAAACGTTCGAGAACGTGTACGCGGAAGAAAGGAACGTTTAAACTTTCATCGGAAATTGATGTTTTCGTATCACCGTCGACGGCAACAAGAAAAAAAACGCTGTAGAGCTGGCGCGCCGGTCGTAACGCAGGTGTTCGTTGACAGTCGAATTCCTCTCGATTATCTCCGAATAACTTCGAACAAGCCCGAAAAACGCTGGAACAGTACGTTGACATCCTTCCGTCGGCGTTTTGTATTTCGCGTATTCATTCGCGTCGTAAATCCATAAAATCCGCGGTTTACTCGCGATCGTTTCCGCAAGGATTTATCGCGCCGTGAAGCCGACGAAATCGTTTAACGTCCGGCACGGCGCGCATTAATATCGTCGCGAAAGCGTTTCCGATGGTGACAATTATTTATTACGACGTCGCCGGCGCGGCATTCCGGCACGGTCGTTTAATCTCCGCGGAATATTTCCGGCGGGAAAAGCGGCCGCGTCAAAAAAACCGCCGCGCTAACGCGATAACGAGCGGACGGGGCGCGCTTTCTCGGGCGGAAACCCGCCGCGAGTTTCACTTTAGCAAAATTGCCGTGTCGTGCGGACACGGCCAGTGACGCGGGCGAGCAACGGCCGATGAAAAAGTGCCGAAAAGTAAAACGAAAAACGTGAGAGGATTACGTGAACGATCCTCTTTCACTCGCTTCGGAGAAAGAAGCGGCGCGGCGCGGCGCGCCGAAGAGGATCCGCGAACGGTCCGCTCGCATGACCGTCCATTTCCGCATTCGCGTCACGGTGCAACGATCTGCCGCAGAATTGCCGACGCGTCTTGAGAAATCGCGGACCAGCGGAAGCTACAGCCGGAACACCGGATAAAAGCGCGAGATGAATGCGCTCGTCGATCCCCTGCCCCCACGACGCGCCGTTCCCGGCTCTCAAGCTCGAATCAATCTTAATCGCCAATTAAATGCACTCGACTACGTGCCCAAGAAAGCATTACTTTCTCCGTGGCTTCTGAGCCGGCGATCCTTTCCACGTCTGATCCACTCCGCGATTCGATTAAGCGCAGTTCGCACTCTGCTATTACCTTTCGATTGCCGGCTGCGAAGCGCTTGCGTTTTTACGATCGCAGAATTACTCTGGAGAGGCGGAATCTATTGAATAGGATTGCGAATACGTCGGAGATAGACAGGGTGAGTCGCCAATTATTTTTTCCGCGTGTCTGATTTTTCTCAGGTTTTGTTCAGCGTCGAAACTACAATGACGGTCAAAATCTATATTAAAATATATGTTGTAACGAAGAAGACGCGGTTTCATAATTTTTATTTCAAAATTAACGAAGCTATGAATAGATTGCGGATCATAATGCGAAATAAAAACTATCTACCTCAATTTCAAAACCTCAAACTTGAAATAGTAGTTTTTTTTAGTAATAGATTGCAGGTCTTTATGCAAAATGTCAATAGACATTTTTAATTTGTTAATTAAAAAATTAAAATTAAAATTTGTTAATTTTAATTTTTTAAAATGTCAATAGACATTTTAAAAAAATTGTCTACCTCAATTGCAACAAACTTGAAATAGTGGTAAAATAGTAGTTTCTTTTTCTTAATGCGTCTAGTAGGTTGAAGATAATTTAACAGCTTTCTTAAAGTCTTATAATCTTTCCATCTTTATGTTTTTCTCGTAGACGCATAAAATTCGCAGGTCAGTTGTGAACGCTCGCTTGTACGAAAAGATCGAGTAAACTTCTCATTTCAAGCACACGCTGTAACCAAAATGACTAAAGATCTCAAAAAATTCGATCTTCTCATCCTTACAAAGCAATATTTAATGATTTTTATCATTTTTAACGACTACGTGATCTGTTATGTTATCCTAGACAATTTCGTATTCTTCAGGCATTTGACAAAATCGCTGATTCTGTCTTTCGTGCGATTTAATTGTAAAAATTGAATGTTCGATAGGTAAAAAGACTTTTATATCGTTCAAAGTGTTCAACGCAGACATTTTTAAACGATCTCGAAAATCTACTGAGCAGATCTCCACTGTCATCCTCGAGGCATACTCTATGCAATTAGAGAGAATACGACGAGAATACGTGATTTGTGAAATACCGATGTATCTAAACAACTAACATTGTTATTTTATTTTTAACACTGCAAATAATAACGGCGAATGATCAGATAACCAACGGAGTGTGAACATACCGCGATTTCGACATTTTCAATTCAACGCGCGTGAAACGTCAATTTAGAAAAATTTTCCATCAACTATTCAATCGTTGCAATTATGGCGAAAAATATGTGTCAAAACTTTAAAGTGACTCGCTCAATCTACTCATTTGTGTAGTCATTCTATCGTTTCGTGTTGGTTTTACGGAAACTTCGAGATTACAAAATGTCGTATGAAATGTTAGGTTTCATGCCACATTGATAATTTGGAGTAACCACGATTAATGTAATCTGGAATACTCTCAAGCGTATCGCAATTTATTTCATGGGAAACGGGTGGGCGTTACCTTGACGCAATAAGTCGACATTGTGGCAGAAATGCGTGCACCGTGACCGAGTGCAGTCAATGTTTAACCGTTTTTAGCAATTCTATGTGTATTTATTTAATTTTCTCTTACTGGTTACATGTGGCTTTACATTGTATTAAAATATATATATATATATATATATATATATATATATATATATATACTATATACTATATATATATTACATTAATATTTCTATATTATATTGTATTATAATATATTATATTACCTAAACAAAAATTCAGCAGTTTTTCGGTATTATTAAGCAACTTTCTTCTTTTAATCTATCTCCCCCAAATTTCTTTTCGTCATAAACAAAAACCGGTTCTTTCTTTCACTTGTCTCGCAATAATCATCGAACATTTTAATTCTCTATAAAATCTAATTTTATAACATCGAACGCTGGCAATGAACCCATTGAAACAGATAAACGTTCGAAAGTTTCTCGCTGCGTAAAAACAAATGCTCGTTTTCCACGTATCGCTCTGGCCGCTACAAAACTAAAACCAGAAGTACCATTCATTTCAGTTCGATCGTTTCGTTCGTATTTCCGATCGATTTCGTTCCTACAAAAAATGCGAAAATTAAGCTTTGCCCGTTCCTCGATTGCAATTTACGTATTCCGTTGTAACATCGTTTCGTTAACAACGGCCGTGCCGCGTCATCTCGCAGAATCGACCGAGGCATCCGATCGCGCCGCGATATTTCATCGCGCACGTTTAACGGATCCGTCATTGCCGATGTCAAGCATTGTTTCGCCGTCGGTTATGTAAAAAGTTATGCGATGCGGGAACCGCGAGTTACACGCGATACATAACCACGACGAAACGCGAAAGTGTGCGCGCGGCTCGGGCTCGTCTTATTAAGCGAGCGGAGACTTTCGTGAAAGTGAAAAAAATCGCGACGATTCCGCCATGCGTGAATTATAGCTGTGTACGTAGGCATCGGCTCCTTCCTGCATCGGGATCCCGTGTACTTCCGGTTTTCTATCGACGTTTCAGTAATAAGAGGAAAGTTTCCCCTCGTCCTGCTTCTTTTTTTTTTCTTCTCTCCTTCCTCTCGGTTTTATACCCGGCGCGCCGACTCTGTGTTCGGGAGCTTACGATGATATTACAATCCCATTAACTTTTACTCGGACATTATTTTTTCGTCTGCGACCGATTCGATTACCTCGTACGTATCGCCTGTTATGTCAGACATGGACGAACCTCCGGAACACTTTCATCGGGACCGACGATGAAAGTTATTCGTGAAACGACGCTCGTAAGCGCTTAAACGTTCACGGCGGCGTTTATTGGCGGGCTCGCGAAAGTCCGATGATCTAATTTTTAATGCACCGCGGTAATCTGCTTGACATCATCGTCGTTGAATCATAGTTGTCGCGCGGAATCTTAGAAAATCCTGCGACGGTTACGCAGCTTTTGGGATCTTCGAAATCCGAGCCGGCTGTTTCTCCCGTTCTTATTCACTCGGGAAAACTTCGGAATAAGATTGACACGCACATCCGACGATCTACGCGAAGAAAACCACAAGTTGTTTCACATTTCAGCCACTCGGCTGGCGCAACGTAGGTGCGAATATTTAATGTTCCTCCTTCGAATCACGTTACGTGCAATCCCTCCAACGCACTGCATGCTTTCTACACTTCCATTTTACAAGAAATCATTTCCCTTCTTCGCACTATCAGCTGATTAATTGTTCTCGAGGAGAACTCTTAGCAACGCTCGCGTCGATTCCTCGACGTTCGAGGCATATTGCGGCATTTCGCAGTGTTCCGCTCGATGAATAGAAATTCGACGTGTGAAATCACATAATTTTTCTGTCATAATTATATTTAACTTGCATATTAACTTTCGCTGAATACGTTAGAGCCTCTCTTATCCGAACGATTATTTTTGTAATATCCTGATATCGAGACGCGTAAGTGCGGTAACGTATTTAAATAATACAATGATCAGATAATGAAACGTTTGGACAACAGAGTACTGTAAAAATAAATGTTCGTATAAGGGAGTCTCTTGTTAAAATTAAAACGCGATGTCTGTTACTATCTCATATTTTTTAATTTCCATAAGTTGTCTTTAACATTGCAATACCTTCGAAATTAATAAGTAATTTTAATACAATAGCAACAAATTGTCCCAATCTTTTACATAAAATGTTTATCAACTTCGAGGTGATTCTAAAAAGAAAAGGTATCGAGAAATGTACACGTAATTTTTTGTACATTACTTTTGGACAAAATTACAAAAAGAAAGAAACTAATGACAAAAAAATTGTCAATACATACAAAGTTATGATTATTTGTTACGAGCTCGTATACGCTACATTGGCACAGGAAACATTACTCGATACTCAATTAACAATAACAAGCAGGTACATACTCGGTAAGAGTTAAAGGTGACTACGATCATTTTTTATGATATTACATATATTTTTTGGCGCCAATCTATGCATCTTATACTGTCAAAACAATTGAGTTAGACCGTGGGTCGAAAATTGATTACCTTATCAGTTATCATATTTGTCCGAAACGCGCGTATGATTGAAACACTGTGCAATCGTCCGAAGACATAAGATCTGCTTTTTCGAGAAACGCGTTTGCTATAATTCCCGAGGATGTTACGTTTCCATGACGGAGAAGAACAACAGTTTCTCAGCTGAATCGCAGTGAAAGCAAGCACGCTACGTTGCTACCAGTTGAACGCTCGCTGGATTAGCATTTAAATAATATCTGGGTATTCAACACGACCGTCCCGAAGGCCGAACAAAATCGGCCCGCGGCAATTATAAAAATCCGTTCCGCCGGTTAAACATCGATGAAACGACTACGTATCGTTTATCGTGTGCCGGAAGTAAGCGACAGAGCGCCGCAACAGGCGGCCGAAGGATCCGTTTGGAAATTCGCTCTCACTTCTCTAGGATCGATGCGATTTGCACTTGTAAACACGCACGCATACACGGAGGCGAGACGCGACGCTTTTTCGCATGTGTGCACCGCGATCACTCGTGCACCCGACGAATGAATCTTTCATGGAACAACATGACTTTCCGTCATTCGTTCCGTGAATGATAAACTTTTAAAGGTCCCGAAGAAATCCTTGGAAAATGCATGAGACTCGTAAATGTTTTCCGTTATTAATGGCGACCACGGATTTCATGCGTCCATGGTAAAATCGAGTGGCTGCGATTTGCAAATGGACGGGAAATTAAAGAAATTCAGAAATGTTAATGTATTATCTTTGATCCGTTGATATGATTAAAGAGAATGACTGGCGTATTACTTTCGATCCATTAACATAATTAAACTTTCTATTTCTTGAAATTGGTGCACACAATTTTTATACTGCACAATAATCCGCAGTCTATTAATGTTATCGCTTCTCGGCCTTATGGCTAAGATCAAAGTGTAGTCTATTAATGTTGACCGAAGTGGTAGAAACATTCCTTGGATTTCTCTAAATTGATGCAAAGATACGCGTAACGGTAGACGATAACATCGCGTCAAAAGAAAATTAAAAATGACGTCACAGTGCTACGAACTTGTCAAGTACGTATTTAATTCATATCTCAGACAATCGATGCAGACAATTGTTATTTTGCGCTGAGAGATTCTATTCTAGTCCGACTGAGTATTTTCATTCTTAACGCGTTGATCACCGACTCACGATCAAACACCACATAAACCCGACGACATTAAAGCAATTTATTTGACAGCGCAAAGACGGTAAAATTACACATCATATTATTAACACCAAACGATGTCTAACAGTGACCGGTATATATCGTCTTATCAAGACCGAATTCACCTAGATTTCTTACAATTTTTATAACGTGAATGTTCATTCTTGTGAACTTGACATTCCACAGTTTTCAACAAATTGAACAGCTCGTGACGAATTCAATCGTACAGAGCGAAACATGTCGGAGATCTTCATTCTCGTTAACTTAACACTCCATAGATCTAGAAAAGTTAATCGCGTTGTCAGTCGCACGGAACGAATAATTTCAACAATCTCACGACGGGAGAAAATCAAAATCGAAAATCGAAGGTTGAAATCGAAATGAAAACCGCATGAACCGACCTATGACCTTACAACAGTTATAAGTAGACCGCGGAATTTTGTGCTCGATAAAAATGTTCCAAGACGACCGTTAGAATCGGCGATTAAATGAAAATCGATTGTTCCTTGCGATAATTTTGTTGCGCTAAGAATAAAGCGCGACAAAATATCGTGAAAAATTTTCTCTTTGCGTCTTTACAATTTTATATAAATATCTCGGCGACTCATTTTTGCCACGAGTGCATAAAATCCGCGAGTCTAGTTGCGGGAGTGCCCATAAACTGTTTGAGGAACCGAAACCGATATCATAACAGTTTCCAACCCCTGATTCGCGAGAGGCAGAACAATGTTCGGGGAAAACGGTGGCGCCAATGAAAGGCGAGGTATATCCAGGAGTTTCCGTGACGGGGAGATCTGAATCGCGTAAATTCAGAGGCTGAAACCCATTATCGAGTTTCCCCCGCGGCCAACCGACCCCCTCCCCCGTTTAACCCCCGTTCATCCCCCGTTCGCAGGCTCGCTGACGGAACCGTAGGGAGGAGGAGCCTTTCATCCAATGCTGCGGGTGTCGGGGCGCGACTGTGAAGCGAAGGCAATTATCGTAGCGAAACTTGAACGTGGCGGCTTCGAGGTTGGTCGACGCCGAGACTCACAACGGTGTGGGAGTGAGTGTTTGGCGTCTGATACGACGGGTCAGGTCCCGGGGGATTCTCAGGGACTCAAACGGGACTATCCCCGGCGCTCTCGTCGCAGTTAATTACGGAGTCCTCCTCCTCGTTCTCCTTCTACTCCATTTCCCTTAGCCCGGCGACTCCTTCCTTGAGCCCGTATCACTATCGGGTCTTCCTCTTCATTGTTGGACGTTGACCTCTCTCTCCTCGCAGCCCTTTTTCATGCCTTCCGGTACGCCTAATCGCCTCCCGATCGAATTATGCATCCGTTAGATTTACACGAGCGCACGTGAAATCGCCGATTTCTTCAGAATCTTCTTCATCTTTTCAAGCTTATCGATTAAATGGATTTTAACAGTAAACCAATCACGGTAATAAGTACCCGTTTCTTATTTAATATACTTGTATAAATTCCATTGTGATAAAAACTTCACGAAATCTAGACGATTTCGATCTTCTCGCTTTTATGAGGCAATGGAAGTTGATGCAGATGATTTTGTTTGTGCATGAAGTATGCTGTCATTGTTCCTAAATGATTGCTTCTTATAGATTATTTCATTGCTCACGTTGCTGTGAGATGATAGACAGTAGAACCTGGATATTTTAATTCATTGTTATTTAAACGTGTTGCACCATAGCGTGCTGCATCATAGATCGAGGTAAGGCAAATGTACATAGAACTCAATTTGTTGTGCCAATCAGTAAAGATTTAATCTAGCACTATTTGGTTGAGTAACTGTGCTTTTTTGGGTTGTTTGATATGTAACTTCGTTTTTTCAACAAAATTTCGTTTTGCTAGGGTGTCAAGCACTTGCCAATAAAAACCAAGACTCCTACGAGCAAGACTTCTAGCAAAATGTTGAAGAAGTTTCGACATCGCTGAATCTGCCATAGATTTGAAAAATTGATCTATGGTCTTCTTTCGTTGTTTTAATGGTGTTTCGAATGAAAGTTGCACAGCCATCTTGACAATAATATAAAATAAATTTTACACAAGAATTTTATAAGACCGAATTTGTTTCTCATTCTTGTTCCATAAAATCGCCAAAAAACAATCGTACAACTTAACTTCAATCTTCGAAGCTATGTCAGATTCAATCACGAAAAACTGCATCAGATCGCGACATTTTTAATAGTCTTCTAACAAACGTATAATAAGAATAAACTTACTCGAAAGAGAATGAACGATGAATTTTGCGTTTGAAATTTGAACGCTCCAAAATGAAATTGCTCTCAAAAACTACGTTTGTTGTCGTCTAATTCTTTGGCACGAAATTATAACATTTTCAACGATGTCCCCGTTACATCATGGATTCTGGTTATAAAAAACCACAACTTTTCACTTCCCATCATAAACTAACATGATATTGGATCGTTGTGCACAGAGTAAAGTATGCAAGTCATATTTAATGACCTAAAAAATGATTTTACTTCCAATCTTTCAATTCCATGAAATTGAATCGCGAGTCAAGGTTTTTTAGATATTGCGAACTTTTTGAAAATGTTAAAGTGTTGAAATACTTTTTGGCGGCACTGTAAGTGGCTTCGACAATCAGTGGACGGCAGAGAGTATCCCCCTGTGGGAATTCGAGCGAGCGAATCGTAGCGGGATTGAACGCTTGAAATGGAATAATATCCAATAATCTGGCGGCTGAGAGAACGGGATAAAAAGGGACGTTTTATCAGAACATCGCAGTAACCGAGCGGTGCCCGACCATTTCCGCTGGCAACAGTTCGCTGGTCCGTCCGTCCGTCTCCCCCCTGGCGAAATTAATTATTGATTTCGGATACGGGCGTTCACAGTCCGAAAGCTTTTAATCGAAAACGAACCATCCGTCGCGTTCGTTTCCGTTCGCATGCGAATCCAACAGCGACAAGGTCCGGGAGCTTATGTGTGCGCCGCCTTTCAGAAAAATACCACTTCCGTAGATAAAATGGCACCGACTGGAGAACACCCCTATTGTCGATCCGTAGATTTTTACGTATTATGTTACGAAATTATTGCGCGGTTTTCTCGCGACCAAAAACAGATTAGTATTGCGAATGTTACGGAGAAACGTATGGTCATCCTCTTTTTAGTTATTCCATGGGGTATTCCAATCTTATTCCATTCGAGTAAAATGGTCGGAGTTCTTAATTAAAATACTCTGTGATCGATGTCAATTTTGTTGCTTCGTTAGAGAATGCGGAAATTGCAAAATTTTCCAAATTCATAATTTTTTTAAAAGCTGTCGCGATTCGAAATCCCAGGCCATTTCAAAGTCATTTCTTCTTTTAATTCGTTCAAATTGCCATGTTCCTCTGAATTAGTAAATAATTAATTGTACTAATACAACTGCATAATTGTGTACAGTTCTTTATAATTTGTTTTACTAACGCGTTTCGTTGCAGTTAATTTGAAAAATGTTTGAAATTTGATCACGTAAACGTGCTGCAAGCTATCTATGATATTGAATTAAAGAATTATGAATGTACCTCGGAACATGTTCGTTCACGAAAATACTTGAACAAATCGAAACGATGTAAAAATATAACTTACGATGGAGGATTTACTGTAATGTACGCGTGATCAATAATCGATCGATGATTTTCAAGTGTAATTTATTCAAAAAAAGTCAGAACTTTCTGAACAATGTAATATGGTGAGATAAAATTGGAAAATGTCCTAAAAATATTGTTTTATTCTTTGGAAGTAAGCAAATATCTTCGTGAACGATTGCACATAGTAACTTTACGAAAACAATGTACTATGAACAAGTATACGAATAATATGAAAATAACAAATATAAACCATATAGACTAAAGAGAAATAAAATCAAAAAGCGTGAAAAATAAAATATATAAATATACATGAACATAGTACACGAATGAATGATCGAATAGGTTGAACACGATCTTTTATTACTAAGGATAGAAAAAACAGTTATAGGATAGGAAGTAAAAACCTTGAGAAAATGAAGCTTTTCTGAATCCTTCACTCGTTAATGGATATGGATGGGACTGGACCGGAGGTATTGGATCCTGATCTTAACGAATCATCTCTTGACGGTTGTAGGTAATCGATTAACTAAATTAAAAGTTGAAGAAACATATGAATCATGTACATATTAATGTAATTGAAATGAAGTTTAAGTACTACTTTATAAATGATACGACCATGATTAAATTCGACACTGTGATACCAAAAAGAAAGTTGATTTCAATGTGTTAGATTCTACGCACAAACATAAAAATTGGGAATTCGTGTAAAGGATTGATTGATATTATTAAACCTATTTCTTTACTATCATTAATTCTGTTTTAGCAAAGAAAAAAAAAGAAAAATATAAAACCATTCATTGCATAGAAATTACATATTCTTTATGTGAAAAACGTATGTATAATTTGCAATTATACAGCATTCATATTTCTGCTGCAAGTATTTTCATGTACCAATGTCAATTAATTCAACATGTATATTAAACATTATAGGGTTTAAGCAATGTCTTTAATCACCTCCTGTAATTCAGGTTTTGTAAACATGTGAAATAGTTTCTCAGGTGTCATTGTCATTACTTCTATGTTAGTGTCATTCAGTTTCTCTTCCATGACCTGCTTCAATATTTTTAAGGCAGCTTTGATTGCTTCTTTAAGCGTCATAGACTGAAATCAATGATAAAACAATCAAATAACATTTTTGTCATTTCTGCTATAATCAGTTATTTGCAGCACAAAATATTAATGGATAATTATAATATACTTCTTGTACTTACCTTGTGATATACTTCTTGTAGATTTTGTTGTGCACCTTCGCTTCCTGAACCGATGGCTTTTGCGTCGAACTCGATGAAAGTGCCTGAGGGATCTATGTGATATAATTGAGGTCCTTTTTCATCAATTCCAGCAAACAACATTGCTACACCAAATGGTCTGGACATAGCACCGCCATCATCATCTCTATCTCCAAATCGAATAGCTAAATTCGATACTGCCTGTGCGGTGGATTCTACAGACATCTTTTCGTTGTAAACAAACCAATGGTTTTGACATTCTGCTCTAGCACGATCGATCATTGTCCTAGAGTCAGCTATTAAACCAGACGCAGCACATCCAATATGCTTATCAATTTCTACAATTTTTTCTACCGTTGTAGGCTCCATTAAAGAAGAAGTTATACGCTTTTCAACGGCTAACACTACTCCCTCAGATGTTGCAATCCCAATGGCAGTAGAACCAAGTTTTATCGCTTCTATAGCATATTCAACTTGGAATAATCTCCCTTCTGGGGAAAAAGTGTTAACACCATGATCATACTCTGAGCGTGTTAGAAACATCTGAAAGTAAAAGTACATTCATAATTAAAGATTATCCCACGTTAAAATAGATATTCGTCAGTGTTTCATAAAACCAACTATAATTGATTTGTAATGTTTATCGTACTGATTACAGTTAGACACAAAGTTTTAGGTTATGATATATCATTTTATGTATAAACAAAGTTATTATTACTTTAATAACAATGTGTACGAGTGACACATTTTTAATATAATTCACATCATATTTCTGGAACAATTTTAATTTAAAAATGAATGAAATATTCAGTATGTACCTAAATAGGTGTGAGGTTAGATTGGAATGACATAGCAAAACGATCAGATTTACTTTACTGACAAGTAAACACAAAGAATTAAATCTATTTTTTTATTTAATTCATTTCTTAAACAATAAGGATGTTTACCTTCAAGTTCTTCCTTCACTTCTGTTTAAGTTCCTCGAAAATTATTTTAAGCCGACTTGACAAACGCTAGTCACGGAGGGACTTGAATTTAATGGCGGGGATAAATCCAGGGACGTGATCTTC
Source organism: Megalopta genalis (assembly GCF_051020955.1). Taxonomy (NCBI): domain Eukaryota; kingdom Metazoa; phylum Arthropoda; class Insecta; order Hymenoptera; family Halictidae; genus Megalopta; species Megalopta genalis. The sequence goes on along the minus strand of NC_135018.1, from coordinate 14,622,955 downwards.
GTTCGTGGTTCCTTGTATATTTTATGCACTGTTACAGTTTTTTTGTTAAACATTTTATTTTCTTTCTAACAATATTTTTAATTAATCGGAAAAAGCTATACAAGTTGTCATCAGTTTTTAACTTTTATAGAATTTTCCGAAGAAAATACATGCGATATGAACTTAATATGGACGAACCGAATTTACAGCGACGTAGACAGTTTTTGTGTATTTTGTCTATGGTTTATAGTATGAATTGTATTTGAACAGGGTGGCCGAATTGTAATGAGTAAAATAGTTTATAAAATTCATTGTAAATGAATTTGTCAGTGATTTATTATAATGAATACTAGAAATATTGATCTTTTACCTCAATTTGAATCTGCTTTTACTGAACAAAAGTGGGACAAATTGTTAACTCTCCTTAACCCTAAATCATTTGGAACTCTTCAATCGGAGTATGATTTCAAATATTATGCGAATTTGAAATATTAATTAAATTTAATAAATCGTTAAATTTTCAGGGAGGTGATAGCTTTTCCAATCGTAGCAAAAACTGCAGAAATTCTTACAACAAAAGATCTTCATGTCCCGAACAATATAAAGATCGCATGTTTGAAATGCTTGGGAAATACTTGTTTTAATGCCTATACACATAGGGAATATAAATCAATTGATATTCAACCTGGAATGTGCTGTCATGAATTATATTCCAGTTTAGTTACAAACAATGGAAGTTTGAAACACATAGGAAGCTTAAATTCTTATCCATTCCATTCACATTTTCCTTATGAAGGAATTATAAAATGGACAACAGACCTCATCAAGTCGTGTAAAATTGACGAAGATACAACAGACGAACAAATAGAAATACTTAGATTAAGTATTCAATTTTTATGCAATTTATTCTCATTTGCATACAAAGATAAAAGTTCCCTGGATGAACATAATATTCCCAAATTTTTATGCGACCCTACTTTGAAAGATATAATAAGAAATTTAACTCAGTCGGAGCATACTCCACTTGTTAGAGTTTCATGTATATTTATTCACAACGCCTTGAAAGAATTCCAAGGTCAGAGTTTTACGAACCAAGAGAAAATCCTATTGTGTTCGCAACTTTTGAAACCAATTAAAGAAGGCTTCGATAGTGCAAAGAAAGCTCTGATGAATCTAATTTGTCAAGCAGATGTACTAAAGAATGCATACAATAATTTAAGTGTTGAGGATAGATTATATTTATTAGAACTGGTATATAGTGAAATCCCTGATGCCTTGTGTAGTTCTAAGGAGGAGCTTCAATTTACAGAAGACATATTTCTATTTCTATCTGAAAGATTTTGTAAAATGAGTGACTTAATCTTGAAAACCGCTGATTCATACTTAGACAATATGGAGCCAACAGAAATCATTATCCTTCTTGATATTCTTGGGTCTGTGACCTCTGCTTCATACTTAAAGGATAATAGATCTTTACTTATTAATTGTACATGTAATTATGCTTGCATCTAAATGTTTACTTCCACAATTTAGCAAATACCTAACAGTGTGTGTTTCACAGATCTTTTGAAATCTATACAGGAGATTGGGAAAGCATCAAATAACTACTTCACTCCGATGCAAAAGCTTAGCGATGTAGCTCAAATGATGCAAAATTCCAAAATCAATGAATCAGAAGAAAATCCAACCACGGAGAAACTTCAGAAAACCGAAAACAAAGGAACAGAAGAGAAGAGAGATTTAGACGGTCACCCTGCTTTTGGTTTCAAAGCCGGGTTGATAAGAATTATTGGAAATATGGTGCACAGGAACGAAAAGCTCCAAGACCTGGTAAGTACAAATCTGTTTCACTCGCTTTTAGATTAAATCTTCATACCTTGCTATCTTAATAAAATACCGAATCACTAAACAAACTGCAAAAGGATGCTTAAAATCAGGCAATTTTTAGAATTTTCTTTTTAAGAAAACTATAAAGTGATGATTATTAAAACTTTCAAGATATTTTAGTTAATGTTCAAGGAATAAGTTTTCATTCGTTCCATCAAAAATATCTTTAATGTCTAAGCCCCTTGCAAATAATAGTCCGAGTTTAATAAAAATCAAGGTAAATAAAAATCATACCATATGCTCCAGATGTTTAACAATACCTAAGAAAATTGTTCATTATTTGGGTATTATAAAAAAAGAGTATGAACGCAATAACGACTGTAGGAAAGCAATCGCGTTACCCTCTGTCGGCACAGCGAACACCATCCGAAGATTACGTTCTAGATCATGCGACCCGTAAAGTGGCGCCTCTATGCGAAAGCGGTGATCCATGCAACTGCTACGTAGAATTCTATATCGATGAGAGAAATCCTGGTAAGAAACAGACGATTGGGCAAGGAAGCTCTTGAACCTCTTACAAGCCTCGTTCGCTTTCTGTAGTCTCGTCTTTCAGACAATTATTCATTCATCAACCGGGTCCATGTAAGACCGCTCCGCTCCATAGATCATTCTCTGACACCTGAAAAAAAAGAGAGAGAAAGAAGAAATGAAAAAGGATGGACGTTCAGTTGTAAATAAGGTTCTCGGTGCTCGGTTTTTATCGCGCCTTATGCGTACAGGGTCATGAGTGATCGCCATTGCCCCTTATTGATTTCATCTCTTCTACGACGGAGATAGGGTACAAAAGAATGAGCGGATCGCGCGTTGCGCACTGTTCAGCCGCGAACAAAGGAAAATTAAGTATCCTGTCCGGCGTCGAAGACGCGGCAATTTGGCTGGCATCGGATACCACGTTAATATATTAGCGGGATCGAAGTACGACCGCTTTCTGTTACGTTCGAATAATTTTATTGGCACGGCCGCAGAAGCGCGAATACGAGGTCTCGATGCTGTTGCCGGCTCGGCTGTTTCTTCTTCCTCCACCACCGCTTCTTTTTCCCTCGGGTCTCTTTGTGTTTTTATTTGTCCTTTTCCAGGTGTCGAAGGCGATCGTGTTCTTAAATTTCGTTCTGTAAACACGCGTACCCGGCCGTTCTTCATGCACGGTCGCGAAACGCTTATGGTCGCGCCGCGATCGCTCGTAAAATTACGCGCGCCGATCTTCTGTTACAGTGTTAACAGATTCCCGGCGTGTTCGCGACTTGTTTCGCTGGGAGCAGTCGCGATAATAACACTCCTGTGCGCTGGCACGTTTATGACAACCAGCCGATCATTTTCGAGAGTTTATTTCGCCTTCGATCGCCGTCGATCGATCCTTTTTTCTTCCTTCCTCGATCGTGATCTTGAACGCGATCCTCGATTTTGCAAAAGTTTCGTCGATGGGCGAAAGTGCAACGACTGCAGCATGAGATACGCGCAGCTCTCGCATTCTTACCTGCTAATCGGCGAAATATACGGTAAATTCTCCCAAATTGTTCATTTTTGTGTTCAAGTCAAGGGTCGAATAGAGAGAATTTACTGTAGTAGTGGAATAAATCCTCCCAAATTGTTCATTTTTGTGTTCAAGTCAAGGATCAATTAGGGAGAATTTACTGTAGTTAGTGGAATCAGAATATATTTACATACGTTGAAAAATTTACTGACTCGTTTTGTGGTGAATTTTACTAGGCTTTGCAGGATTTAAACAAATTGGAGGAGTAGTCACTAGACTGCGGATTTTATGCATTTACAAAAATAAATAAATATATAAATATGTCAATTACAAAACTGTAAAAATTTGAGAAGAATTCAACCGTACTGATCATATTATTGTCGACGTATTGAAATGGTTAAAAGAAAAAATGTATTTTCACCTTACTTCTGCCTCGAACAATCGACACATACAAATCCGCAGTCTAGTAAACACTGTCTTGACACTAGAACTACCAGACGGTTCGAAATGACATGACAATTTCGTCCGCAATTATTAAAACCATCAAAATGTTTTCGCGTGAAATCTCTGAGCGAACTCATCTATTGAAGTACACGTAACAATAAAAATTGCGCTTCAGCAAATGCATTCCTGTCGTTATTAGACATGTATAAAGCAACATAAATCGGTCGTGTCTGATGCTCGGTACATTTACTGTTAAATTATAACTTTTCGCTTTCCTAGTGCCGCTCCTATTAAAAAATATTCCTACACGGAAAAGAAAACTTATATTTATTGTATACGTACGTTTGTATGCTAAGCATTAACAACAAACAACAATAGAATATTGTCCGAAATCTTCACCATCGCGATGTGACAATTTTACTCTCTAGCAACGAATTATGCTTGACTCGTAATCTCGTAGTACAAAAGAAATAACGTCCAATGCAATTGAAAACCTAGAGAAACAAGCATCAGAGCACCTGAATTAGTTATTTAGCTATTTAAAATAACTAGAAGCAACTGACAATATTATTTACTGTTTGAAAGCTTCGCTGCAATTCGACCTAGTTTTTCCATCCATTTCAATCGCATTTCGTTCGCGTTACGTCGAAACCAACAAAATTCAGAGTTCTAGAGGATCGAGTGTCACGGTAACCAAATTGATTTGTGGACAACATGGCGCTCGGTTGACAAATATTAGGTCTACCGAAAAGTTCTGTCCGATAGTGTCACTTCAAGTTTCAATCCATATGCACATGTTGATTTGAGACATATACGACTATCTCTCTTTATCATTGCATTTACGCGCATGTACTCTCCCAAATAAACTGAAACAAAGATGTCTCGTGTCATTATTAAGCGAGACGCGATCGTGAAAACATGGCTACCGATGATAATGCCAGACCACATGCTGCTTCGGCGACTCGTCAGAAAATCGCAGAGCTAGGCTGGGAAATTCTGTCGCATCCACCATACTCCCCAGACCTAGCACCCTCCGATTATCACTTGTTTCTCTCTTTGCAAAACTTTTTACAGGAAAAAAAATTCAAAACTGAAGCTGATGTCAACCAAGCACTAGTCGAGTTCTTCGCCTCTAAAAATAAATCATTTTTTAAAAATGGAATTTACAAGTTGCCATCGCGCTGGCAAGAAGTCATAAGTAACGATGGAAAGTATATTTTATAATAAAAATATTATTAAATGTATGAAAATTGTGTTATATTTCAATTCAAAAACGGACAGAACTTTCCGGTAGACCTAATATAAGGCGAGCGAACATGTTGTTCTGATCGCGCGTTGTTCCTGGTCGTCGCGCGGATTTTACGCGGCGTCAAGGATTTTTACATACGACGTAATAATCGTGTAATATTTAATGCGTGCTCGGCTGTGGCCGGGGGCATAAGTTGTGACGACGTTTGGATGGTTTTCAGCTCCGTGAAATGGACGTGATACCTCTGCTCCTGGACTGTTGCAATATAGACGCGAGAAATCCCCGTAAGTATATATTGCCGATTCGGTTCTACGTGGTTTATCATATATCGTGATTACCGTCTGCGTCGGCCGAATGATATTTTAACCAATTAACGGCGGCTATTCCGCGACACGATTAAATTTTCTTTAACGCCCAGTTATAATGCAATGGACGATCTTCGCGGTGCGGAATTTATGCGAGGCTAATCCGGGGAATCAAGAGATCGTTCGGAATTGCTCCAGGATCGGAGTCGTCGAGAACAACGTGCTGCAAGAAATGGGCATGACGCTGCACGAGGACGAAACTGGTCGGCAAGTTGGCGTCGTGCCTCTGGTTCGTCACGAGTAGACTGCCAATTGGAAACGTTTTCCACCCAGGCTAACCGAATATAACATAATATATTCGATTGTTCTAATGTTTTTTTAGTATTTTAACCCTTTGCACTCGAAGCCATTTTATCTGTAAATCTGAATTAATTTTTCCGACTTATGGTATTTCCATTTTATACGACAAAGTGCATTCTACGCGTATGAAATCTATAGTCTCGCGACTCGTATAACAGTTAGACTTTTAACCATTTTTTTACGTCTAGTCTTTTGTAATATAAAAATTATCTTGGAACGCGATGTAACAATTTTTTAATGGCGCCTCAGAGTCACCACTTGAGTGCAAAGGGTTAAGTTTCAGCTGTTCCTTTCTATTTGCCTATTCATATATCACTAGTCTACTGTAAAAACGAGATGTACGAGATGGCATTATATTAATGAACATCTTTATGCGGAATAGAAGTTTTGCAGATCAGTTGCAAAATAATTTGCTTTAATAATTTTCATTGAATTAAATAAATTGAAATTAGTACACCAACGTTCTTAGCTTCTTCGAAACTCGTCGATGTTTCAAGCTTCATACACCTATTTCTCGCCATAATCGCATTTTCGCAGTCTGATAATGAATCTATTGGGATAAAAGTAGATGATCCGTCGAGTAGAAAATTATACTCTAGTGCCTTTTATTTACACGATCCATCAAAAAAAAAAAGTAAAACACGCTAGTGTTTATGTTGTAACATACTCGCCACGAACTTGAAGCAACAATGCAGGAGAAATATTACACAAAGCTATTTAATCCTTTTGGATCGACGAAATCGTACGAACACGAAAATGTTCGGAGTTCGATTTTCATAGCGGCGACTAAACCTAAATGACCGTAAATCTTCGCGCGAAATGAAAACGTTGTGCATCAGTTGTGCAATGAACAGCTATTCAATGGCGATTTATTTCTCGTAATTGACAAGTTGAATTGGAATAATGCAACAGGTCTTAAATTCTCCCGACGTTTGTACGGTTCCGTGTAAACCCATAACAATCGTAACAAATAAATCGAAGTTATTCCACGATCTCCAGAAAGCGAATAAAACGTTTTGCACGAAAACACGAAGATCATGATCCCTGTCCCAATCGTCCATCGGCGTTCGCATAAAGCTCGACGATCGCATTTCTCGCGAACACGATCGCCGGCCGTGTGCGATTACACAGCTCCTGTTAATTATTTGACTATTTACTGGCGTGCGACCGTACGTGCGCCTACTATCAATAGCTCACCGGTATCGGTGATCTCTTTATCGCGAGTTAGGCGCAATAATTATTCGAGGGTTAGGCCGGCCGCGCGCGTATCCGCGCCGCGTGTCGACGGTAAAATAAGCCTGCAATTATAGCGTACATGATAGGCACCATTACATGAAATATGATATCGTATTGCATAAAGAGACATTATATCTGCATTCATGGCCGAGTGATTTACGGTACAATGAGAGCCGCCGCGGAGTTCACGGTCTATTAGCAGTTACAAATGCAGCTGCGCCGGCCTGTGTATCGTAATCGTCATGCGAATCCGTTTTTCAACGTGAATCCGCCGAGCGTGATCGATCGCCGGCGCGAAACGACGCAAAGCGGCGATCACGGTCCTTAACTTTCTAGAGCACCATGATTTTTCGGATCTGTAAAGCTCGACGTTGGGTCTACCGGACTCGTTAAAATGACCGCGTGCGATTGATAACATTTTATTGGGTTGGCAACTAAGTAATTGCCGATTTCAGTTATAGATGTCTCTCACTCCCATTTTTATGATATCCGTAAATGTTATATTATAAAATTATTATTATTATTATTATGTTATTTTTTATTATCCGTGAATGTTAGCAACTGGACAAATTGAATGCAGCGGTCAAGGAAAAGCGACCACAATGCTATAGTTAGCTTGCTGACTTTTTTAACACCCAAAAAATATAGTTCAAATGTTATTTCAGTTTTCTAAAATGGCACCAAAATGGTACCAGCAGCATACAACAGATAGTTTTTGCATGGCACCAGCGTGGTGCCACCGGACGGCATAGTGTTAATATTGAAACCAATAAAAGGATTAGCTTCAGTCTCAACGAGGAGGTTTTGATAATATATTGGGTTGGCAACTAAGTAATTGCCGATTTCAGTTATAGATGTCTCTTACTCCCATTTTTATGATATCCGTAAATGTTATATTATAAAATTATTATTATTATTATTATTATGTTATTTTTTATCATCCGTGAATGTTAGCAGCTGGACAAATTGAATGCAGCGGTCAAGGAAAAGCGACCAGAATTGGTCGATCGTAAAGGTGTCATTTTCCAGCAGGACAATGCTAGGCCGCACACGTCTTTGTCCACTCGGCAAAAATTGATGGATATTGGTTGGGAATTGATGTTACACCCACCATATAGCCCTGATCTCGCGCCATCGGATTACCACTTATTTCGATCCCCGGACAACTCCCTTCGTGGTAAAACTTTTAACGACGATGACGCTGTAAAATCTCACTTAACTCAGTTTTTGGCCGAAAAGGATCAGACTTTCTACGAGCGTGAAATTTTCAAGTTGTCGGAGAGATGGGCAAAAGGTCATCGAGCAAAATGGAAAATACATTACAGATTAAACTTTATCCCAAGTAAAAAAAAATTTTTATTTCATTGAGCAAATCGGCAATTACTCAGTTGTCAACCCAATAATTTACGATTATTCCGATCGCCGAGATACATTTACGAGTAGACCGCGGATTTTATGCATTTGCAAAAAAAAGGTGGTAGTTGAAACGATAAGAAGACCGAATGAATTTACGAGCGTCGACGTACCGAATGGATCATGTCGATATTATTTAAGAAAACGATGGAGACAATTCTTATTTTGCAGAAAGATCCGTCGTCTGTTTACGTGTTTATTTATTCTTGCCTGTTCCATCGTAAGACTCGTTAAAAATCCGAATAAATATATCATCGGTACTTTTATAAAGTAATGGAAAACAGTTGCCACCAGCTTCCTAAGACAGAAGATACAGCCAGCAATTATAGGAAACGCGCTCGGGAGTCTGCATAAAGTGATTTTCGTGTTATATTAATTTCATCGTTTTTCCTCGGTTTCTCCGGAATATAATTAGTTTTCGGTCTGTTCGACGCAGGGCTCGTTAATTATCCCATTTTTCCCCGTTTTATTATCATCGATAAAATGCCGCGTGTCCGGAGGAAAATAAGAAAGCGAAAAGTTTCAGAAAGAAGCAAAGTTGAAAGTGGCTCTCTAAAGGCATTAAATTATGAAGAAAAAAAAAGGACACTTATGAAATTTTACGAGCATTTAAGCAGTACGAATCTGTCGAAATGAAAGCGGTGCGCGCCCGACAAGTATTGCGGCTACCGCTGGCTCGTTTAATTGAACCCCCTTAATTGACACCGCGACCGATCTGTATTATTAATATCCGTTAATGTATATCATTATCTTTCTCACTCTACGCGCAAATCGATTTAAGCGGATGTACCGAGCCGATCGCCATTTTCCTTTCTAATGGAAATACCACCGACGTCGCGGCGGGCTGTCGACGGTATCCAAGATACGCGCTGTTTCAGATTCCAATAGAAATCGACGGATAATTAGATCGGTATCTGCGCGGACGTGTATATACATATTCGTTGGACACGAGTCACGTTGTGTAAACGCTTTACAAAATCTAATGATACGTTTCTGCTAATAGACGGACACGTGATTCACAATCGGTGCGTGCACGGCCAATCGCTCGGTGATTTACGATCCATTGTGAGCAAAGAATTGTAACGATTCATTATCATTCGCTGCTTCGTTGCGTCACGCTGGCCAGTCGATTTGTTTCGCCGATTTTAGCTGGTTTTCGATTGCGTATTCATCGCGAGGCGATGTTCCTTCCCGGATAGCTGGAACGTCGTCTAGAAGACGTCTTTCAAGACGCCTGGTTCCGCAACGTAAGACGTTCCGCGGACGTTTGTCGGACGTTCGCAGGACATTCGGGACTGCAGCGAAATATACGCACGGATACAACGACGCTATCTTTTGGAAATTGGCGACACCGTGTAATGGTTGATGTGTATAGAAAACTAATATACGCTACATATAATTGCGACCTAATGGTAGTCAATCGCTGTTGAACCACAGTATTGTAAACACGTACGCTTATGCCGTGAAATAAACGTGTTGGGTAAAAGGTGAAAATATTTAAAGCTTATTTCTTGTCTTGCGAACGTCTTACGTTACAAAACTAGGCGTCTTAAAGATGTCTTCCTCACGACGTTTTAAAGACATCTTAACACTAGATTTACGGAGCACAAAAAACAGCTGTTTTATATTAGTTTATAAAGGTAACAATAAGACATTTATCCTGATTTTTAACGTTAGTAACATATAAATCGAATAAATAACTAATAAATGTATCTTTACGATATGAATAATCGTAAATTAAAAAATTAGTGTTCCGTCATTTATGACGGGTTCTGTAAATCTAGCGTTAAAGACGCCCCGAATGCCCAAACACGGACGTCTTTGAGACGTTTTTGTGCTGTCTATGTTGGCGTCTAAAAATGATGATACAGAATCATGTTGCTTCGCGTCTAAAAATGATGATCCAGAATTGCGTTGCTCGACGTCAAAAAATGGTGATCCAAAATCATGTTTCTTATCGTCTAAAAATGATGATCCAGAATTGCGTTGCTCGACATCAAAAAATGATGATCCAAAATCATGTTTCTTATCGTCTAAAATGATGATCCAGAATTGCGTTGCTCGACGTCAAAAAATGGTGATCCAAAATCATGTTTCTTCTCGTCTAAAAATGATGATCCAGAATTGCGTTGCTCGACATAAAAAAATGATGATCCAAAATCATGTTTCTTATCGTCTAAAAATGATGATCCAGAATTGCGTTGCTCGACGTCAAAAAATGGTGATCCAAAATCAAGTTTCTTATCGTTTAAAAATGATGATCCAGAATTGCGTTGCTCGACATAAAAAAATGATGATCCAAAATCATGTTTCTTATCGTCTAAAAATGATGATCCAGAATTGCGTTGCTCGACATAAAAAAATGATGATCCAAAATCATGTTTCTTATCGTTTAAAAATGATGATCCAGAATTGTGTTCTTCAGCGTAAAAAAAAGAAGAAAAGTGATGATCCAGAATCATCTTTGTCGAAGGATATGATTCCCTATGGATCGGCATCGTTTGTAGAGACATTAAAACGTGAAATTATATGTGTCGTAAACCGGAAACGATTGAATTGTTCCGGGTCAAAGATCTGCGCGAAGATCCCCGAGAAAAATTGAAACTGGAGAGGGCGATGAACATCAAAGGCGGCGAGATCGCTCTTCATTTAAATATCGAACCATCTTGGACGATTAATCTTGAGTGGAGGATAATGGCTCGTTATTAATGCGAATATCATCTAATTATACGGAGAGTTAATTATCCGCCGGCAATGATTCCTTTATGAAGCGGAACGCCGATGTAAAAGGGGGAGACGCAAAAATAGCCAAGGAAGTAAGAAGCATCCTTGTTCCACCTGGACGTGTTCTCGCGAGCCTGTAAAATAATAATAATAATAATAATAATAATAATAATAATAATAATAATAATAATAATAATAATAATAATAATAATAATGATAATGATAATAACAGTAATAATAGTTTATTGATATAAACAGGAAAATCGCTTTGTTACATAGTGTACAGTAAAAAATAAGATGTAAAAAGTAATAAGTGATGGTAAAAAAGGAAAAAGATGAAGCTACTTGAACACAAAATAAAGGAACCTGTTATTAAAAATAATATTTCGAGATCTGATCGCCTGCGAGCAGAATCCTGTCGGACGAAGCGCAGAAATTTCGGAAACGGATCGAAGAGGATCGCCATTGTACCATCCGCCGGGAGATTTTACACGCTCGGGATCCTTCCATAAAAACAAAGTAGAAACTCTGATTATCTGTTGGGAAGGGATCATTTCGACGATTTGGGTTCGATAGCTCGAGGAGAGATCGCGTGTACGAGGTTCTAGCCGTGGACGGGAAACGGAGACCCGCGTCCAGCCCGTTCCTGGACCACGAAATGTATTTTAACGAGTGCCGCACACGGTGCATGAGCCATAAATGTTGCGCCGAGCTGGAGATTCGTGTAATAGCCACTAAAAGCAACCTTCGCCCCTTTATGGACCGTAAAAGCTCGGATATTTGGAACGAGGAAACCGTCCGCTGGCTTAAGGAGAGTGAATCGCCGCGGTGCGCGTTGCTTGTCTTCGAAATCGTCACTGCGGATACGGCGCTTCCTCGTTAATCACCGAGCCCCGAGGTACAGGTTTTTTCAGTCCGAATTCAACGTTTTGCAGGTCCCGTTCTCCTTTCTTCGGATCAAGTACATCCATCCGCGTGTTCATCCTTTTTCTGATCAAATTCATCCGTCTGCATTTTCACCGTTTTACCGGTCACATTCATCCTTGTTCACCTTTTTCACGAATCAAGGAAGTAAACGATGTTAACCATGGCAATATTTCGGAGATGCAAGTAGCGCAAAACGAGAATGGATTCAGTGTGCTACAGAAACGTTACATCGCATACCATACAATAGAATAAGATAAATAAAATAAAATAGAATAGAATAGCATAGGATAACGTATAATATAATAAAATAAAATATAAAATAGAATAGAATGCAACAGAATAAAATATAATATAATAAAATATTATAATATAGAATAGAGAATACAATAGAATAAAATAGAATAAAATAGCATGGGATAAAGCATAATATAATAAAATGAAATATTGTAGAATAAAATAAAATATAAAATAGGATAGAATGCAATAGAATAATATATAATAAAATAAAATATTATAATATAGAATAGAGAATACAATAGAATAAAATATAATGAAATGGAATAGAATAGCATAGGATAAAGCATAATATAATAAAATGAAATATTGTAGAATTAAATAAAATATTATAAAATAGAATAGAATGCAATAGAATAAAACAAAATAGAATAGAATAGCATAGAATAAAGTACACAATAAAATAAAATAAAATATTATAATATAGAATAGAGAATACAATAGAATAAAATAGAATAAAATAAAATGGAATATAATAAAAAGCAATAAATTGAACTCAAATGAAGTACAACAATTTAAAATTATGCTCATTAATCTATTAATACCATAGAATATGTTTTATACTTTCGAATAGTTACAATTTGATAAAATCCTCGATTGTAATGTTCGAAAGCACTTCAAGCTCCGTAGTAAATTTCTCTTACTACTTTTTGCGACACACGATATCTCCCCGGCGCAAGGAACTATCGAATGTTGAATGAACGCGATAAACATATGCTTGCTGTTTCGGAACGGAAAAAACGGAAACGTTTCCGTTTGAATCGACCGGCAGCGAACTCTACGCGAAGCAATCTAACTGGTACAACGAGCCAGGCTGCCTAGCAATAAGTAGGCCAATAAATTAACATCGTTAATGAGCCGCTAATTACACGCCGACCGACAGATCGTTTGATTTATAACAGATTAAAATGCTCGCGTTGCCCGCCGCGTACCCGCTAATTTACGCGACTAATTAAATTCTCAAATACGTTTAGGAAAAGTTGTTCTACGGGGCGAGCAATAGCGCACACGCGCGGCGTGTTTGACAAATGTTTTCAGAAATTGCCTGACGACCTTTCGCCGACTTCGTTGCCGGGATAATTAGTGTGTTCTCTTAACATCAACAAGGATCGCGTTGGTTCCTAAACACTGTATACACCAATCAATTCGGATACTATATTATTAAAATATTGTTATGGAATTGACTTTCTTAACGATTTCTTTCAATACGCTACGTTATAATCGAAATTGTTCAGGATGTTCCAGGTGATTTATACTTTAGTTCTTGGGGCTCGCTAATGTTCGATCGCACTCTCTTTCTTTTCATGTGTAAAGTCTTCCTAATTTTCGACCGGCCTTCCAAATTTATTTTCATCCCAATATATATTCGAACGAACTGAATTTTCGTAGAATGTTTACAATGCGAAAGAAGTTACATCGAGCACGTTACATGATCGTTTATGTACGCTGAACAGATTTCTCGAAGAATAACACAAACACCTGCAAGATAAAGTTATATTAGAATTAGCTAAAAGCAATTCTACATAAGACAAGAATACCCGTACTTTCGCATCAGATGTGTGTTCCTTAGATGTTTAAAGAACTTGCAGATCAAGTCTGAGGCTCAACCAGAGGCGTATTTAACACTATTCCTACCGGGACCGGTCAAATGACCGTTTTTAAATTTTCAATTGGAATTTCTTACATTCAACGTAAGTGAATCGCCTTTAAACTTTACGACTTTTCCTCATATATATGTATGATACATTTTTCAATATTCACTTATTTTTTTATTGTTTATTTTCTGAGAAATATTTGTAGTCTGTCTTACCTACCACGACCGGTCATTTGACCGGTAATACGATTTATACATTTTTGTAATAGTTATAAGAAAGTGCGCAGAGGCAAAGGCATTTAGAGTGTTGGGATATAAATGGGAACTGTCTACTGCAAAGTTATATGCATTTTTGCAATTATGTATGCACGCGGCGCATATGAGGCTAAGAATATGGATATAGCACTTCTATGGAATAAAAAGTGGGGCCCGCCTTTTTTCTCAAATACTATGAGTAGACATGACTTTACGGAGATTATGAGATTTATTCGATTTGACGACAGAAATCAACGAAGCCAACGGTTACAAACCGATAAATTCGCTATGATTTCCGAAGTTTGGTACAAGTTTATTGACAACAGTCAAAATTGTTATAAACCAGGACCATATATTACTATTGACGAACAATTGTTTCCAACGAAAGCAAGGTGTAGATTCACTCAATACATGCCCAATAAACCGGACAAATTTGGTATAAAATTTTGGTTAGCATCCGATGTACGTAAACGGCTTTCCATATTTGGCATAACCTTGACATAACCATCAGTTCCTCTTGGAGAGTTCGTCACTATGAAATTAGCAGAATCGTATGTAGGATGTAGAAGAAATATAACCACAGACAACTTTTTACAAGCCTACCTTTAGCAACAAAACTTTTAGCAAAAAAAAAACTACGATTATTGGGACAATCAGAGCAAATAGAAAAGAGCTACCAAGACTGGCAAAACTGAAAAACGACGACATGGCACTTTTCTCAACCAAACTCTATCGCTCAAATAATTGTATGTTGACAATTTACAAAGCCAAACCAAGAAAGAAAGTTCTAGTTCTCAGTTCAATGCACAACTCCGTACAAGTTGAAGTAAATGACACCCGATCACCGGAAACAATTCAATTGCATAATAGCACCAAATTTGGCGTAGATGCGACCGATCAAATGGCCAGAAATTATTCGGTAAAATCTAAATTTCGGAGATGGCCTTTGCAAGTATTTTTTAATATCTTGGATTTAGCCGGGATAAATGCATGGGTGTTATATAAAGAAACTGCGGGAGGAGAAATTACAAGACAGGAATTTCTATTCCAATTGGCAGAAGAACTTGCCATCGAATATCAACGAGAGCTCGGCAAAGAAAATCAACCAATACCCATCGCAAGTACAAGTACAGGTTCCCGTGAACGGAAAACATGTCAGATAAGGTATTGTAAAGATAATAAGACGAACAAAATCTGTCTAAAATGTAAAAAGTACGTATGCGGAAAATGTACAGTTGAGAAGCCCATTTGTAAAAAATGCGACGAAAAAGAATGAAATGTAGATTATGTACTCTTGAATAAAAGAAAATATATTTTTATACTGGTAAACTGGCTATTGGTCTGCATTCAATATTGAAAATATAAGTTGTGAAAGACCGGTCATTTGACCGGTCGCGGTAGGAATAGGTATACGTGAAGTGTCGGTAGGAATAGTGTTAAAACACTGGATTTAGCATTTTTATGTTATTTAAATTTGTTTGCGTCCCAGCAAAGCGTCAATATTGAAATGATTAATCCGGTTCACATGTAACATAATATACACATAGGTAAACTTAATATGTTTTGTTCGATTCGTAATAATCGCTTGTAAAACTACTTAAGTTGGTACGATTTTTAACTGTGTATAGAAAAACCTAAAGCGAAATTTTCCTTAACCCCCCCCCCCCCCCCTAAGCTATACCCTATCCGCCTCTAAAGCGTGGTCTAAAGATTTAGCTATTTCCTATGCTTTATTTAACGTAATATAATGCAATACACTTAATGTAATATAACATCTGGTGTGCACACTGCACTTGTATGTATTATATATTATTAAAAATGTTTCATAGAATATTATATATTTATAGCTTATTCTCCCGTAAGCCGATACGAACGGCTTACTCAGGCGAGATACCAGATGCTAAATAAAAGAAAAACGATAAATCCGCCTCTAATCTCGACTGTCGCAGCGACACAATCGCCACGGGTCACAAAACACGCGTGAACATTACGAGAAATAACTCTCTAGCAATTTTGAAGCATCGTTGCGAAATGCCGAAGAAAACCGCCGCGCCGGTCCCTCCTGCGGGCCGCGCGGCTCGTCGTCGGTGTAAAAATAAAAGCCCGCGGCCCGGCCCGGCCTGGCCCGTTCGGTAATTGCCTCGCAAAATTGAATCGCGCCGCGTTAAACGCGGACTACGCAGCTTCTTGGCGAGCCGGAGGAGACCGCAGGATAAACGATCGCGCAAATAAGCAAGATTCACGCTAACCGAACTAATTATTTAAAACCGTTTGCCGGGGGGAGCGGTTTTCGAGGGTTGGCATCTGCCGTTGGCCGGCGCACCGGTAGGATGGGATTCCGGGATAGGAGAAGACCGGGCACGGTTGTGCGGAACGGCAGGAGGGGGTGGGCAGTGGAGGTAATGGGTAATTCAGAGCCCCCATGATGGCCGAGTCCGATGCAGCCGGCGGATTAATTAATCGTCGCGAACGATCTCCATTCAAATAGAATCCGGATAAATTTTCCGTTCTGGTCTGTTTGCCGCCGGCTGGCGATGTGGGCATTATCTTTACGACCTCTCAAAGAAGAGACGTCCCCGGCACGGGAAGGATGAACGCATGCGCGACACGGTTGCGCCGTGCCCGGCGAAATTCTCCGGTGCACTCCGTGGATACCGGAGAACCTGTTATCAAAGAAACAGTGGCTGGGAACCGGGGCCCAATTATCATCCGGCCAAGCGCCGACTTCGAAACCGAACGTTCCATCGCCGGTCTCGCCCGGGCCGCGTCGCCCTTAATTTCTCCTCGCGAATCTACCAATAAAAACGCCTCATCAGCATCCGCGCGCCGTTTACCTCTCGCATCCCGATCGCCCGGAACGCGTCGCGCACCGTCGCAACTGATAAACCGCGCGGCTCGCCTTTGTCGCGCGGAATGAACGGCGAACCGCTGGATCTGCTTGCCGAGGGACTCGACTCCGGCCAGACGTAGTCCGACCGAAGAGCATCGAGTGTAACGAAGCGAAGACGCGGCTTGGACGGGTGAATTTGCAAGTGCGCATGGCCGATAAAAGAGCACCGGGACGGACGTTGCTTAGCCAGGAAATTCGGTGTCGACTGTGTTGCTGAGCATCGGACGACCGAGAATCGAACGAATACGAAAACAAGCAAAGTTCGGTGGATGATCTGGGTATGAAAAAGTGTCGGCCGCGCGGGTCGACTCCGATCGAACGCGATTGGGCGAGAGAGGATGAAGCGCGAAGAAGCAAAGACGTAGCTCGGAGGATGAATTTGGTGCGAAGATGTTGCTAGTAATTGTTCGTAAGTCGTAAACGTGAACTCTGGTCGAACGTGGTCGGACGAAAGGAGACGAAATGTAAGATGTATGCGAAAACGGACGTATTTTGATCGATGGTGCAGAGATTGTTGACTGCAGGCGATCGAGGATCGAAAGGATCCGAATATGGACGCAGCTTATGGATTTAGTCGATGGCGCAAGTTCGAACTGAATTGTTAAAACAGCATAGTTTGAGAGAGTAGACATAGTTTGACGAGGAAAAACAAAATACGAAACATTATAATGAAAATGATCGAAACGTAGCTCGGTCAACGACCGCGAAGAATTTCTGATCGCGTGGCAACGAATTCCATTGTTGCTCGCAGAGGAGCATGGAAGTATACGAAGCCAGAGACTCGATGTATCCAAGCACATTCGTGTAAACAAGTTTCGATTGAAGATTATCGGCTGTACGATCGACTGTGGATCGCGGGCTACCACCCTGTTTACGTTTACTGAAAAGGATTGTAAACCTCCGGAGACGAAGGTGATCCTAATCCCTGTTCCTCGGCCTGTGGTTTCCCCGGATAAGAGAAGGCACAACAATAAAGTCGAATGAAGCTATTCCGGGAGCAGGTAGCTCGAGCCCAGATAATGATATCGCGGCGAACAGTCTGGAACTGTTAGCCGGCGCGCGCGATCCACGCCGCGTTTCAATGTTCCGAAGTGTAGCGTTTCGCCGCAGTTGAGACCAGTGGAAACCGCCGTTTATCCGTTCCCTCTTACCCCCGGCGAGACAGGGCCACGGCAAAAGAAGAGAACAGGAACTTTGGTAAATTGTAGTAATCGCGAGGCCGTCGGCTCTCGGTAACCACCGGTTGCACGGAAAGTCAGCGCGCGATTTATCTCGCGACGCGCGGCCACTAATCAACCATAGCCGGAACGAGCACAAAGCGAACATTAATTAACGCGAAGTGTCCGCGGCCGGGTTCGCTCGTTTTCACCGTTCCCGGCCGGGAACGCGAGCCGAACGTTCGCCCGGCGCGAGCCGGCGAAATATCCCGCACGATCGAGATTCAATTTCGTGCTCGCCGGTTTCGCTCGATCTCTCTCCGGGTATCGCGGGACCGTTTCGCCCGGCGCGATACATAGTCGGAATTCGGTGCGGCTCGATTTTTGGTGGCAGAAGCGAGAATTGATCTTGACGGACTGGTTCACGCAGTGCGTTTTTTGTGACTCGTTCGGTGACTTCGTCAGTGAGATTTCCGGATACAAGAACTTGGCGAACGGATCGACTTGGCTTTGCAACTGTTTAAAGACACGCGTGATTTTGATGTCGATTGTACCGAGTGTTCGGGTATAGATCCGGAAAATAGTCGAGCGATCTATAGCCTGTCGGCGATCTCTGGTCGTCCTTAGAGATCAAAGGGTGATTGTGACTGGATTGCGGATCATTGTGCAAAATAGAAATTTTATACATTGATTGCAGAATATAAGAGTCGAGTGTAATCTGATTTTTTTTTATCTAATAATATTAATAAGTTGAAATTAGAAATGCTTCGAATCTCTTCGCTGTTTTGAATTTGACACGCCCATTTTTGCCATAAGCGCGTACAAAGTGCGTGGTCTAATTACAACTGATGAATAGACCGCGGATTTTTATGGATTTATAGCAACATTGAGTAGTTGCGGTTTAAGTAGAAAGATCGGAGCAATTGAAAAATGTGTCAATGTATTATTTTCGATCCATCCAAATAATTACGGAAACAACGAATTTTCTGTTTAGTTTCTATATCTTAGAATCGACGGGGACAGTTTTTATTTCGCATAAAAATCCGCAGTCCACTAACCAATGAAACATTGTCCGAAACCTTTCGGGGAGAAATAGCGTCGTCGTAGTAAATGTCATTCTGCATCAACGAAAGTTCAACGTTTTGCAAAACGGAATCGTCGCGTTCGTTAAAGTATAACAAAATGCAGCAATGTCTCTCTAATTGACGCTCAGATTGTCCTCCACAAAAATGGACAATTTAGAAAGATAATACACGATTATTCGGTCCTTGCGGTTCGTTTTTATAGTTATAAATTGTCGACTACTATAAAAACGAGCTGCAAGGCTCGAACAATCGTGTCTTCTATTCCCAAATTGTCCATTTTTGTGCACGATCTGTGCGTCAATTTAGGGAGACATTACTGTAACCGGCAATTTCGTTTACGGGATTAGCGTTGTAGATGAAAATTCGCGAAGCATTTTTCATGGGTAATCAAAAGTTAGAGGAAAAGGGCAGGTCGAGGCTCGAACGCACCGTTGCCGATGGTGACGCGAACCGATGGTTGTTCGTTGAACGACGTAGCCGAAAAATCGCATGACCGGTCGATCGACGACATTCTTTCGCGAAGAGAAAGCGTCCCCGTGTTTGTCGGACGGGCGCGATGATTTATGAAAACGGGGAACGTACTAATTACTCGTTCGTGTGATCCATCGTAGGACGTCGTCGTCGTCGTCGTTGTCGTCGTCGTCTGGACAAGGCGAATCCGCTTGCACACGAAGCTGAAAGGGGACCGGTTGTTTCGTTGACGGACGCTTCCCTTGCTTGTTGTGATGAGAAACTCTAGGATACGTTGATTCCGCAGCAATGAAGGAGATCAGCCGCTTGTTGCTCGGGTAAGTACCTATTGTTTCTACGAAACGAGAAGAGTTCTTGCTCACATTATTCTTCTTTTCAAAGTTTTGAACAGCTTGGCAGACTATCCGCGGGTCGCAGACCGAGCTTTGTTCACGTATTACGGTGGAAAATCAGTGAACCTTGAACAAATCCGCTTTCTAAAGAACATTAATATTTAAAAAGCTGACGATCAAACTTTGATATCAAGCATATAACGAGGATTTTGGGGATTTCACAGAGGGATTCTTTGAAAAATATACAACAGAGAATATACAAATCAGAAAAAAATAAACAAATCAAAGAATATACAAATCAGAAAAGATTAAATTTTTTAAATAGGTATTAATACCTCAGCTTATTTCTTCCGTAAACTTCTATGCTCCGTCAAGAGCATTTAGGTTTACTCGCATATTTAAACCTTTGCTATATTAATCGAATTTTCTCTGTTCGGATCGTGTAACAAGAATTATTACCCTAGCGAATGACTACTGTACCGAAATTGATATTTTTGGTGTCTCTATTGTCGAACGTCGAAATCAAACGAGAAATCTATCGCAACCATCTCATTAATACATTCTATGTGTACTTTAATAGCGTTTCTCGTTACTAATTAAATAAATAAAACATAGTTCGAGAAATTTGTTGAAAAATGTTGCCATTAGGGAAAATCAGTTGTAGTCTGCGATCGTGAAATCGGCGCCAGCAATTGCTTATCTGAAAAGATAGGACACTCGAAGAAATTTGCAAGTTGTATTTAACATTCGGACACCGAGACTCGGGGATCCATTTTGTTCCTCAGGATCAAAATGTTATTCAAATGCCGAGCTTCTGATGATTAATTAAAATCCTTACGTGTTTTATCGTGTAGAGTAGAAGCGTCCCAAAAAGTGTATTACATAAAAATTGATGACTAAAATTATAGTAGAGCGGATGAAATGGAAAACGCTGACACTATTACAAAAATTTTGTAATTTAATTATATTATTTATAACTCATGAAAATTATTATCGAGATCTAAGAAACGTATTTTTTTCATTTTTGGTATACATTCCGATTAAAAAAAGTTAGAAAACATAAGTTTTTCTAATCTTTCTTGTCATTCCATGTAATAACAAAATTAAAAAGAGCATTTTAGTCATTGTCTGACATCTAAAAACATTCAACTTATTTGGTCCAGTTGGAGAAAAAGTTATACCGTCTGAAAAGGTGTTCACATATACATATATTTGTCTCTTTATATATATATATATATATATATATATATATATATATATATATATATATCTTATATATATTATATCTTATATCTTATATATATTATATCTTATATATTATATATATCTTATATCTTATATATATATTATATCTTATATATATCTTATATCTTATATATATTATATCTTATATATCTCTCTCTTTCTTTCGATGAACCAGCATAATGAAGCACAATGTGCCTTGACGCACATTGAATTCTTGCCTTTCCGCGTTCACGCGACCTTTCCCCAAACTCCAGCGAGATTCATTCGTACATATCGCGTGGCGGCTTCGGGGATCACGTACTTATTTCCGTGGGTAGCCGGTGACTTTTTTTCTCGGCGCCGCGCCGTGCCGCGCGAAGGGAAGAAGATAGTATGGGGTCCTCGTTTCGCCGTCTGCGGGCCCGCGTCCTCTCCGTGGGCCCCCCACCCTCCGTTTCTTTCTCACTTGGTCCCCAGAGCTCTCCTCGAAGCCCGGTGTAACAATGGCTGCCCTCTAATTATCGAAAGACCGCGGCACTTTAAAGAGATCCCGAGAGCCCATCACGGGACCTCCGTTTCGTTCGCTCCTTAAAATTTCTACCCCTCCCCCGTGCTCGCCACCCCATGCTCTTCGGACGCCGCCACCGACCACGCCACCAACAAGAAACAATAAACGACGTGATCGCGCCTCGTGGAAAATTGGTTTCGCCTCGCGAGATCACCTACCGCGCCGCACAGCGGTCTACCTCTGCTCGTCCTCCTGCCACGAGGAAAATGCTGTAACATTACTTTTCGCATTCGGCGCGACGCTATGTTTTACGCATTCTCTGTTCGATTTATAATAACAACGAACTATAAATATTTAATTAACGAACGTTGGCATCGCTCGGCATTCGGCATACGTGGCAATTACCAAAATCAATAATTATGACGAATTCTCTACTGTTACCCTTGGAAAATGTTTATAACGTATATAAGTTTATTATAAAATACATTCGGTGACGAATACTTCAATTTCTATTTCAACGCGCTCACAAATGAACCGCTTCGTTTAAAATATTTATTTATATTATATATATTTATTTTATTATATATTATATATTTATTTATTATATTATATATATTTATTTATATTTATTAATACGCTTTATGGTGCACGATACAATTTTTACTAAAACCTGCTCAAAAATGGTGCACTTCATTTAAACATAGTCATGCATGAAATTCATTTGATATAGCACAATTGCCATTGCAACGTGCTCGCGAATGAACGACTTCGTTTGAAATATTTATTTATAAAGTACATGTGGCGATACATGATACAATTACCATTGCAATTTGCTCGCAAACGAACGACTTCGTTTGAAATATTTATTTATGAAGTACGTACGGTGATGCACGGTAGAATTTTTATCGAAGCGCGCCCAAATATTATCTTTGTGAAAGCATCAGTAGGACCTTCTACAGTTAGTCTTTCTAACATATCTGTATAAACGTCTATCTGGAGCTCATCTTCGCTATTACTTGTGTCATGAGACTCATTCGTGTTTGAACGTTTTGCCATTGTTCTAATAAAAAATATGAATAAATACATAGGTTGAAAATTTCTAATTATTATTACTAACTGACAAGATGATATTTACCAAAAAAACTTTTACCAAACAATTTATTTACCAAGAAAAGAATCACTTTTCCGATTTTCTCACTCGTTAGATCTATCTGTACCGCTCGACGCTTCAAATCAGACTGAGTTCAGCTTTGAAAATCTTTTCCTCCAGATTTTATGATTATCAATCTCACTATACAGTGCGTGCTATGTTCGCATACCGACCTTTCTTCTACAAACTTGCCTTATCGCTCTTTTCAAATGGCGCCTTTGAAGTGCTCGGACCGTCGTGAGCACGCCTCTCACGTTCTCGTCAAAACCCGCTGACATTTCTTGTATATATCTTAGCAATTTTACTATATTTTGATTTGATTTCTTGTGCCATATCAAGAGAAAACTTCAGGGAAACATGCATGTTTCAAAAAGTTGCGCTGAAATAACTCAATTTCCCGTAATCACTAATAAACTTGAATGTCCCACGAGAGGGGACATCCGAGTGATATGCTAGAATTACGATGTCCCACGAGATGGGACAGTGGAGTGCAAAGGGTTAACCGTTCAAGTAGATGTCGACACGCAGTAAATATAAAGTTTCTTTTTTCTTTTTCTAAGAAATTATCGTGATCGAAAAGTTCTTCTAATCATTGTAATTGTAAAGAACTTGGTACGACGAAGGGGTTTAGTGTTAGAATTGTTCGAAACGACAGGAGCGAGCCCGGATGTCCGAGAGTGGGGACACGATGTGAATCGAGGCGCTCCTGCCACGGTAGATCAAGACGTTGGCTTCCGGTTAGTCGACGTCGGGATCGTAGAAGGGAGAAAAGCCACGCCGGTGAAGAGAAAATAGCGGTTCCAGGATGGGGAACGTGTTCGAATGGGCGTAGCCCAAGCACGCTCGGTTGGACCTGTTGCTCATTGCTTCCTATTAAATACTCGCGCGACCCACGCTCGAAAGGAGTTGGTTTTGCCGGTGTTAGCAGCCAATGACTAACGGTGCGGCCGGGCTCTCTTTCACCGTCTGTTTCTTCTTTCTCTTCCTCCTTTCGCGTCCGACGCGACGCCCAATGGAACTTATATCCGAGGCGTCCCGCCGGATGTTCGCCGCTAGATACCATCGCGACGATCGTGTTTCCCGACGGGTCTCGCGCGAATTCGCCGGCCCTCCGTCATCTTCGCGACAAAATTCGCATACCGGTGATATCGACTTGCCGAATGCCGGCCAAACTCGGCGCGTTTCGTGCCGGGCGACTCGCGAAAGCGTTCTCGAACATCTTTTAACCCTTAACCCCGGATTTTGGTCGCGTCGGCCTCACGCAACTTCAACCCTTTGCCCTCGAAGACATTTTAACGGTGAATCTAAAGTAATTTTTTCGCTTTATTGCATTTCCATTTGCATTTCCTTTTGACAAAGTGCATTTTGTGCATATGAAATTGAGTATTGTGATTTATACAAATATTACATTTTTAGCAATTTTTTCAATCTAAACTTTGTTAATGTAAAAATGATCTTGGAACGTGATGTAATAATTTTAACGGTGTATCGGTGCCACTACGCGAGTGCAAAGGGTTAATCGAGTCAATGTTAAGGATACGTTGGTGTAATTATTTAAACATTCGTGTAATTCTTTATTGGCTCATCAAGTTTGCGATGTTTTGACGTAAATATACTTGCACTTGCTGATTTGGAATTGTGCAATATTTATTGAAGCAATAACTGGCAGAAATTGACAGTTCGGTTAAGGGTTAAAAAAGGTGTAACATTTTTCAAACTGCACCATATCATTTGAACTCTTCTGAGCTTTAGAGGGAGGACAATGTCCAAAAAATGTTCATTTGGTCCAATTTTGAAATAGTTTGTCTATCGTAAAAGATGCAGGGAAAACTTCCGCTGGCGACCGTAAGTATCGCTCGTTCTGCCGAAAGAAAAACCGAATGTTTAATAGATTGTATATTTTTATGCAGAATTTAATTTATCTGCACCAGTTGCAAGGTGCAGATAATTAGAATGAATTGCAAATAATGCAGCAGTATTTTTCAATGCTGTAAAAGTTTCCACTGTTTTGTAATATTGATCCACTTATTTTTTTTTATCCACAAATGCATACAATCTGCAGTTGTCAGATCACTAGATGATCGCTAGATTGCATTCGCATATCGCACTCATACATGTGGAAGTTCGTAAAACGCAATAAAACAAGCATAAGTTGATACAAATTAATTACTAACATCCAGACGCCACGGTTAATTGAAATTCTCGTGTATTTCATTAACCCTAGAAAGATAACCATATGACAACGTACGTAAAACCATAACCATACGCTTCAGAGGCGCATGCTTTTCTAAGGCGTCAATTTTATACTAACAATGGATATTTATTTAAGTTAATCTAGTCATTTTAAAGGTTTGGCATTATTGTAAAAATAAAATGCATTTATATTATATTTTTTTATATTTTAAGTAGTTTTAAACTTAAATCACTAGACCTCTATGAAAAATTAACAAAAATCAACAGTCTTCGCAGGCGCCTCTGCGACGTAGGTTATCTTTCTCGGGTTAAGGTTTATGGAAAAATATAACGCGTCTCGAAGAAGTATCTTAAACTACACGTTTTTTTTTTTGAAAAATGTTGACGAACAGAATTATTAAACTACTAACGACCGCTGTATCCGTTAGGAAACACAAGTTTTCGCTTCAGACCGTAGCCTAATGGATCGCAATACGACAAAAACGTGTATAATACGATAATATCGATCCCATTGCGAAACGTTCGAGTAGTTCAAGTTTGCGTAGTGACAGCTTTCGTCAAAGCGAACAGCATTCGCTTAGACCATTTCCTTTTATCGTGATCGATAAGAGAACGCGTAAGAGAGAAACATTCAAATCGAGGGCTCGAGGGCTTAGACGCGTAAATAAAGAGATCAGCAGTGTATACTTAATGGCCTGACATCCCCATTGAGAGGTCCAATTATTTTCTAGCGGTGGAGTGCTCGTTCCATTCAGCCGGAGTTTATGCGTGAACAATAGGGAACCAGTGCGCCGCAGGCGACACGATCAGGACTATTCCGTCATTTTATTGGAATGACTGGAACAAACGGCAGGAATCATGTCTGGTTGCACAGCTCGACGTTTCAGACACTCGACCGAACACAAGCACGTACATATATCACAATCCGCGTGCACCGGATCCGCGGGAAGAGAGGCAAACGCACTCGTTGGAGGACAAATGACCGAGAAACTGGCTCGTAGAAAATTCTAGATAATCGTTGTTATCCAGCCAGAGATGGGCAAAAAAGTATTTCGAAATGTATTCGAATGACGAATACGTTATCAAGTCGTAATTGAAGTAGCCTTTGAACGTCAAATGTGATTAATTATAGTATTTAATAGTTAAGCAAATGCAAAATGTATTTTGTTGCTTCGTAGAATGTTGAATACACCGGTATTTCATATTCTCTTTGTCAGTATGCTCGTATTTCGTATTCTTTACCCAAGTGTATGCTAAGAATACTCTTATTCGCTTCTATTTTCGAAGGAACATATCGATTGGTATTGGTTGCAAACGTATTATATATGTGCAATACGCTTTTCTAAATACAAATTGCGCAGAAATAGAGCTGCGTAGAAGAGATTGTTCTTTGTTTACAAAAATGTATCCTCCGTAATTTGTTTGTGCCGTGTTAATTCATCATCGTGTTGGTCGTAAAACAGAGTTCTTTAGACACGGAAGTGTAAAAATGAAATGCGAATATTTATTAGTTATCTCGTCTAACAAATTGAATTTCAGAAAGTAATTAATTTTGTATTCGGACACGCTACCGCAAATGCAAGTGTTTCTATTCTTATCGGACGAAAATTATGAAATATTATAACATTCTGTAACACGATTAAATACAAATTGCCAAAGCAATCACCAATCGATTTATGTATTCAATATAAAAGTATCTAGTATTTTACACGTATTTTAATTAAAAAAAGTATTCAACGATGATATAGTATTCATATATAGAGTATTCAACGTCTACTTATTTTTCAATCATTTCACACATATCGTTTTAAACAATCCTGTCGACCAATTTTATCGTTACGATGAAATTTAACAGAAAAGTTTCTACGCGAAAACTGCGTCAAGAAACGACTATTTTGTATGAATTTTCATGTTTCATTTTCCGAAAATCGTAATAATTATAGATACTTTCGTCGTAATAATTAAAAAACGTCTTTCACATTTTAACCGATCAGCTGTTTTATGACAAAAGATGCTGCTATTTCTTCGTGACGAGTATACTCGTCGAAAACAGCTAACTGGTTTAGGAGAATACACACTTTGATATTCTTTATTAGATTATTATATTCTGCAAAAGTGTTGTATTTAAAAAAAAAACATGAAGAGAATCAAGTATAAAGTACAATTACTTTAATTATTGTAATTATTGTAATTACTCTAGTTACTATAGTAGTAACTAGAGTAAAGTAGTAGTAACTAGAGTAATTAGAATAGTTACTATAGTTACTGTAACTGTTTGCTAAACGCATATTCCAATTCAAAAAAATTATCTCGTGTTTAATTGTAACAAACATTACAACTCCAAAGTGCGGCACAAGGATGGACATTTTCTAAAAATTCTGCGACGTGCCCGTCGATACATCGAACGTACCCTAAATTATTTAATAACAATTTAATTGATTCAACCTAAATTATACTCATCCGTTGTTGAACCGTAACAAATAGTCCGCGGATTTGTATGCAAAATAAAAATTGCCTGCGTTCAAAAATGACGATGACTTTTCTCTTTCAATAATTTTAAGCTAAACATAATATGAAAATATTCTCGAATTCCTCTAATCTCTTTGCAGTATTGTTCTCGACTTACCAATTTTTGCCGAGAAACCCGTAAAATCCGCGGCCCGATAATAAACATTTCTCCGAACAACTCCCAAAGTACGATATAAAAGTGCGAAATTTCACGGATATATCCTGCGACGTGCTCGTTTAAAATGCATCAACGGCAACGGACTTTCCCCGTAATTCTCCAATAACAAACGTTTATTGACGCACGATCTTGGTCCGCGGTCGAAAAATCGGCTACAAAAGCACGTCCGCGGTATCAAGGGAGAAAGTACACGATTCATCGGCGGTCGCGTACCGCGTAACCACGAGCAAAACACAAGTGTTATTGTTCCCGGCGATAAGAGGTCTTTTGGATCTTCGCGAATCGACCGCGCCGGAAGTCGCGTTGCGCAACGGTGTTTGCACAGGACGAGGGAGGCTGATCGGCCGAGCACAATGTGTGCTCATTGTAGATTCCCGTTTTATGGTCGCGCGCGTACTCGTCCCTCGTGTTCCCTTTGGTGTCCCGTTCTCGGTGTCCCAATGCTCTCCCGTCGGTGTCCGGTCGGTGTCCCGTTGGTGTCCCAATGGTGTCGTGTTGGTGTCCCAATGGTGTCTTCGGCCACCGTCGTAAAAATCTTTACTGTCCACCGTGAATTTCGCGAGCGTAGATTTCACGCGGCGCGGCGGCGCTTTAATGGGACGTCATTAGCTTTATGATATCGCGTTATTTATGCCGCGACCCTATTGCCAAGTGCTTTATGGACAACGGGCCGTAATAATGCTGTCGCCGGAGCCGGTACACGCGACTACGATAAAAGCATTCTCGCAAATTTTCACCTCGCCGGCCGGTCGTAAATCGGGCATCGACAGGTGATCCTGAAATCCGATGGCTATCGGTGTCGTTGTATCGGGGCTGCCTACCGATCGCGATACCATCGAAATATTAACTCCGAGAGACCGACAGCGCGGTGCAACCAGCGGTGCAAGCACTGAATCGTTTCGTACTAAGGCATAATTAACACTTTCACTGCCACAACTTCGAAAGTATACGAGTGACGCGGCAGTCAAAGTGTTAATCGCTTTGTCTCAATCAGTTAGTTGGTTTTTTCACGTCACGAGGATGTGGCAACGTTTCGTGTTAGGCCTCGTATACTCGTCAGAAACAGCTGACTGATTAGGTGAACAAATAAATGTTAGTAATTGAATTAAAATATGAAACAGTCATCTCGTTGCAATCTGATTTTATACAGAGTGTCCCAAAAATGTCTCGCAATTCGGAAATGGTGGGTTCCTCGGGTCATTTGAAGTAACTTTTTCCTTAGCGAAAATGCAATCCGCGGCTTTGTTCACGAGTTATTAACGAAAAACACTGACCAATGAGAGGCGAGCTCGTCTGGCGAGAGGCGGAACCGGGTTTCGTGCGCTCGTTGGCTGGGCCGCCCGCGTCAGCCGAGCTCGTCCCTCGTTGGTCAGTGTTTTTCGTTGATAACTCGTGAACAAAGTCGCGGGTTGCATTTCCGCTAAGGAAAAAGTTACTTCAAATGACCTTAGGTACCCCTCATTTCCAGATTGCGAGACATTTTTGGGACACCCTGCATTGTGACAGCCACACGTATATTACAGTGTTAATGTGACGAAGATTTTCTAGACCGCGGATCTTTATGGAAAATAAGAATTGTCTACGTTAATAGTAAGAAATTTAAATTAGACGATAACGTCTTTCCTGTTTTAATAATCAACTTGATAAAGTTGGAAATAATGTAACGATATCCTCAAATTTTTCTAACGTCTTCACAGTCTTGTGTTTTACAAGTTTTGTCATAAATGCATAAAATCCGCAGTCTAATGATAAATTTTTTGCGTGATGTTCGTTCATTGGACATATTACTTTACGTGTCGGCGTACTGTGCAGCGTTCTACGAGATACGAAAAAGTACGCACCGACGAAGATGAGAGCACTTTAATTCTTAGGAATCCAATGCGTGCGAGAGAAGGTTGCGTGATCCAGCTCGTTAGGACGATATCCGAACAAAAGTGCGTCTAATCTCTATATAAGTACATATAAAACCGCGCAGGTATAAGGTGCGAACAACGTTTATGATGGTGGCCCATAGAGAGCTCTCTCCAGCACTCCCTTAAGTAAGTTATTTCGCCGGCTCTAGCGCTGGCCACGCAACGCCTTTAAATCCGAAGTCCATTCCCGGCACTTTTTACGATTATACGGCTCAATGGACGAATCGTTAAAAGTCTCGCTCTCATCGCCCGGCGTGGCCCCGCTGATAACTAGACTGCGGATTTTATGCGTTCACAGCATCTTTTGTCTTTCACACCATGGCTTGGGAAAACATGCTCTACTCATTAAATCCGTTGGATCTATTTTCATTCTTTCTGGTTCTTTCCTATACGAATATGTCAACTAGAAACGAGATCCTGATGGAATTTCAACGAGCATAATCTGTTAACCCTAAGCGGACCGGAAGTATCTCAAAAAGTTTAACGTATCGCCAAATCCAAGCTGTTTGTCCTACGACGAGAAATCGCGTGTTCAAGATTTTTATATCGAATGTAGAAACAAATATCTTTTTAAATAAAAATATTAAATATATTTCAATAAATTTTAATAAAAATTCATCGATGTATTTTCATCGATATCATCGTATCTGTCGTTCCATAGTTTCAGATTTTACGATTTTATCGATTTTTACCGCGTACGTATATGGCGTATATTGGACCGTTAAGGTTTAATATATCTTCACTATACGTATAGTTGCATAATAATTGAAGAAAGTTATGCTAATATTACATTTTTTCTTAGGCCATCCCTTTCGTGAATAGTTTCCAATTCCACCAATTTACAAAAGGCACGAAATACACTTTTCAGAAAATCGTAAAAAAAACCCACGTAAATGTAGAAGCAGGTTAATGGCACCACACGCATTTATAGCCAGATAGTTGATCTTTCGAATGGTACCAAGAAGAAATATAACGGCTTTTAGTTTTTTTTTTATACCGTGTCCTGCTATTATCCGAACGTACCACTGCAAGGGCGTAGCCATGATTTCGTTTAGGGGAGGGCGAAAATGTTGGACTAAACTCGACATTTTTGCGTAAATTTTACGAATTTCACAGAATTATTTATCTTGCTAATTACGTAAATTATCTAAACTTTCAATTACGTAAATTATTTAAATTTGTTTGATATCTAAACAGAACGTTCAAAAAACTTAGCTTGAAATCAACCTCCTAGAATTCTCGGCGTCTTAAATGTCTCTTTATTGTCCAGGATTAAGATATCAAGGCGAACAATCGCGGTTCACGGTTCTAATTTTTTTCGCATGCTACTCGTACAATTGCCATTTATTTCTAGAAAAAGATTAGCTCTGAATTTTAGTTCTTTTTTATGAATATCGAACGTTACGTTAACTTTTAATAAATAATGTATACAGATTTATGCTGACGTATTATGTTAGCCGGTCGTCGATCACTAGCTAGAGGGTGCTCCACTTGCCACCCCCTGGCTACGCCATTATTCCACTGTAAATCGTAGCTGAGGATTTCTGGACGCGTCCTGCGGCAATGGCAATTTCATGGACCGATAAGTCACCCTCGGTAATCTAAGTCGTTCTGGGATTACTATATCGCGTCCGACTACAAAGAATGATCGTGATTCCCGAATAAAAGGAGCTCGCGTAGCCTGAGAACGATAGAGATTACCTGCGGAAGCTGTCCAGGTATCGCGTATCGCACGATTCTACCCTTGTTTCTCTATTATGCCCGTCTTTTCACACAATTTCGATGTTACTCCTCCCTCTGTCGTTCCTTTCTCTCCCGTGTTCTCGCTGTGTATTTTTTTCTCCCTCGATCTCCCGCCGTACCAGCGCCTAACACACTCCTCTCGCCAGCACCTTTCTCCGTGTTTCTATTAGCGGTTTGTATTTCGAGCAGATGTTTCGCCGGCACAATGGCCGGCACACGGGTTAGCCAGTTCCAGCCTCGTAACGGCATTGTTGCGTCGAGATATAAAGCATATTGGGGTAGGCGCCCCTCCCGGGCTCTTCTTCGCAACGACACTTCAGGGAGAACGTGTTTACCGTTTTCCGGGACGAATCGCGGCCTCTGCGGACCAATCTCATTCTTCGCGATGGTAATTGTCGCCTGAAGGCAGAATCGGGATCGAGCACTCTGCTCTGTTGACTCTGTCACTTGCGGACGTTTCTATGTGAAATTAACCCTCCGTGGAGGAGGTCGGCACGACAAATATTCAGAATTTATTGCGGAGGGTTAGATTATTAGATGCGAGAGAGGACACTTTCAAGCATCGTGGCTTGTTTTGGAGAACTTCAGGACACGTTTTTTAAAACTGGTATTATACTTTTTTAAAAATGGTATAACTTCCTTGAAATTGGTATAATTTAAAAAAAAAAAATATAACTCTCTTGAAATTGGAATGACTTTTTTAATATTGATATAACTTTCTTAAAACTGGTATAACTTTTTTAAAATTGCTATAACTTTTTTAAGACTGGTATAACTTTCTTGAAACAAGTATAAGTTTTCTAAAATTAGTATAACTTTATTAAAACTGGTATAACTTTTCTTTAAAATTGATATAACATTTTTTAAATCCGAATAATTTTTTGTAAAACTGATATAACTTTTTTAAAATTGGTATAACTTTTTGTAAAGTTGGTACAATTCTTTTTAAACTGGTATAACATTATTAAAACTGCTATAACTTTTTTTAAAATTGGTGTAACATTTTTTAAATTGGTATAACTTTTTGTGAAACTGGTATAATTTTTTTTAAACTAGTATAACTTTCTGGAAATTGGTATAACTTTTTGTAAAACTGGTATAACTTTATTAAAACTAGTATAACATTTTCAAAACTGCTACAAGCTTCTCAGACTGGTATAACTTTTTAAAAATTGGTATAATATTTTTCAAATTGTGGTACAACTTCTTGTAAAATTGGTATAAGTTTTTTAAAATTAGTATAACTTTTTTGAAATTTTTAGGTGATAAAACTTCTATACAACGACTAAAATACTTTCTTTTGATTTTGCTATTAATTGGCATGACAGAAAAATATAAAAGAATTCACATTCATTAATTAAGTGAAGTTAGAGCAACCGTCCGATCATAAATCCTGATGATTCTCAAAATGCACGTGCATATGTACGCTTTACGTATAAATATAATTAGAACGTTCGGGAAGCCACTCTTTGGACTACGGTAGAAATGTTTATGAAATTCTTTGTCCATAGCATCATCCCATAGATTCAGACCCGGAGGCAGAAACAGTTGAACAATGGACAACCGTCCGCTTTTGTAATCGTGATTAAATCGGCGTTTTGCTCGGTTTACCTCACACGTGCCGGAATTAAAGGCGTTGTCATATCCGCTTAGCAGCCGGACGACGCATTCCAATTTAATTTCGCGTCGAACAATGTGCCTCGCGGATTTCTCATGAACCTTATCTCTCGAATCTTCGGATCGAATTGCGCGACTCCCGTGTACTTGACGAGCCTACGGTCTGCCAATTTGTTCACGATCATTAGCGCAATCTTTTACACGTTTACCAGTCAATTCTAATTATTTATTCGTATTCGCTTAAAGTAATTTCACGTCTATGTTTATATGACTTTTTTTTCATCCTTAGGGAGTGCAAAATACGATACCAAAGTTTGTTCACCTACTTCGGTTACACCCTGTATATTTTAGTCAATTTCAAGTAAAGATAAAGTTTGTGAAATTTTCATTACTAACAAAATGGTGTCACAAAAAGCATCTGTTTATTATTTATTATCAATCATTATTTATTTATTGTTTTTTACTTATCATTAATTATTTATTACTTTTTACTTATCATCACCTATTTATTGTTTCTGTTTTAAATATTGGCATCTAGAACGGATTACTTTAAAATCGGCTTAGCAGTCAACGCGTTAATTAAAGCTAGTTGAATTTCAAGTAAAGCTAGATCCAATTCAGTTTGAACATTAATTTCATGTTCACATCTTAATTCAGTTGTCATCACGTTGAAAAAAGTTACCACCCTCTCCCGTTCAAGTAAATGTTACAGGCTCGCGATAATTGCCCGCCAGAAACGTATTACGTACTAAAAGGTAGTCCCACTTTGCAAATTCGATTAAAAACTGAAGCAAACCCGATATCTCCATTACATTCCAATCGAACAGTGTCTGACTCTTTTCTCATCCCATAAATATCCTTTCAATATATTGCTTTGTTAAAATCATAATGGCGTAAGACAACAACGTCTCTACATGTCTATTATTAAATTTATTATTATTTATTTATAATTTTAATTTATCTTTAGTTATTTATTATTTACTATTTATGTTAAGATAATTTATGGTTAAGCGAGTTTATAGTAACTTTTCTCGCATGTATGGATTACATTTTAAGACATAAATCCACATTTTCGAGAATGACGCTTACGCCACTGATTCGAACGCATTCTGTTTTAACTAGCACCGATATTCGATGTGAGAACGCGAGCCAGATCGGAGCCATACTTCCCCGTCGAAATGTTCGAAAATGTGACTTACGCCGCCACGATTCTAACCCAGTATACACGCTGCACGCGTTGTTTCCCGGCTGCGGCCAGCACCTGTCCGCCATAATAATTTTTCCGATTCGCGGAATTTCGAGCAGCGATTATTCATGCTGTTCCCCCCCTCGTGAGGGACATCGCGTCCGCGTGCACGCGTTACGGTCCCCTGAAAACCAAAAACGCATGCCGTACAATTACGCGGTAATGGTATAGAATTAATGAGAACTCGCGGGCGGGGGTCCGCCGGTTGTTAACACAAGGCACGCTTGTTTCCTCGAAAATCGAAGGGAGCCCTCGCGCGGCCATTAGCGACCGCAGATCCGTCCTTTGAATAAAATTCTCATCGACTGCGCGTATATATCGCCGTTGCCCATCCCCCTGTCCGCTCTTTTTGCCCCCCGTCGTCGCGCGACGCCAGTTACGTTTTCGCATGCCGCGGGCCTATAAAGGCCAGAAAATTGCCGACACCGCAACATACTAATTTCCAATGTCCCGCGAACGGGTTCGGAGGAGAGGGGGGGGGGAGGCCTCACCTGACTGTCGCACATAAAAATGTCGCCTCTATCGCGACTTCGTACCTTACTCACCTCTGCCTGCGTTGCTGCTTGCTCCGGGGGGTTTAGACGCGAGCGGACGCGTTATCGTTAACGTTTCCTGTCTCGCGGACTTCGCGCTCGGATACGCTCGCTCGCTCGCTGGTCCAAATGAATTAGGTGAATGTGCTCCCGAGGGACGCCGCGCGGGAGATACCAGTTAGAAACTATGCGCATATCTTTTTCGGATTCTCGGCGGCAGATCGAATTCGAAAGATTTGATGCGACGTTCCGAAACTGGTTAACACTCGTTTCTTCTTGTTGTAGCCTTCTGAATATTGTATTATTTCAAGTTCGTACAGTTTTTCCATTTCTGACACGATAAGCGATTGTCGACGGTGAAGTAAAAAATGATTACCGAATAGGGAACGATGCGTGCAATATTTGAAAAGAGAAGCAAAGAGTTGTTTTGTCCATTTATTATATCCGTTTGGTTAGGATCCTAAATTTAACACGCGATGCATTCTTTGGTCGAAATGCAATGTCGGTGAACGCATGCCGTCGATGAAACTCGACGTCGGCGAAAACATGATCGTCGATGATTTCAAAGTACAGTAATTTCTCCCTAATTCGTGGTCAGATTGCGCATAAAAATTGACAATTTAAAAAAAGGTTTATAGTTGTTGATAATCGTTAACTATCAAAATGAGACGCGAGGCTCGAATAATCGTATCTCGAAACTATGTGCATATCTTTTTCGGATTCTCGGCGGCAGATCGAATTCGAAAGATTTGATGCGACGTTCCGAAACTGGTTAACACTCGTTTCTTCTTGTTGTAGCCTTCTGAATATTGTATTATTTCAAGTTCGTACAGTTTTTCCATTTCTGTCACGGTAAGCGATTGTCGACGGTGAAGTAAAAAATGATTACCGAATAGGGAACGATGTGTGCAATATTTGAAAAGAGAAGCAAAGAGTTGTTTTGTTCATTTATTATATCCTTTTGGTTAGGATCCTAAATTTAACACGCGATGCATTCTTTGGTCGAAATGCAATGTCGGTGAACGCATGCTGTCGATGAAACTCGATGTCGACGAAAACATGATCGTCGATGATTTCAAAGTACAGTAATTTCTCCCTAATTCGCGCTCAGATTGCGCATAAAAATTGACAATTTAGAAAGAGGTTTACAGTTGTTGATAATCGTTAACTATCAAAATGAGACGCGAGGCTCGAATAATCGCATCTCCTCTTCCCAAATTGTCCATTTTTGTGCGCGATCTGGGCGCGAATCAGGGAGAAATTAGTATAACCCGAAAAAACGTATCAATCCGCCCACTAAAAATCGCACGACGTTCAAAATCAAGCGACTTCTGCGAATCTATCAAAGGCTAGAAGAATTAACAAGTTTGCCACCGATCGTAAACAGAGCCGAAGACAGCGTATAAAAGCAGAAATGCCTAGATTCCGATTACAACCTCGGTAATGAAATCATCCGTTGCCTCCATAAAAACGCAATGGTAATTTCTGTTCGACCCTCTAAATTGATCGAGCGTACGATTTTCCCGCGTCTCGGGGTCGAGTAACGTATTATCCGCGAATCTACAGGGTGTCCCGTTCGAAGTTTCGCCATCGGTTGTCTCCTAAACGGCAGTTGATTTCCAAAAAAATGTTTCAAGCGGAACTTACCCGATGTTCCGAGAGGAAACATCTTATAACGGTCACAATCGTTTTACGTTTTCATTGGGAGACCTCGAACGACCTCCAAAGACCGGAAGTATTTAGGTCAACGAATTCACCTTGAAATGCACTGGCCGGTTACACGGCGAGAAATATACGGTTCCATTTTTAAAAAAAAGCCCAGATCACCTTGAAATCTCGGAAGCACGTCGACGGAGCAAAAATTTTTGGCCATTGTAAGATGTCGTCCTCGTAGCTGGGTGAATGTTTCGTTCGAAACATTTTTCGAAACGAACTGCGGTTTAGGAGATAATTACGAGGGAAACTTGAAACAGGACACCCTGTATTATTCGACCAATGAAAATCGCCGAGGCGAAAAAAACGCGGGCTGTATCTATAATAACGTTCTAGCACTGAAACGGCAAGTTCATGGAAGTCGTTAAAACGCTGATATTCCGTCGGACGAGCGATTCTCGGCGAGATTCGCCGATAAATACGCGCCGGGGACGCGCAGCAACAAAACGAATTTCGTAATTGTAATAAGCAACGCGGTTTACGAGCCGGCCGGCCACGAAAACGATCGGTCCAGATTAGCGGAAAAAGAATTTATCGCTCGAACTGAATCTCCCGGCTCTCCGTTGCTTAACGCGGATTTTATTGCACGCATTATACCGGGGTTCGGCCGAACGGTATCGGCGAGTTCAATCGTGGTAACGTCGCGCCCGGTCACCGTAAATTTTCGTCATCGTTCTTTTAAATCGCTACATTGTGGCCCCGGAAACGTCGCAAACCGCCCAAAACGAACATTCCACGAAGCCGATCGAGTCGCTCAGCCGCTCAAACGACTAGAGCGCTGATTTTTTAATGCGATTGTAGCAAAATTGAGCGGCTGAAATATAAAATTGCGAAGACACAAGAATTCAACACCGTTACACTACAGTGCCCGAAATTTCCATAGTCACCTGATATTTTGGTGAATTCTTATAATTATTCGATTGTAATGGAAAGTTCGTGCTTTAGGATTAATAAAAGAAACCATTTCGAACGACGGTAAAAGTAATTTCTATTCTGTGAAATAGAGGTGTCTTTTGACAAATAAGTAGCATGTTAGTTTGAGTCATTTTGTATGTACACTTCAAATGTGTTAAAAGAGTTTCACGTACAGGTCCTATGAAAATTGTGTTATATTTAGTACACGACATTTGAAAACATACGCTTTAACGAATTTAGCCTTTTAACGTTGTTGCACTCGTAAAA
The DNA here is from genome assembly GCF_051020955.1 of Megalopta genalis. NCBI lineage: Eukaryota > Metazoa > Arthropoda > Insecta > Hymenoptera > Halictidae > Megalopta > Megalopta genalis. The sequence goes on along the minus strand of NC_135018.1, from coordinate 14,585,174 downwards.
TATGAAACGTCGTTACTGTTAAAGACAAAACCGCAACGATGAAATACATTTCACAATAATTCTAGATTTCGGATTCCACCAAATGACTCGAATAAGATAACAAATAACTCGAGATGGAAGTTCGTTATGATTTTATTCGAACGAATTTATTTATACTCGACCGCAAGAAATACGTTTGAGCTGAAAAAGGACGTTCATGAGAAAATAATGTTTATACGAGGCTCATCTCAAATACGAGACAGGGCAAGAAATCGTTTGATACCCGAAGAAGGAAGCGATGAACACAAAAAAGCATTCCCACGTGCAAATAAACGTACACACTGTCTAAAAAATGAAAAAAAAAATACCTAATCGAATAGGACAATATATTACTCGAATCATCATTTGCGAAATATATTATTTGAATAAAAGCCTAGTCCCAGGCCATAATTCACGTGGATAAACGACCAAGAAGGGGGCCAATATTTCAACCGAGACTTCTCAATATGGAAGACGAAGCGGCCGCAGTCCAATTTCAGCGAGCGTCTTAATTGTTTCACGTTTTTCCCCGGTTCGTTCCAGTGAAATATACGACCTGCGCAGGCGGGCAAGATCGTCCGCCGATTTCTGTTCCCGATCGCAAAGATCTACGGGGCCCGGAACGTTTTCAGCTACGTGGACGTTTCTCGGCACACCGGGATCGAGTCGAGGCACACCCCTCGTACATCAACTCGGCCTCAAGTCGAACCAGCAGATCGGCCGATCCACCCACGAAATGAATCACGGCCGTGCGCCGCCGATACGATCGAAAATTCACGCGCGGATACGTATCGGTCATTCCGCCTGGTGCATTATGACCTGACGCAAATGAATTTTTCCTGGTAATTGAGTTCTCGGGGGTGAGTGCCGCCGGATCTCGGAAACCGGGGGATCGCGATACGTCGATCAGAATCTACGACAATTTTTCAACCGGTTCTCAGCCCTCGAACTTACTCTGCGGAATTAAAGTAATAATAATAAAATTGAAGTAGTATGACTTTATTTATCAACTGGATAAATCCTCTGTTACGGGGAGAGGAAGGGGGAGAGAGAGAGAGAGAGAGAGAGAGAGAGAGAGAGAGAGAGAGAGAGAGTAATAATATGGTAGCAGTCACGCAAGGACGGATGAAATACAAGAACTTGAAACTAATAAAAATAGGGACGAAGAAAAGAAAAAAAATACAAACTTAAATATCAAAACTTGAGAGAGAGAGAGAGAACTTCCGATGATTTTATGCATTTATGGGAAAGCTGGCTAAGCGAAATACAGAACAACGCGAAGACAACATTAAAAAAATTTACGAATCTTGTGCAAATGTCTTATACAAATCTGTTTACAATGTATTGAAACAATTCAAAGAAAAAGTACATCTTTATTTAAGGTTATATCAAAGTTGAAAGGGGTTAGAACACTTTTGTCGTATAGAAAAAAAATCTTGCATCGAAGAAGATCCGAATAAGATTTTATTCGAATGAAAATTCGACTGAATATAAGAAGTTATTTGTTATTCGAATAAGATTTTATTTGTACAGGAATTAATTCGGAACACGATCGATTTGAATAAAAATGATAGAATGTAGTGTCTGTTCATTGGTTATTGATTATCTTCCATGTTAATTTTGGCAATTAATTATTTTTCTTAATTTTCTTTCTACGTACAAAAGGGTCAAGAATTATCCACGCTGTTATTCGAGTAATTTTACGATCTCTATTGGAATGATTTATTCGAATAACGAATGAAGAATAATATTGTATACCGAATAATGAATAATAAATAATTGATATTATTCTATACTGAATAATGGATTATTGCTATTATTCTTCACTAAACAACGAATAACGAAAAATTGTTATCCGAAAAAAATATTCGACCGAAACGAATTCGTTTGAATAATAATTCTAGATAATAAATATTTATTCGTAATAATAATAATATAAATATATACAATAATATAATAAACTATGAATATAATTTGAAAAATGCCAAACTCTGTGTTAAAGTCGACAGAAAATCGCGTAGTTAGAAAGCTGGTTGTTTATCTGTATTAATTGAAAAAGTCCGTCGGCGCAGAAGGAAGAACAGTTGGCGCACAATAAGAATATTATTCGGTGTGAAAATATTATCACCACCGGCGATATTGCTTTCTCGTGTCACAACGGATTTCAGAGTTCCGCGGCACCCGGTATCGCGAAAAATCGCGCAAGATTTAAGCGTGGAAACAATACGCGCGGTTTAGAAACGCGCAAACAATGCGATTTCGCAGTCCCGCAGCCGCCCGGGATAGGAAACAAATACAATGTCGAATGAATCAGTAGCTCAGCATTGAAATTACGCGGTTCGCCATGCCCGACTCCATTTATCTTCTCGCACGTCTACGTTTGCACGCTCGCGTCGTAGACGTTCTACCGTAAAATGCAAATATATAGCGTGCCGCTTTAGATCGCGTATCGGCTATTTATTACTTATTTTACTTTAGGCTGTCGTGCACCGTGTGCCGGAACTTATTAATCTTAACAGATGTCTGTATCCGTGGATGTGTGCCGTGAATTTGCGGCCAGGTGAGCTCTCCGAGCGCGTTTATAATTCGCCATTGTTACGTGCACACGCCCATTCAAGAAACATTAGCTTCAGTTTGGAACCGTTAATTAATTACCTTTTGCTATATACGAGCCTTCTCCGTTGAGCAATTCTCGTTTTCTATACGTCGACTGCGATCAGTTTGCGTTTCGACCGTCGTTCATTTGTTACCAGCGTAGAAATAGTAATTAATACCCTGCGGCTTTTTATGCAAAACAAAAATTGTCTGCATCATTTGCAGAAAACGTAGAACTAAATAAAAAGATCGTAGTTCGTTTATATAAATGATACAATGACGTTTTTAAATGATTTTAATCTCTCTACTATTTTAAATTGGAACTGCTCACTTTTGTTATAAATGCACAAAATTCGCAGTCTAGTAATTAGAGATTAAATTGTTTATCGTTCTGCATGGAATTAAGAAAAATTCGCGTGACGAGTGGCATGCTATGAACAGACTGCGGATCTTTATGCAAAACAAACATTTTCCAAGTAGATTGCGTAAAATGTAAGTGAGAGGGGCGTGGGTTTCTTTTGTTAATAATTCTAATAAATTGAGAAGGATGTAAGAACATCCTGGAATGTTTCTAACGCTTTAGTTAGAAGTCATTTTGATCGCGAATTAATAAAATCCGCAGTCCAATTACGACTAATCTTTAAAACCTGTAAATTAATATTACAACTTCATTTCATACGATTTGCCTCATTTTCATTGTCATAAAATGCTTCTCGCAGTGGAGAGAAAACGTTGGAAACTTTATTCATTTAACGTCGTCCGTTAAATCGTGTTATTAACCGGTTAGCTGTTGCAATCCCTTTGAATAGTGTGCAAGTTACTGAAATTATACTGTACATGTTTGATTCCCTTCATATTCTATTTACATACACACTCTCGTAAACTATACAATTTAACATCAAACGATACATTCTTCTGAAACCAGTTAGTCGTTTTCGACGAGCATACTCGTCACGAGGAAACGGCAACATTTTGCGCTACGACGAGCGTACTCGTCGAAGACAGCTAACTGATTAAAATGCGACAATTAGAAACGAGAAAGCCGAACATTTAAACGAAAGATTGATTTCAATATAATACCAAGAGCTTGGATAGCGAACGTGCAAACATGCTCGTTTCTTCATAACAAAAGAAAACAAGATAAATGCATAAAGACCTAGAGTCTAATGATGAATTTCTATGTATCATATGACAGGAACATTCTCACAATGTTGTCGTTCGAGCACAGATTTTACTTTCGATCTGATCTAGCCACGTAGACGAAAAGAGTCACCTGCAATTTCGCGATAGCTATCGATTGTCTGTTATTTGCAAAGTGCAAATTCCAACTTCTCAGAAAGCCTCGTTCCGGGACTAGTATCCCAGGATCGACGACGGAAACAGAAATGATAATCCACGTCGGAAACAGAAATTGGCGTCAGATACCGTCCGGCCGGTGGCAATAGCGAAAATTGTGGGCCGTTGACGCGGTTAGGCGAGCGTGGACGCGCGGGCCCGGGACGTTCGGCGAACTGTTCAACACCGTCGAAACTAAAGCGAACGCCGGGGCGCAGAGGAAGGACCGCGGATGCGTTCGCGAGACGACGTCAGTAAGTAGACGGGGAACGATCCGAAAAGAGAGGGCATGGGAGGGAAGAAAGTAAGAGGATCGGAGGAAGGTGCAGAGAAAGCGGCGACGGGAGAAGGAGGAGGAGGAGGTGGAGGAGGAGGAAAGGATACGAAGAAGGTAAAACGAGGGAAGGGAAAAAGAACACGCTGCGAACGGAAGAGTGAAGGAGAGAGACGGACAGACCGGGAGACAGACAGAGAGAGAGAGGGGGGGGGAGAAGGAGAGAATGGGACGGAGAGAGATGGAGGGAGAAATAAGGAGGAAGAAAGAGCGAGAGAGAAGCAGGGGGGAAAAGAGAAAGAGACAGAGGGAGGAGGAGGAAAAGAGAGAGAAAAAGAGCGAGAAAGAGAGCGACCGAGGCGAGGTAGGATCGTAGAGGTAACATCGTAGAGGCTGGGACCTGATCCCAAAGGTAGGAGGACTTGGGTTGGCGAGGCCAGTCCATCGCGGGCCCTCCTCTCGACCGAACGCGCTTTACTTTCTGCCCGCTCGTTCAAATTCCCATGTGCACGCGGTCTTCCCGTTCATCTCCCCATGCCTGCTAACCCCTCGGAGATGTTGGTGCTCGACTACCTTTACTGGTGACTAAGGCCCCTGGTCCCCGGTGCTCCCGCTACTGCTGCTTCCGATTCTGCTTCTGCTACTGCTACTGCTGCTGTTAGTGCCGGTGGTGGTGCTGCTAGTGGTGGTGGTGGTGGTGGTGGTGGTGGTGGTAGTGGTTGTCACACTGTGGTGCTCGTGTGTCGCTGATGGTGGTGGCCGGCCGCGTTACCTTGAACACCGGGTTACAACGCACACCTTGCACAGTTACCCTCTGCTCTAGTTCCCGAGCGTTCCTCGGGGACATCGCGCCGCTCGCGACTTCGCTTCTCGATCAGACACGTTGCTGCGAACTGGAAAAGGATCTTCCACTGAAACCGAAGATCCGGCGGGACAGAATTTTCCGGCTGGTTCTGGAAAAGCTCGTCGTCTCCGTCGTCTCCAGCATTCGTTGACGTCAGCGTGATTTGTTGTGACAGCAGTGGAGTTTAGGAAGGATCTCGTGGCAGATTCGAAGATTAGGCCGCGGAGACGGAGTTGCTTCGGAACGTTGCTCTTGTTCGGGAACGGTTCTTATGGGACATTCACGATCTTATACGAGATTCGTAGATCGGACGGAAGACAGTTTTTCATCCTATGCTCTAGTCCTAGAGCGTTCCTCGGGGACACGGTGCGTTACCATAGATTTCTTCGCTCTTCATCTTTCGTCCGGCATCGAACGGGACACGACGAATGTTACGTTCTCGTATGTAGATCTAAGAAAAATCCTGTCGACACTCTGAAGACTAGAGAATCGAATCAGATCGAAGTATCTCCGATCTAGTTTCAGAACGTCGGCTACTCTTCATTCTTCGCTGCGAGGACGCCGTAACCAAACTCCGCGGTTTGTCAATCAGGTGACGACGTTCTTCGGTGTACATCTGGGGCAAGATCTTGCGAAAAGTCCGAGGATTCGAGGATCGGAGAAGTATAGAGGATCTTTGCTGTACTAGTTCCAGTGTCGTCGATCGGAGCAGAAACGTTCTTGACAGGACCCGATAGAAAATCGGAAGATCAGAGGATCGAAGTAGGATAAAGGTTTCTCGCTGTGGTTCCAAAGTCGTTTCCTCCGTCAACGATCGAAGGAGAACGTTCCCGATAGGATCTGATAGAAAGATTCGGAAGATTAGAAGATCGACGAAGAATCGGTGTTTCGTTGTGGTTCCGAAGTCGCTTCTTCTATCGCCGCTCGAAGCAGAACGTTCTTGACAGTATCTGATAGAAAATGCAAGATTAGCGGATCGAAGAAGGATAACGATCTCTGGTTGTGGTTCTTCGGAGTCGCTTCTTCTGTCATCGATCGGAGGAGTAGGTTCTCGACGGAAACGTCCTGACAGAAAATTGGCGGATCAGAGGATCGAAGTAGCCGGAAAGATCGGCGCGCCGATGCTCCGGCGGGAGGATCGGTGATGACAAACGACGCGTCAAGTGTCGCGACATCGGCAGAAGACGGAGAGACAGGAGTGCGGCAACCCCTATACACCTGTCGCGGTGCAGAGACGTCGAAGAGCAGGGTAGGGTGACCGTGTCCGCGCCGGGCCCGGGGAAATCGATCATGAAATTTTAATTATAACATCGATAATCTGACCGGTAGATCGGATGACACGCGTCGCCTTGGTGGTGCTCGGGGCTGGCCAAGGTCTGGGCAGGTGAAACGATGCTGTTAGCCATCGATCGTCCCTGAACGACCACGGATTGGATCGGATCGGATCGGATCGGATATAGAGGAGAGAGATCGGATCGCCGTGTTACCGGCCGGAGGCGGGAGAGCGCGAACCAGGCTAGCCGAAGCGGCGCGGTTTTTAAGGTGTCCGTTGACGCTCGTTAGCGAGCGCCAGCTGTAACCGTTCCTCGGTTACGGGGTCTTTGGGAACGGGCCGCATACAAATTCCCGAACCGGGGATAAAGCCCGTGGCGGCTCGTTGTATTGAAAAGCGCGAGACGCGACGCAAAGGCGACGCGACGAGAGGAGGCGAGCGTCGGGAGCGCGCGGCGTAGCGCGCGACGCACGCACGCGGACCAGCTACATATTCGAAAAAACTGACAAAAGGGAACAATACAGCTCGGTGGAACAATAAGAACCGGTAGCACTTGTCGAGGGGCGGAGGAGGGGTTGGTGGCAAGCAGGGAGGGGGCTAACACAGTGAAAAGGAATTCCTCTTCGTTAAGTTAGCGAGGAGAGAAGCCTGCTGCTGCCGCTGTCGCTGCCGCTGCCGTTGCCGTTGCTGGTGCAAATGGAAAAAATCGAGAGGGCCGAACGCACCGGCAACGTTTACCTCTCGTGACTGCGTACCGCTGATCGATCACGCTCTCGCCCCGCGCGAAGAAGATCCGGCGAGATCTTGACGCCTCGATCGCCGGCGCGGCGTTTCCGCGCGGTACCGGGCTGGCGGTATCGCGATGACGAACCGATCGATAAATCCTCGCCAGGGAATCGTTAGCAACGGGACAATAAGAAGACAGTATCCTCGCGTGAGCATCGAGCGCGATCCCTCGTCGTAATAATACGTCGCGTGAGCCCGGCTATCTCCGATCGTCCAGGAAGCCACGTCGATAATCACCGCGTGTGCGCCTAGTTGTATCGTTTTAATTAGTGTTTATTCGATAACTCCCGGCCTTTCCACGGCAGCCCGGCGATACCGCCATCCGACGTCCCCTTGCATTCATTAGGGGACCGTCCGACGACATCCAAGACGTCTTCCGGATCTCTTCCAGCGCCGTCGCGGATCGCGAACTCTTGACACCGGCGGCAACACACCCTGCGGAGAGATCTCAAGGATTTCGGGCACGCGAGAGAGAGGAACGAAGCCAGAGAGAAAGAGAGAGAGAGAGAGAGAGAGAGAGAGAGAGAGAGGGAGGGAGAGAGAAAGGAAGAGGTGAGACGCTCTTATAGACACATCAAGTTTCCGCTTAGTCACCGTTAAAGGGAACGGCTCTCGAGTATTTGGCGATCGCAAACACTCGCCGGACCAGTTAAGCGCAGCAAACACACTCGACGGTTTTCTAAATGTTGGCCTTGCAGTTTCGTTGTTTCGCGTGCACCCGCTCTTTTGTCCCGCCGCATCCGCGGCCGTTTTAACGAGCCTGCTCGCGAAACCGAGGATCGGTCCGCCGGGCCGAGGATCCAGCAGTGTGTGATTCACGTCTCTAAGACGATCTCTCTCGGGCGCGCGCGCGCACGCGCGAACTCGAGGCACCGACCCGGTAGAATCGAGGGAGCGAGAATCGCCGTCGGCGATCGGTTGATTGACGTTTAAACGATCGGGGAACAAGGAGGAAACAATTGGCCGGCAGATTTATGGGGGGCAGAGGGAGGAGATCCGGTTAGGAGGTCGAATTTTTCGCGGTGGTTTAAATCGATGAAAACGGAACTGGGACCGAGAGACACCGTCGCGGCAACCTCGTGTGTGCAACAACGGCTGCCGGTGTGTGCTGCACAGTGATGGGAGAAATCGGTGCGACCACGGGATAGCGTGCGACGACCCGTCAGAGGACCGTGAAACCTGTACCGTGCCACTGAAACGACGACGAGAACATCCGACCTGCGTCCGGTCGGGCTGACTGCGGAACCGTGAAAACTCGTCGCGTGCACATCCGTTTCAGGAATTCTAGAAACAAGGGGATTGTGATGTAAGAGATGCGTCGCGGTGACATCGCGGCAACCGCGATAGCCCTTCTGATTCTTGGGCAGATCCAGGGACCACGGCAGACGAGGTAAGAGATCTTGCTACCGCGCCTTCGACTCGCTCCGGACGGCTCGATCGCCGGAACGGGGTTCGAGTTCCGCCGATGCACGGCGCGCGGTTTTTGCGTGTACGAGCGTCCCGGACAAAAATCGTGACCTCTTAGCCGATCGATTTTCGATCGAAATGCCTGAACAATTTGTCGAAGAAGCTACAAAGACGCGTCGATTTGCGTGAAGAAGATTATACGATTTCGCGTACAAAATTCTCGCCACCGTTATTTTTGATCGAACAAAAGCCTTTGTGCTATATATATTATTATGCCCTATATATTATAAAGATTTTCATTCGCACAATTTATTGTCAGCCGAATACCGAATGACTTTTGTCCCCAAAGAAGATTTTTTTCATTAGTTTTGCGTTGGTGCCTGAAAATTCGTAGAAAATTCGAGACCGGTTGCGGCCACATATCTTGTTAAATAACTCGGAAGATAGCAACTTTTCGCAAGAAACGTTTTTATAATGTTAAAATGGACTGTCCGACGAATATGTCGGAATAAGAATCTCAGGATATTTGGAGCCGGTTTTTTAAAAACCTTATTTAAAGGGTAGGAAAGCGCAAATCGAACTTAATTATTTCATTTCGGGTTAATTATTATATTGGATACGAGTACTATAACGTTTCTGTAGATTAATTAGAACCGTATAACGCCTGGCCATCGTTTTCTATAAAGAATACTTCTGTTCGTAAGACAATGTAAACAAGCTGCGTTGCGAACTTATATGCTGTTTGATCTTCCTAATATCCGCTCGGAGAACTCGCTTGAAATTGATCTCCTGCTCAATTGTTTGAACACTCTCTTGCTAAATATGATCATTTAGACATTTTAATGCATCGTACACATAGTTTTGTATAGATGCGAAACAGTGACTTTTTTGACGCGATGTTTCAAGTTGTTGGCATAAGTGGATGGATGTCCAGTCGATGAGCGCTTCGGCTGCATGTTTGTTGATACGATCGTCCACGGATCGTTATTTACCACTGGGTTTACGTAACCTGTTAAAAAGACGGACCACCAGTTTTTTAATTTACGATTATACACATTGTAAAGATACATTTGTGAGTTATTTATGAAGTATATGCGTTACTTGCGGCGAATATTGCAATAACGCTTGTTAAAAATCCGAATAAATGTCTTATTGTTACTTTTATAAACTACTATAAAACGGCTGCTTTTAGTGCTCCGTAAATCTAGTGTTAATACCATGAATGATTCGTATTATCGTGAGCAAGCGGTTTTACGACTAAGTTCGCAGGGTAGTGGAGCCGTTACTGTGGGATTAGCAATTGCTGTGCCTTCGGTTTGTTTACAGACATACTTCGCATTTATCGAATAACACATATGAACATTTTTTTATTCTTTTACTTTCTTTATTTATTTATTTTTTGATAAAAGGGCTTAGCGTAGGTAGTCTCGATAGGTTTAGCATTAAAAGCGGGCGGGGTTGGGATATATATATAAAACAACGAACGAAGCATAACCGTAGAATCTTTCCTGCGAACCCAGGAGGGATGGAAGAGTCAACAATGCCGAGATTGTAGCAACGAGAACGGGGTAGTCGTCCACCCTTATCTGTCCCCGGAATCTACCGATGAAGTGCGAACGATCGAGACCCTACAGAGGAAACCAAATCTCGATCGAGGTGGTCCCTTCTTTCTCGATCCCCCGAGGGTCCCGACGCGATCGGCTCGCTTCAGTGAACCTTGTTGCGTGCCGGCGGTCTCGTCCTCTTTTCCTGCTGGCATTCGGCTCGTCTTCTTTTACGAAAAAGGGCCGCGTCTTTGTGCATATTGTTGGCCCCGACAACACGGAAAGCTACTTTATGTCAGATCCACGCTCTCCAACCCCCTTCCGCATTAACAAGATGGTAAGCGCCGAGTAGGGTAACACGAACCTCGTGAAACGCCGATGATAAAGTCGCAGTTCCTCCGGCTAGGTCCCATTACGGTCGCCACCATGGGGGGAACGCGGCCTTGTCCGCGCAGGGGTAGCTTTCGATTACCTGAATGCAAATGAATGAGCTGTCGACAAATGCTAATGTCCCTCCGCGCGCGTTTTGAATGTCTTCGTTCCTAGGATTAGGCTTGCAGCCTTTGCGACACGAATATCGTTGCCATGAGAAATCATGGGGTTCGCGATTCCTTCAGTTAGATTTGCAAACTCTTTGACAGCTTGATACTCGTTTGCCCGACCCTGTCGCGTTCCTATGTATTGCGAAGTGTTTCGTTGCTCTCCGGTTGCGTCGTTTTCTAAGGAAGATTATAAATACGGTTGCGGAGAGAATTATTTTTGCGTACATTAATTCCGCGTCTTTTTTCGAAGGATGTTCATTTAATCAAAACATGCTCCGCTTGCTTCGATGCATTATTCCCGAGTTTTTAATGTATAAATGCCAGTTTCAAAGAGGTTCTAGTCTTCTCAATGAATAAACCGGACTTATAAAACTCGAAATAAATCACTGAAATACAGACTTTTTAAACAATCCAATATATGACACTGTCTATGCGCAATGTGACAGCAAACGATAGTGATAGTATATATATAATAATATATATAATAATATATATAATATATAATACAAGTAATATAATCGGAATAACGTTCGTATAGTACGGATGTGATACAAAGCTCCATGAACAACACAAAAGAAAAATCGATATTTCTTGTACAATAATTTCTCATTTTCGTCAACACAGAAAGTGTTAAAAGGTAGCGAACTGCGCGGCGTTTTGCTGACGAGAACGAGAGTAAAAAGTCGCAAGGTTGAGAAGCGAATAAATCGTGGGATCCAACGCGGTAAACGCACGGGTGTGCACGAAGGTCGGCCATGGGGTTGCACCGGGCGAAGAATGCAGCGCGAGGCGTGCGTGTGAGGACCGCGGCGTCGTCGTGTCGACACGTGCTGGAAGCCCGTCACACCTTGTAAAACCTCCGCAACGGTGCAATGAAATTTGATGCACGGCCCAATGTTCTTGCGTATGATAAATTTAGACAGCTTCTTGAAAATCGTGCGGTAAATTACGGCCCGCTCGAGCGCGCCCTCTTCGTGTTTACACGTGTAACGCCGGTAACCGCGCGCGCGCGCGTATTAACGGTCGCCGGCATTTTTTGACGGAGTGTAAAATTGATATCGTTGGATTTTTTCGCGTCGCCCGACCGCCGCTTCTCCCACGACCACGCGACCATGGGTGCATTGGGGTGCAATACCTTTCTAAAAATGTACAGGGTTCCCCGGAAAGAAACATCCGATTTCAAAAATTTATATTTCAAAAAATTACACACAGAAAATTATAATTCAAACACGAATATAACGGGAAAATGTGCGAGTTTTACTTTTTATTATTTTTTTCTCACGTACCAAACCGTTGGATTGGTCGCAGTTCATCCGATAATATGGTTCTACACAGTTGGCCACCGAGATCACCCGACCTAACCCCATGCGACTTCTTCCTTTGGGGATTTGTGAAGGATCTTGTCTTTGTACCACCTTTACCTACAAGTGTAAATGAACTGAAAAAACGCATTTGCGATGCTGTACAAACAATTACCAGAGATACATTACACCGTGTTTGGCAAGAACTTTCATATCGCAATGATATCATACGTGTAACGAAAGGAAGTCATATTGAACACTTGTAAACAAAAACTCACACATTTTCCCGTTCTATTCGTGTTTGAATTATAATTTTCTGTGTGTAATTTTTTAAAATATAAATTTTTGAAATCGGATGATTCTTTCCGGGGAACCCTGTACTTTCATCGATCTTCTTACTCGTTCGAAAGAAACCCCTTTGAAATCCTAAACGTCCACGTTATACGTCCACGTCATCAAAATCTTGTTATTGTCGATTTCGAAAAATATTAAGTACTTCTTAAAAAGTGGTTTTTTTCAAACCACGCCGATTTCCTCCCGCTAGGCGCGTAAAACGATCCGCAGACAGCGTGTCCAAATCACTTCTTATCGCGTTTCGCACATAGAAACGCTCGCGCCGCGTTTTTGCCATCTTTTCTATAGAAATTTCTTCGCATGCATTTTACTATGCTGCTTTCAGGTTATAATGCGCATAAGAAACATTCGCGACGATGCTTTCTATTTAACTCGTTGTCGTACTTCGACCAGTCCGACTCGCGATGAAGATTTCTAGTAATAACCTGTCGAGTATGAATATTATATCGTTCTTTCACTAGTCGATGTAAAATTCTGTTCTCCTTCTCGTCGATATTTAAGTATTCAAGTAAACGTCGGCACTCGATGAATTCATCTCGTTGTTATGATAATAATAGCTTTTGCTCGCAAAATATTTCTGTTCCGTTGTTGTTAATAGGGGACTCGTTACAATGCGTTTAGTGAAACACGTAATTATCCAAATAATAAAATTTTTATTAAATGATCGTTATGATCGTATTTGGAAATTTTGCACGAAATATAGAATCACTTCATGTTTTTGTACTTGTATTTAGATGATTATCACGAATGCAATTAGAAATTAATTAATTAATCACGAAGAGAACTTAATATTTAATCGGTCCTCCATTATTTTTGATGTCCTCAAATATTAATAAATTAAAAGCTGTACTTGAGACAGAAATTTTTGTCTCCGTAGGACAATTGACTTTTTGAAAACAGAATGAAAACGTCGTTGGATTGCTAACAGGCATTACATTAAATTTTTAAAACTAATTTTAATCTAACTTCGATTATCCGAATTCAAAATTTATAGTCGACGAATTATTAATACAATAGTATAAAATGATAAGTCGAGATTTAGTTGTAAGTCTATAGTTTCATCGTTATTACTTGGAACGATCGAAAATCTAAAGAATAAAGGTCGAGGATAATTCGATTCGGTTAATCGAGGCTCCACCGTATTACGAAGCCGACGTCAGAAAGGGACAGACATTGGCAGTGATCGCTCGTTGTGAAAAAATCACGTTCGCGCTCGTTGGCCGATAGAAAATGAGAGAATTCCGTTGTACACGTTCTTTGGAGCATAATCGAACGATACGATCGGGAAGCAGTAATTTTTCACGGATACTGGTTCCGCGGTAGATCGCAGGTGCCGATCGATATATACTGTATATTGTCTCGATCGGAAATCGGCGGCGTTGAAACGCGAGCCGCGTTCCACCGCTTTCTCACGACCGCAATAACTTTTTGCGAGCGCGGAACCGGCTTCAAAACCCGCGCGGCCGCGCCAGCGCCGCTATTAAATTATTAACGGAGATAATTATCATTACTTCTGACAGCTACCGACCACCGCGCGGGGATGAAGCGCGCTGTCATTGTGATCCCGGCCGCGATTGCGTAAAAACGGCAATCATTCAATACCCCGAGCCCCGGCTCTAATTACAACGGCCGGCGAAATGAAATTTTACGTAACCGCAGTCGAATTTAATTACCTCGCGGGACCGTCCGAGATGATGCCACCGATTTTACGAGCTTCTGCCTGCCACCCGTCCGCCATTACCGTTGGACAACGTTCACCGGTTTAATAGTTTGAATTTATAATTTATTGAATATCACCTGCCCACGGTTATTCCAGAAGACAAACTTGTTAAACGGGGCAACGTCGTTTTAGGAAGAAGTCAGATCGTGTTCGAACTGGTTTCGTTTTCGACGCTGCTTCACGCTGTCATTGCTTCGAGTTGTTTTTTTTTCAACGGTATCAAACGATTTGCGATATTTATCTTTCGTTAATCGATTCGTGGACGTTCGAAACGAATCCGAATCGATTTTTACGAATCAGTTACGAATCGATCTTCTTCGATTCAAAATCGACGTAATTGGAGCAACTCGATTGAACAAAATTTTAATAAGTGGCGTTAAGGTTCTGGATTGTCTAATGAAAATCTCGATCGATTGGAACGTATGCAGCGATACGAGAGCAAGTATTTTTCGCGTGAATTTTGGAGGATCGCTTGTTGTCTAATAATTATATAACAATGTACAATAATTAGCAATTATTAGAATTATGAACAATTTATTGTTGCACTTTGACTTCCATTTGCAGAACATTTAAGAGCATACTATTATTATATTACATACTATTATTTATATATAACATTATTATATATAAATAATAAATAAATATAATAATAAATTTATATATATATATAATAATATTATTATTATATTAAAAAATTCAATTTTGATTATTGTAATGCTTTTCATCGAATGATATCTTAATGAAAACTTTGAGATCGATTTTTTTGAAATCCAACGCATTAGTTATTTGACTGCGGATTTTATGCGTTTATGGTAAAATGGTGTAGTTACGATTTAAAACAGCGAGAAGATTAAAAGCATTTTAAAACGTCGATGTGTTATTTTTAACCTTTTAAGATAACTAAAAGAGAAATCAACTGGTTTCTGTTCCTTGCAATCGATGCAGACAATTTTTATTTTGCTTAAAAGTTTGCCTAATAGTTATGTATGGTTCAAGGGTGAATCATGCATAATTATGAGAATATAAACACAGAATTATCATTTGAAATACGCTGCTGTCGAAGAATGAGTTATGGAATACGAACTATTAGATAGCCGCGAGATTATTAAATTAAACAAGATCGTTTCGAAACATTATTTCGATGTCCCGACTCGAAACCAATGCCTCGTGTTAGCCTGTTAGCCTGCAGAGATGTGCTGTAACAAGGTGTTACATATGCTTGGAAAGCGTCTGCGTGTCCGTCGATTTATCATCGATTGACACTGGCGGCCATCTTGGCACCGAGACAACGTCGCAGCGCACACTCGAGACGAGAGAAGCAGCGATCACTTTTCAGTGATCAGTATTCTTAAACTCTGCAAATTAATTCCACAAATGGAATTCAATAAATCGCAATCTGTTGACATTCGTACGGCGGGCCTTTCTCACAAAGATATAACTGAGCATGATTCATTTATAATTCAATCATAATTTTACTTATCAATTTTTTCAACTTCAATGGTTCTTCTGAAAGTTTGAATTAACCCTTTGCATTGCCATTTCTTTCATTTACGTTGATTAACGCGACTTCGTCTTTGATCAATTCTTACGCGAGAAATATAATTTATACATTGACTGGCAAGTCTGTTTCGTAGAAATCTGTTCTAGACGCCAACATTTCCTTTTTTTTAAAATAAATGAGTAATAATATGTAAAAAATAGAAATATTTGAAAACGAATAATAAATAAAAAAATAGAAATAATTGAAAACGAATAATAAGTAAAAAATAGTAATTAAAAACGAATAATAAGTAAAAAATAATAATTAAAAACGAATAATAGGTAAAAAATAGTAATTAAAAACGAATAATAAGTAAAAAGTAATAATAACAATTAGAAACTGATAATAAGTACAAAATAGTAAATAAATCCTTTTTCTTTGTTAATAATGAGCCCTTAACAAATGCGTCGTGGTGGGCGAGATATCTCGTAGTTGGCAGCGAATGGTTTAAAAGACGTGACCAGCATCGACATTTAGCGGAATATGTTCCAAATTTTCGTAACAAGTCTGATATTATAAGATAAAGGATTAATTGTCAGAAATTCAATAGTCAAATAACAATATCTGCATTAATCGAGTTTTAATGCCGCTAATAGACAGTTTTAGTATTAAACATTGGACAATAGAAAGAACGGACCGTCTCGTTCACGATTCGAACGAGGAAAGCTAATTTAGGATACAATGAGCCGTTGACGTTTTTCCTTAATGAATTGGCCCGACAATGCCAGAACCATAATGCCGCGCACCCATTACGGCATCACCTTTCAGCACGCTAATTCCGGGACGTCGTCTTCTGTCCCTAAACCATGGTCCAGAGGCTCCGATTCTACCGCCATTTTTCATTTCCCCTGCGTTAGACACATTATACGCCTTCCGATCGATTTCAGTTTACAAGCCCCGAAGGACACGAAAGGAACGGTTTTCAGCTGTTCAAGGAATACCTGCCGCATTCTTGGCCCACAATATCCGATGATTACGAGTGTTACGCTGGCCCTTCGTAAACCCTTCGAATTAACGACGGGCTCCGGGAAGAATTCGAGAAATAATAGTATACCGAGGCAAGCCGACGATCGATCATAATGAGCCGCGGCTTCGGGGCCCATTAATAAGGATCCAAATTGACCGAAACCCGAGGTACTTAAGGAAACCCTCCCCCTCTCTCTCTCTCTCTCTCTCTCTCTCTCTCTCTCTCTCTCTCTCTGTGTGTGTGTGTGTGTGTGTGTGTGTGTGTGTGTGTGTGTGTGTGTGTGTGTGTGTGTGTATCGATCTAAATCATGATTTTTCGTCGGTCCGCCGCGAACGAGGTGGTAACGTGACTGAGTGGCAACGAGGCTAATCTGACAGGAAAGTATCGTTCGGATCTAGCTCGCGTTTTCACTTCGAAGATTGCTGTCATTAGTGTACACTGAGCATGTTAGTATTAGACCGCGGTTTTTTACGCAAAATGAAAACTGTATTAATTGCATGATACAGGAGTTAAGCAGACATTCATTGCTTTGCTCAATCATTTGGATAAATTGATAGTAATGCGACGACGGTACCTTTATAAGCTCTTCGTATGTTTTTTGTTTTTATTTTTTTCTTCGAGATGTAATTTGTACTTGTCGAAACGTTAAAAACGACGTGCGAAATAAATTGTGAATTAGCTTAAGTCTAAATTATTTCAACAGTGAGTTTAGTCACTAAACAATACAAGTGCAAGTTGACGATGAGACACGCGATTGTTCAGAAATATTCGCAATTAGATCGAACAGATAGCCGTTGCGGCAGATAAAAATTTCAAGGAAATACAAAGTGATAATCTACGCGTCGTATTTTGCAGCTGTCACGCTGACAAATTGTTTCTCCGCTTTCACTTTATGACAAATGAACAACTCGACGCTTTTGGCTATTCTCGACGATGTCGTTCCAATCCAGAAACATCAGGTTACACTATCATGCTAAAATACATATCGTAGATATTTTTAAATTAATCACTAAAAGAAAAATCGAAAAAATGTCGCTGTTCATTTCGGTGTACGTAGTATAACCATTTCGTACATTTAATAAGCTGATGCGAGGCGGCCGTGTCGATGACCGGAATGGGGATTCGTCCGCTCGTTGGCTCGTCATCCTTGCGTCAGCCGAGCTCGCCTCTCATTGGTCACTGTTTTTCATTAATGACTCGTAAACAAAGCGGCGGATTGCATTTTCGCTTAGGTAAAAGTTATTTCAAATGACCTCAGGAACCCCGCATTTCCCGATTTTAAGTAACTTTCGGGACACCCTGTATAATACAAAAAGAATACTGTATATTTGTACTCTATTGGGACGGAGTTCGAGTATATTAGGAATTATCGTTTACGTTGCATAAAATAAATACAGTAATTTCTCCCAGAAATGTTCGAAGATCGGAATTGAAACCGGCAGATCTGAGAATACTAAGTCGTGATTCTTCGGGCCTCGCGGCTCCTTTTTATAGAAACTCGGGGCGGTTGGCAAAAAAGGCAGCGGCCAGGGTGCCGGTGTACATTAATATGAACACATAGTAATGCTAGAATAAAAACGATGCCTTAACTTTTATATTTCTAATTTTTTGCCACGATTCGAAGGCAATTCGGGGGCCACATGGTACGATTCGAAGGCAATTCGGAGGCCATATGACACGATTCGAAGGCAATTCGGAGGCCATATGACACGATTCGAAGGCAATTCGGTGGTCATGTGACACGATATGAAAACAATTCTGAGGCCACATGCCACGATCCGAAGGCAATTTGAAGACAATTTGGAGGTCACATGCCATTATTCGAAAGCAATTCTGAGGCCACATGCCACGATCCGAAGGCAATTTGAAGACAATTTGGAGGTCACATGCCATTATTCGAAAGCAATTCGGAGGCCACATGCCACGATTCGGAGGCAATTTGAAGACAATTTGGAGGTCACATGCCATTATTCGAAAGCAATTCGGAGGCCACATGCCACGATTCGAAGGCAATTCGACGGTCAAATAGACCATTTTTTATTACCAATTTTTAGATTCCGTCGACTCCTTAGCATCGACGTAGCAATAAATTACATAGGCGTAGGACTAGCACAGGAAAATTTAGAGCAACCCGAAATTCGGCATTATCGGGAGAAATTACTGTGCTTACAGAATTCGAACCTATTCCGTCTAGGTTCGATTCGATTTAATCCTGGAACGGTCGCTTGGGGTGTTCGAGACCAGCCATATTGTTTTATAATTGACGTTTCTAATTTTTTAGCAGAATGTTAAGTGATGTCACCTAGCAGTCAATAGCTGCTCTTTTATTTAAGAGTCGCAGTAGCGTGATTTTGTTCTCGGTATTGTTTTTATAGGTCTCATGGTGTGCCGCGCACCGCTTTATGGAATTTTAACTGACGCGTTCGGTCCAGGGTTGAAAGTACTGCTTTTCTTTTCCGAAGTACAGTAAATTCTCCCTAATTGGCCCTCAGCCCGTACACAAAAATGGACAATTTTTGGAAGAGATGATACGGTTATTCGAGCCTTGCAATGACAACTATAAAAGCGAGCCGCAAGTTGAGGTTCAATTAGAGAGAATTTACCGTACACCCGAAACATCCGAAACTATCCAGCTAGATCCGTTCATATTTGCAACACACTTGATCCCGTCTCAGAGAATTGATTTTTTTTTTCGCGTCGTTAAACCACCGCGCGTCACGCCTTGGCGGTCATCGAGGGTCCGAGCGTTAAATTAAGATCCGACGGTGTTAAAGTAAGCCCGGCCGGCCCCCCTGCCGCGAAGAAGTAGTAATACCATTCAGTGAGTTCGGTTCGGTAGTAGAGTCCGGTGTCTTCATCGGCTACGGCGGTTCTGGCTTCGGAAGAGGACCGCCGCGGCACGCTGCGTGATCAGCCGAGTCGAGTCGGCTTGCGGAAATTTGCGAATGGCCAACGCGCTGATTAAACGCTACCGGCCGGTGGGGGAGGGGGGGCAGGGGGCGGCGGGGTGTTGGCCGAAGCTGAAAGAAAAGTATCACGGCCGTAAAGCTTTCGGTCGGTGTCCAGCGGTGCTCGGCGTGCTTCTTTTGCCGGGGACTCATTAGCGGGAATCATCCGGGGATCGTTTGTCGCCGCTGCTACACGGTCGTTACGCGCTCCCGAGAGCCGTGGCTCGCTCGCGAACGAGTGTTCTCGCCGTGTCGCGGCAAGCATTTTTTTAATTTCACCGACGGGAACGACGGGCACCGATTTTTATAACGGCGCGCAGCTTGATTATTATGGGGCAGTTCGTTCCGCGAACGACGCTGCCCGAGCGGATACAAAGTGCGCGCGGCAGCGACCGCGCGAGGCGCTTGTTAACGACGCCTCGCGCCCGGGATGATGATTATGAAATCGCCAACCCTCCGCTTTTTCTCGCGGTTCTACCCGATGGGTTTTATGGAAAGGACGGCGCTTGAAGAATGCGTCGTCGGAATTTCGGGACAATTAACCCGTCGCCGTACGATTTTCATCACAGATGCGACGATGTACATTTTTCGATTCTAATAATTTCTTGGAAAGGAGAGAAACTTCATATTCATCGTGAGAATAGAATTTGATTCCGATTTAAAGGATCGGAACAATATACATACTCGACGACTTATTATTATTAGAAATGTTCACCGTGGGTCTGACTCGTTAAAGTATGGCAAGGGGTTATGGGAGCATTCTACGTATTTTTGTTCAACTTTCTTTGGGAAGTCACATTTATAAGGTTTATTTGTGCACGTTTCGATAATATTTAAACATTTTGGCTGTGCCAATTTTAACCAATAGCATTTAAATCGTATACTTGATTATTCAGTTTAATTGATTATTCAATTACATAAAATGAATTGCCGTTACATTAAGAACAATAAAAAGGTTAACGAGTTCGCAAGAAATATATTCAAAAATATGTTTGGAAAGATTGCTGAATAAAGCTCAGAATTGTCATATACATTGTCAATAGTACAGTTTGCGAAAATGGTCCGTCGTCCGAGGGTTGAAGAAAGTTAAAATTGGTGAAATTGGCTATAGTTTGAAACCAGACACGGACAAATTTTATTTATCTGTTATTTTCAATATTGTTATATAGAAATGAAAATAATATTGAAGCATTTGAAATAATAGTAATTTTAAGTAATGAATTGTTTCGTTATTTTTTTATTTCAAGTATGACGAAAGAAATAATCCTGAAAATAATAAGAAGAACAAAACATCTTATTTCTAAAAAAATCTTTAAGAAAAAATTATTTATTTTATTTTATTATTTTGCTATATAGAGCTGAAATGAAATAAAAATCATTGTGCCGCTGTGACATTTTATAAGAATTAATAAATAAAAGATGTTTTGTTTTTATTTATGTGTTGTACACGATTACCTCACAGTACGAACAACAAAATGATAACAATTAAAAAGAAATGGCAACATCGACTACAAGGTGTTAAGTATCTTTTCAAAAGCATCGAAGTTTTTACGTTGGCGTCTTTCTGGTGTGCATTCGATGAAGCTCAAAAGATTGGAAAGGTACGCAGATCTTAAAAATCAATCAACAATTGAACATTATGGAACAGTAAGGTATCCCGCATACACTTATTAAGGAATTTTAATTCGATGGCAATCATCTGATATTCGTGTTAGATTACGAAACGCGGTTTCAATTAGACGTGTCGTTATTTGTTATAAAATAAAAAATGCATCGCATGTCGAACTGCAATTTGTCACGGAGGAACAGTTACAACAGCGTCTAATAAATCCTCCGTTCGATTAAACCGGGTCCCTTTTTCGGCACCACAGGGCGGCGCGGAATTTTCATTTAAATCTTAATTAATATCATTCACGTCGATCGCATAAATATTGATCGAAGCGCGGAGAAAGTGTGATGCGAGAGTAACGTTTGCGCGCGCGCGCGATAGCATGGATTAATTTGGCGTTTTTATGCGCGATTTTAAGGCGGACGTGAGACGAATCGAATGAAGTGTCCCTTTAAATGGTCAAATTAAAAGATCTTTAAAAATGATTTAAAAAAGCATTTTACTGAATACGTTGGCGATGAGATGGAACGTTCATCGCATTACTCTGGTAATTTCTTTCAAAATTGTTCTGTGTATCTAGCTCTATCTGCAAATTGAGAATTGTTAATTAACCTGCGATTGTAATTTTATAATAGGTTTTAGTAATAAATTTAGTAAGCTGAGTTTCACAAACGTTGTCAAAATGAAACATCAATGTTGACGAGTATGATGAGGCCAGTTACAGTTACTCACTAAAATATTCAATTCAGGCATCCTTTAGAAAATTACAATTTTTTTAAAAGCTGGACCAAATTCCTTGAATCGTTAAAAAAATCACTAAATTTTTTCTAGATGTTGGATAGCTAGTTTACTTGCACAGCGAGCACAGAATGACAAAACGATTAAAAAAATAACTTTCTAACTTTTTAATTATAAACTCAGATAGAAAAGTTTTTTTCACGTTTCTCAAAGAGGTGTCCGAATATTTTACTGAGTAACTGTACATCTTGCGAAAACTAGCTCATCATTCTAAATGAAATTTCTCTCATCCTGATCTGATAGGTTTTCGGTAACATTTTCCGCTTCCATTTACCGCACGTCACTAAAGGAGTCCGTGAAATGAACTCGCTTTAGCACATTAGTTTATAGAATGTAGATATTCCGATGGCCAATTCAATAGGATGAAATAAAAATAAAACATTTATCGTACCTTCATAACGTATGCTTTCGTCCTCCACAAAACTTCTCGCGCGATGCATCAATCGAACAGCGTCCCAATCGAGTATAGCCCACGCGCGACACGAAGGCGTCTTTGCGTTTGCGTTCCCCCTCTTACTAGCTGCCCCACTGCCGCAGCTATCGGTCGCTATTGGCCGAAAACGGTGACGAAGATCGACGGTGCTCGCTAGCGACCGATAGCTGCGGCAGCGGAGCCGCTAGTAAGGGGAGGGGATGCAAACACAAAGGTGCCTTCTTGTCGCGCGAGGACTATAAATACACCGACATACTCGCTGGAGAACAGAAGCTACGGGAGTTACCGCGAAGTCGCGAATCATCTTAGAAAATGGTCGTGCCGCGAGCAAGAACAATGTGCGTCGAATGCGCTCGCGGCGGGGCCCGTGGGTCCTTGAGGTGTTCCAAAGAGTATATTGAATTCCCGCGTGTTGTCGCCGTGGTCGTCGGCGTGGCCTGGCGGGGTCTCCGGCAAAGATTCCGAAAGAGGACGGTCGCGCCGCGGACAAAAACCGACACGCTGCGGGCTCGGAACCCGGGGCTCGGTATCCATGGAACCGAGGGATACGGAAAGGGGAAGGGAAAGGGCGGCGACCACGCGATGCGGACGGAAAGGAAGGGGAGGAACAGGCGAAAAAAGCTTCGGCGAAGATCCAATTAAAATAACCAGTGGTCAGGAGACGTCGCCCGAAAGAAGTATAATGAGAGGAGTAGCAGCGAAGGACGAGGCGGGAGGGAAAACCGGGAGAGGACGCGAGCAGCGTAGAAGAGAGACGGAGATACAGTCAGGGACAAAAAGATAAGACAACCTATTAATTTGACAATTTTTATTTCGCTTGCAATGGTAACGAGGTTTATTATTACCGTGAGATGACCGAAAAAGTTTTTGCGGCCGGACGAAAGCCGAAGCCGGGTCACATTTCACCCGAAACAAAACTTCTTCATTTACATGTCAAAACATCGAATTTTCGCCAGATTTACATTTAAATTTATTAGGTTACTTTTTCGGTAACTTTTTTCTTAAAAAACGGTATTACATATAATCTTATATATAATTATATTATAATCTAGCGAATGGCGCTAATTTTATTACAAAAATTTATTTATAAATAGAAAGTACATATTTTTAGACATAATTGCTTCTTCCCTTTACACAAGGCTTTCTAAAATGACGTTTCTTCTCGCTAATTCAGTAAACACTGCGGCGTAAACAATTTGTGCCTACATAAACCAAAATTAGTTGGTCTACGGTTAAATGTATACTTTTTGCACCATTTTTGTTTACAAATTTTAGTCGGGTCAACTAAAATGTACGATACGATTTTTTCCGATCAAACGTAAAAATTGAACATAATTAGCGGGACAAAATGATAAGATATATATATATAGAGATAAAATGGAATTTGCAATATAAATTGACCAGTTCTGATTATCATTCGATAATTGTCAGCAATTTTTGTGGCACCTATTTAGTACTAAATTTTCTTTTCTCTCAGATCATGATTGTCTTTCTCTTCAAATAGCGTAATATAATATTTACAAATGAAAAAATATTTAACATGATTGATTTTGATGGTTCCGATGGTTCTGATGATTTTGAATGATTGCTGTCAAATTATCACGGAAAACGTTAAAATACTGTAAGAAATCTTAGCCGAGGCGAATGATTGCCGTCGTAAAATATAAAAGCGGCTCTGCGAGGTATTTGTTTATTTTATTTATTATAAGTTGACTTATTCGAGCGTGGTCGCATTAACTGCGAGGTTTGCAGTTAACTATATGCAAAGACATATGTTGTAGATTGTAATTAAAATTTATATTGTGACGTTAGTAACTATATAATAGAAAACTACATCGAAAACTACATCATATATATAACTATATTACATATAACTATATATAACTATACTAGATTTTTGCGTTTTTCCGGGTAAAATCGTGGCGAACATTTCGGTTCAGCTAATAAACAAAACTGGCGCAAAAAAGATGCGCATTTAACGGACCTCGTCACCGTCGCGTATTAAATAAACATTGTCAAATTAATACGGTTTCTTATCTTTTTGTCCCCGACTGTAGAAGTAGAACGGAGGGGAAGAAGGAGCAGGAGACAAAGGGCGAAACGAAACGCGCGGCACGTCGAATAAAAGGAGCGCTCCCCGAGAGACGGAGAGCCAGGGACAGGGCACAAAACGCCATTAAAATATCTCTAAGTGCCTCGGGAACCGCGTCCATGAAAGACGTCGGCGCGAGCCCGCGTTTTCCAGATTCAAATTGATTAAACGCGGCTGAAGAAGCGGTCGCAGCGACCGGCCGCGGCAGGTTCTAGCCTTCAGGGACACCGTGGATTCTTGATCCCTATTTGACGATCATTGTCCCGATCGGGGTCTCCCCTTTTCATCCTGCTTGTTTGCCCGCCCTTTGTCGATCGGCACCGGTACAAACGCGTCGCGCTTTCTGTGTTTGCTTCGTTTTATCCTGAAGTGCCACCGACAATGGTGAATTCAACCTCTGCGCCAATCCGCGCCGAAGAAGCGAAAGATCTTTTTGCTGAAATACATTTGTTCTAGGGTGAGCGGCTCCGGGACAATGTCCGCGGGGTACATTCGATCGAGTGTCGGCGACGTAGGCTTTCGCCTGCAGTTATTTATTTTTTATTAACTTATAGTCCACTTTTCGTGGACTCGTATTTTCACAGATTGTTTCATGAACGAGGATGAGTTCTTGTGTCTGCTGGGAGATTAATCCGGGACAACGTAATGGAAAGTGAACCCTTAAATGCATGATTTTTTGTTTTGAACTTTAAAAATCGTTTTTTATAGGAACGTAGCCATAGGTTACGTAAAAAATAAATAACAAAATCTAGGTAATAATATTGAGTATTTATTTTGAAAAAAGGTTGTATGTAGACTTTTGGCAACAATATGCGTTTATCACTAAAATTATTGTAGACGTAAACAAATGGTCATGTATTTATATTATCTATTAGTATAGGAATGTTCACATTATTTATGAATGAAATGCAGCAAAGCAATTGCGATTTTTGTTGTGACACAAAGCAATTTTTAAACTCGAAAGAAGAAAATATCTCTCCAAGTAACACATTGAAGGTTATCACCCACCACATTCAAGTGTCAAAAAACATATAACTTACTCGCCAAAAGTAATGTCATGTCTTTTATTTCACACATGGTCTATTGTCTATTGTTATCAACGTGTGTTCGGAAACGCACATACTCGGCTTTTTGAATAAAATTAAGTGGAACTGGAATGTAGACAATTGGCAACAATATACATTTAAGGGTTAACCAACTGAAGCATTAAAATTAAATACGTTGCTCTGTTAAAATTATAGCACAGGAACATTTTGGATAAAAATCGGCCAACTTCGACTGACGATAACTTCGCGAGAAATCATCGTAGGATGATGAACCTTCTTTCGAATTAAAGTTTGAAGCTTCTACTTTACGATAGTGTTTCTGGATTTTAAGTTTGATGCACCCTCGCCACAGTGACTGTTTAAACGCGAGGCCACATGTTTGTCGCATTGAAAATCGCCTAGTTTGACAGACTGCACGGCCTTCGAACATTTTTTTTCGGGGATACTGCTTGCAGCGAAATGTAGTTCGATCCTTTCCCTTCGATTTAAAATAAAAGAAACTTGGCTGCGATTTTTTTTCGCAAAGTTACAGCACTTTAAAGTAACCCTTTGTCAGTCAAAGTTGGCCAATGTTTCTTCAGAATTTGTCTGTGCTATAATCTTTTATTTATTGGTTTGTTCGGATGACAAAATTATCCTATAGAACAAACTAATCGACGTATATTTAACCAAATTTCTAGATAAAATTGATAACCTCTTATCCACCGTCCGAGAAACGAAATTACTCTTTGGCAGTGGCGTTCTGTCAACGCATCTTCTTCTCTATACACGTCACACAAATTTCCGACAGTAACAGAGCAAAATGTGCCGAAAAATGCACGGTAACGTGCAATCTCTGTTCAGATTATTCTCTATTTATTCATTCGGATAATTTACTCGAATGAGAAATAAAGAATTATTCGGACAAACAGATAAATTCAGATAAATAGAATAATTTCTCATTAGCAATGAGATGAAACTGATGAAACATCGGATTAGAAAGAGTACGTTCGACCAATTAATTTAGATAAATATTTATTCGAGAGAATTCGAATAATGGCGGACCCTGTCTAGGGCCAATAAGGAGATCGGTATCGGCGGAATCCGTTCGTTCGCGTCCTCGAAAGATAAAGCGAGTGACGTCGGTGTGGCAAGCGAGGGTTCGAAAGCGTATCGGTGTGCGACTCGGGCGCCGATTAAACGCGAATCATCGCGTCCGATCAGCCGACGTAATAAACGCGGACAAGAACTTGTAGCAATTTACGGTCTCGTATCTGGGAATCGTCGCGCGTCGTCTCCGAACGGCGGCCGTGCCGATTCCTCCGGTACGTGCGATCATGATCTATGTCTTTATTAGCCGAAGCCAGCGCGGGGACGTTAACGAATGGAAACCGCGTACGACTGACGATTCGCGAGTTATCGCGACCACAAGATGCAAAATGACCAGGCGGAGTCGGATGAGATAGTCTGCGAGATAGGGGAGACATCGATGGCGAGAGGATCAAAACGTGGCTGCCACTTTCTTCGCGTTACGAAGGACGTATTTTAGAGAGCTACTTTATAATATCTCGTTAGCCCTCATTCGAATGATTTGGTTGTTCTGGTTGTTTCAGGGTATTCTTTATCACCGTTCGTTTCGCTCGATGTTTCTGCAAATAGAGATCCTTTTATTGGATTGCCCGGGAAGTAGTTTCGCTTTTTCACGAGAAACTGAAAGACGATTTTTTTAACGTTTAAAGTAAATATTATTTACTTTAAGTTTTATTTATTTATTATAGATATTATTATTATATATTATTTATTATAGATATTATTATTATATATTATTTATTATTTATTTATAATTTTCTATGAATTTTTGACACTTATTCTGACAGCTTTGAAATCTTATCCTCGCTGAAGTCCTGCTTTTTATTTGCAAAACACCGAATCGAATGTTCCTTTTTAACATCCTTACAAAGCGAAATTTTTTTAGGAACAGCTTCCCCAATAGTTTGATTTAGTGAGATTGAACTTGGGAAAAGATATTTCCATTTTATTGCAGATTAAAAATAAGAATCTGAATCTGATTTCAATATTTTATTGCGTGCAGCATAAAAGTGACTGAATTCTTTTAAGCGTTACTTTTTTTTATATCTACATCGTTTCAATTCATTGATTGCATTGTTCGAGCGGAGTCGCACGATCGGGAATTCCAGACATTCGTAACGTTCACTTCTGGCACAGTGCGTTCGTCAGCCTCGTTTGTAGTAATACAGCGTTTATACAGCGTCTTATTATCGAATATATGCGTGCAATTACTTTTGAAATTATCTACTTTATCGCTCCCTAAAAATAGATAACTGAATTATAATTACAGTGTCGTCGTGGCGTAAAAGTCCGAAGAGGATGGAACGCTGTCGCAATTTACAGACACTAACGTGCCACTACGGGATTATGTGTATAAAACCGAATTTTTATGAAACCGTGTTTCCATTTATTCAATTCGTGCTCTGTTCGCGATATTAACTGACCGGCTCGGTGAAAAACAACTGATCACTGTAATTTGTTAAATTCTCCATCGAAATGAGAGGTTTCGCGAACGAAGTACGAGGTGACAAAGCTCCGGCTGATATATTCAAGCTGCGTGCTTATCCCAATTACCGTCTCGGCTAAAGAATACCTGCGCGTCTACGTAATCACTATAATCTTCGCTCTCATTATAATTATCATGGTCCATTACGACAGATCCTGTTGGCCGGCCGAGGATCGACAGATCGTCGTCGTACGCGATCGCTAACCGTCCGCCAAATCTAATTAACCATAATTCGCGGTAATTACATCGTTCGTCCGCCCGTCATTCTTGGTTTTAGGTACCGCGACGTTGATCATGAAAAATCGAGGAACACCGCCGCTACTTAAAAACTTGATCTCATTTTATTGCTTCTGGGGAAACCTTAATAGAACTAATTAGCCGATCTCTGCTACTTGTTTCGAGGACACGGCCAACAAAAACTTTGTATAACGTTTCACGGTCCAATAATCGCGCCAAACTTTACGACACTCGTGGACAAACTGTGGAAAATTGTGTACGCTCACTTTTGCACGATTTTGTTGTACCGCGATTTCAACGTTCGCGAGATAATAAAACTAGACCGCGGGAGAAATTCGTTTCTCCATCTTTCTAGAGCTTTTCTTTTGAATATTTTTGAAATTCTAGTTCTCTATTCTTTAAGTCGGCAATATTTTCACGTCTTGTTTTGAAGATTGCGGATTTTCAGTGCTCCCGGAAGAACCTAATGGCGTCGAATAGGTCCTCTTCTACCAATTTATTAGGTCTACCGGAAAGTTCTGTCTGATAATGTCATTGTAAATTTCAATAGATATGCACATATTCATTTGAGACATATATTTTTGAAAAATGTTTCTCACAAATTGCCATCACGCTGGCAAAAGGTCATAAATAACGACGGAAATTATATTGTACAATATAAATATTACTAAATTTATGAAAAATCTATTATTTCTTTTCATTTCTTTCCAATTTTTCATTTTTATTACGTATCCCTGTAAGATAAAATCTGAATAAGAAATGTTTCATATAAAAATTTGTTCTTCTTTCGTGTAGAAGTCTGTAGAAATAGAACGAAATAGTTGCATCGTTTTCGAGATATTTAGATTTATAGTTTTTGAATGAACAGTCTGTATACATATGCATAGTATAGGCATGGACGATTGAATTTGCGGAATCAAATGAATAAATTGCATGTCAATCATATTTTTATCACTTGAATTGCTTAAACAGCAAAACAGTTAAAATGGTATAAAACAGCATTTTTCATACCAACGGATTTGAAAATTATGAATCTCGAAAAAATTAAAGAATCAAATCAATTGCATAAGGTAAATGTACCTATTATGAAACACCGTCTGAATTGCGAGTCCTTGCTGAAACAGTAGCACAAATAATACAACAAAAAATAGATAGAGCACACGAAAGTGAATGTAAAAATTCTACCCATATATTTGAACATTGTTCTTGCTAAATTCACTCAGGCTAATACCGTTATACACCAATTAGCTGTAAAAATATATAATATCCAAATACATGTGTTTCTAAGCAAAAGAACATACTGTTCCATATACTTCAATCTTTCTGTTATCCCGATTTAAAAAAGAAAAAAGAAACGAACCGCGAGGCTCGTACCTCCTCTTCCCAAATTATCCATTTTTGTGCACAATCTGAGCGTCAATTAGGGAGAATTTACTGTAATCGGAGACGTGTCACAGTTGTCGCCGTCCGGCAAAAATCTGCTCGTCCGTGAATCAGTCTTCATCCCCGTGGTTCGGGGCCCGATGATTTTTGTTTCCGGGCGCCCCGAGGTGCCTGGGCCCCGTGCGGCCCCCGTGGCAGGTCGCAAGGGCGCACGAAGCGACTTGGCCGCGTCGAAACACAGAGAAACACTCGAAACGATGGAAGCCGTTCAATAAATCTTCGGGCGCCGGGGTTGAAATTTTCGCCACCTATCCGCTTGTCGGGGCCCTCCCTACAGAGATACTTCCAGCATTACCTGGCCGGGGATCAGATCCCGAATCTACCTGGGTTAACGAGCCTCCTCACTCCGTTCTACGAATCTACGCTTCTATTTCCCCATCGTCCATAAAATAATGTTAATTTGTGGTGGACCGATGCGCACACGCGCGTCCACCCCGCGGGCCGATATAATAAACGAGCGTGTACCACCGGCGCCAGGCAATCGAATATTTTTCCAGGTCATCATCCGTGAACTCTCGGGGGCTACCCTGAACTTTGACGATTCTATTGTTCGGGATCTCTCGGAGTATTTATGGTAATCGTATTCATGATCGCCGCTCCGCGACTGTAATGAAATCGTCGCGGTCCCTTTGTACCCGCGCCGTCACGTTCCCTTTTTAATTAGGCGTGCCGGATTTTTGGGCGATTCACGCGGCAGGTGGAAAATTACGATTTCTCGTGTCTGCGTTCAGAGGTGGGCATCGTTTAACACGTTCTATGCCGAGTTGTTTTTACTCGACTTTTCACGCTGGCCATTTGATATTTTACTAAAACTTGATATATTATATGTAATTATTAATCATCGTATGTAATAATAAAACAAACTTATCATGACCCATTCTTGCGGTAGAATTAATTCTTCGGTTCTATATTTGCTACAAACTATTTTGTTAACGCATTAAAGAAACATGTAAGCATGTACCATCGATGGTACACATGGCACGGAACGTGTTAAGTAAACGCGTTCGCTTCGATGGTTATTTTGAATGAAACATGATTTCGTTGTTTGGAAGCTTAAATGAAGGACGAACGTAATCGCTTATTATTTGCGTGGTTCTAAATGAATTGTTTATTAAAACAATAAAATTTATTTATTTTATTTGTACATACGATTGCAATTGTTATTTGTTATTTCAATTGTTATGATAATACCCGTAGTCGTACCAGTTTCTTCATAGTTACAATTGTAATAACTTCTAAAAGAAGAAAAAAGACAGTTCACACTTATTGTGTGTTTGTATTTACTTAAATGTTTAAATACCGACGACAAGAAATCAGAATTTTGCTCAGACTAAAAAGAACGGAATGGCGTTCATACTTGAAAGGTTATTATTAGAAGTCTCCATCACGTGTCAGACTCGTCATAGTATGGCAAGGGGTTAATTATCATTCGATTGCTTATTATTTGGTATTTATTGGATACAACGCGTCGAGCACACGTGTCATGCGCAAGAAATAATGGTCTACGATCGCTCTAAGCGATATCATCGAGCTGACGAAGAACAACAGTTGCAAAGTTCTCTTCGATAATAATAAATGGAAAATAATATCTGTTGCACGATGAACGAAAAACAAAAAAAAAACAAAAATTTCTTTTCGCCTAGATTCGAATAAAAAATAACATTTTATTTGCAATGTTAACGTACAAAATATCCGCTATGTGATATACAACAGACGAAAAGAGAGCAAAAAGTACTTATTTATTTGTCTTCTCCGAAAGTCCACGTAAAAAATAACGTTCTATTTGCAAATGAGAAATAATAAATAAATGATCTGTGGAATTATTGAAATTATTTGTTTAATTAAATAAAAGCTTTAATTATTACTTCCAAAAGAAATGATATAGTTCGAAATTGTCTTGTTTCGGAAATGGCACAGTTTTCCAGGAATACAAATACAGTGCTGGTCACGAATAATAAATAATGCATTGTGGAAGAATACTGGAACTGCCGCACCAGTCAAAATGACTGATTTCCGATTTTTTCTTTCACGCTTCCCGACATTCTGGAAATGTTTCTATGACAAATTGTTTACGCGATCTTCTGTTCAGGTAATAGCAATCATAGGAAGTTTAAGTAAATCTAATCTCGTCGTTATTATACAGCAACATATATTAATCGTGTTTAAAAGGCTCGGTAGTTCTAGCGTTAAAGAGATTTTCACCACTATTTCGAACGAGGTAGGAATAAGAACGGCGAATTGATGCCGCGTTTGTTAGAAATAGAAAAGTGGAACTCGATCGCTTCCTTATTACTAAGATATCGGGAATCGTTGCTGAAGCATATTATCGGGGAAACGTCAACACCTGCGCCAAGTTGTTCCGCTCTTCGAAACCTGCGGAAAATAAAATTCTGTACAGCAGATAAACCTGAAAATGTACATGCATCGTTTCTATACACAGTGTTCTCCGATCAACGGTCGCCTGGTACGCCCAAGAAACTACTATTCTGACGATCAGTCTCCGTAGCCAGTGACTATTGGACTCAACTTTCTTTCCCGACGTCTTTTATTCGAATTTTCGCTTGCAAAGATTTTTTCAAATCGATCTATAATCAAATTATTTATCGAAAAATCTCTTATTTGACTGCGGATTTTCTGTTGTTACTGTACCAAGCTGGTGCTGAATAGCGAGTTGACACAACTCGTGATCGAAGGAACTATCGAACATTTGATTTGTCGGCAAAATTTTATCGTAAATATTGTAATCGCGAAAGTTTCATCATCAGCATTTCTCAATTGGATGACAGACTTTTTAAATTGATTGCACGGTCAAAGATTTAAATAATATTGAGTAGTATTTCAATAATATTGAATAAAATAGTAGTCAAGAGAACGATCGATAATGTTAATTATCGATCTGATTTAGATCAACCTAGGAGAAACCACTGAATCATCAAATTACGTTGCAAAAATGTTACGCTCGACTGCAGATTCTTTTCCACTTATTGTTAAGTATCTGTACATAGAATGGTGTGGTGCGATCAAAATAATTTTTATTAGTCGAGAAAATTATTGACGGGAGACATGATGAAACCATAGACATACGTAAGTTCGGTGAACAAAATTACAATATAAAAATGTCCTATTAGATTGGGAACTTCTTCGATACATTGCAATATTGGGCAGCATTTAACAAAATTAGCTACAATTAGCTTCCGTCGAATAAAATGTCAAAAATGTTTCTCCTCGAACCACAGATTTCTTGCACTGATCGTACATCGAAATATTCCAACGTATGAGCCGTTGAATGCAGAAATGGTGTAAGTAAAAACAATTAATTTGTCGACAATGAAGAATGAATTGAAAGTCCTGTAAAACGCAACAATATGAAAACAGTTGTAACAGCTCCTGTTACATTGTTACAGCTTTTTCTGTGTAAGCCATTTTCAAGCTTCAACTTGAAATAATTTTTAAAAGGTCGCATCATATTAAATGTGCTTGAATAATATTGCAAAATAACGTAGCAAAAAATGGACTTACATCGCGTCCGCTTTAAACGGCTCGCATAGAGAGCGCCGCTAAATAAAATTGTTGTTAGACACCCAGTATCGATACAGCTCGCGACGAAAGAGACATCGAACACTTAATTTCGTCGATAGCCGGTGTGGAAGGTGTTATCGGAGCAATTAGCGACACCTGTACTATCTAACAGCCGAGTCGGTGTCGCGATAGGGCGGGAAAAATGATCGAACTTCGCCTACGATGATCCCCGTTCGGAGACAGCTATCGGGATCCGGCCTCGACGTTCCCTTTTTACGATCTCGGTTCTGGTCGCCCCGCTATCAAAGAGTCACGGGGCCCGATAACGTTTAATTATGCTTAATGATGACGCGACCGGAGCCTTCGGGAAGCGGATAAACGCGCGTCGCGAGCTGGGCGGCGCGGCCGATGATTTACGCGGCCAATAATTCCATCGTCCTCGAAAGGGATCGAAGGGGACCCAGAGGGATCGAGGCGACTCGCTCGATCATCCGAGGCGCCGATTTTTCATGACCTCGTAACGCAGCCGAGCGCCGTCTTTTGCCTTTCCTCGAGGTTGAACCGTCGCGCTTTGTTTTAAAACGGGCGACTTATTTATAAACTTATAAAATTCTTTGTCGCAGGGGTTACTGCGACGGTTTGTATAAAATAATCCGAGAGTTTTTTTGGTTTTTAAATAACGAGAACTTTAATATAACTTGTAACAAAGGCGATGAGATACAGTGTGTAGAAGGTAAAGGTAAACGAGTGACGGATGATACAGAAATATGGACACGTTGAGAGTCGGAGGAAAACTTGCTAACTGACTTCTCTCGGTCGAGAGGTCCTCGTATTTATTGGTAGGGAAAGTCCTTGAAATTGGTAAGGGAAAGTCCTCGGGAAGGGCGAAGGCCTTTCCCGAAGATTTTCCGACCGGGGTGGTCCGGGACCTATGGTCCGAAGCTGTGACCCGACGTTTTTATTGTTTTATTGCGGGGTGTACGCCTTGCGTCGGGAAAACCCGAAAAAGGCATGTGTACACCCCGTTTTTGAAGGACGTGTCTTTTTGTGTCTGGTCCGCCACAATTCTTTTCCTTAAAAATTTGAAATTGCGTAAGTGTGTCAATTATTTTGCTCCCCCTGGTTTCTCATGGTATTTCATCTGTTTTTTTAACCTTTGGTAACAGCTTACATTTGAAAACGTAAGTCAACATTTTCGAAAATATCACCTACATCGTTATTATGTCAATCCACTCATTCAACCATCTGCACTCGAAGTTATTTTCATATGAAAACCATCAGAATTTCTGAAAAAATTTAGAACATTTTACAGAAGAAAACAGAACGAAGTTTCCTAGCAATGACCTGCTGTGAAATTCTGTTCTCTCACGATCATCGTTTAAATCATCTTAGTGAAAGTAGACGCAGAGTAATTATACGAGGTGTCCGAAAATTATGATACTTCCGGGAAATGTGGAGTTCCTGAGGTCATTCGAAGTAACTTTCTCCTTAGCGAAAATGTGATCCGCGGCTTTGTTTACGAGTTATTAACGAAAAACAGTGACCAATGACAGGCGAGATCAGCTGGCACGAGAAGGCCGAGCCAATGAACGGAGCTGTGCTTCGATCGGTCGTTGGCTCGGCCGCCTCCCATTGGTCAGCGTTTTACGTCAATAACGCGTAAACAAAGCCGCGGATTGCATTTGCGCTAAGGAAAAAGTTACTTCAAATGATTTGAGGATCCCCTCATTCTCCGATCGCCAGTGACTTTTGGGACACCCTGTATGTTATAACGTTGTGCATAATTGTGCATATAATAGTGAATTTTACGACACTCGGAGATTTAGAAACATAGAAGCATGGAAAGCTTGCGCAACAGAAAATGATCGGAACGAAGAGATTTTTCGCGGTCGGACTCTCGTTTTAAGGCATTGCGCGTCGTGAATTGTACCCCCTCCCCTCCCCTCCCAGCCCCATCGTCGCGAGTCGCCGGCTTTTTCTCCTCGATCGCAAAGTAAATGTACTCGTACAGCGAGAGATTACGCGAAATCGACGGGATTAATCATTCTTGACGCCGGGGCCCCGGTTCGCGACGCGAGACACGGGTTTTGTGAAATACAGGAGGCGGCGCGCAATTTGTCAACGTCTCTCACCTGCAACGGGATATTGGCACTGTCCTTACGCGGTGAAATTTCAAATGCTTCGCGCAGGACATTCATTTATTTTTGCCCGCACGGTCCTTTCTCGTTGCCGGCTATCTTTGCCGCTTTTCAACCCGATGTACGATTTAATTTGCTAGGCGTGGAGACGCTTGCAACATGGTCGCCGATCGTGGGAAGTGCGACTTCTTGGTTTCCAAATCAGGGAAACTTTGAGATCGAGGGGTGATTATAATATATATATATATATATATATATATCGAACGCGTTGTTCGTTCTCGGATCTTTCGAGGAAGTTGCGCGCCGTCGTTTCGGTCCTTTCGGACGATTTTAGAAACTGACCTTCGCTTTAATGACGTTATTTATGGACCAAGTGTCGGAAATGATCGCCAGCTTTTCTGGCATAGCTGAAAAACAGGCTTCGATAATTGTACGCGGTTTTAAAGTCCTGAAGAACAGACAGTATAGGTAATTAGTAGATTTAACAATAAAATGAATATACGATTCAAATAGTCAGATTTAAGAATTAATTAATTTTTAAGATGTTGGTATCGCAATTCATACGATTCTTTCTCAAACTATGCATTTCGAATGAAAAAGTTGCTTTTCATTTACATAAGAGTATAGATAATTAGTAGATTTAATAATAAAACGGCTATAAAATTCAATTAGAGAAAGATTAAAATACTTATGTATAATTATACTCATTTTTAACACGGTCATGCAAGAATTCATGCAATTCTGTCACAAAATAATTAATTTCAAATTGAAGAGCTTTTCATTTACACGAGAGTATGGATAATTAGTAGATTTGATAATAAAACGGCTATACAATTAAATTAGAAAAATATAAAAATACTTACGAATAATTGTATTCATTTTTAATACGGTCATGCAAGAATTCATGCAATTCTGTCACAAAATAATTAATTTCAAATTAAGGAGAATCCTGTCATATTCATAATAAAAATTACTTAATAGAATTAATGACAAGACAACAACAATATTTAATTAAAATATACTTTCATCTGTTGAAAACATTGTAAGATAACGAAGAGTGCAACAGGGGTGTTTAATTCTTTAGTAATTAAGAAGATCTTGATTATGCGACAGTGAATGGTTGTTGGACGCACTCGATGTTAATTTATTTCATTTATCCAGGAGAGATTCGTCGTTCGCCACCTGGCATCGCTTGTCCCGCAGATTTCCCCGGTGCACGGCTCTCGTTGTCCAGGTAAATCGTATTTTCGGGTTCTAGAACCTCTACCGCGGGACTTTAACGAGCTGATCGTTATCAAGATACACCGAGTTATTCGCATGAGTCATTTCTGCGGAACGGTCAGCCGACTGTCCTTCTGCGCCTCGTTTCTCGTGAAACGTCGCGCGAATTAATAACCATTACGGTACGGATCGCCGAATTCTATGTCGCGCGATTAATTTTACAGAACTCATTGTTTCGATCTGCTGGTATTCTTCTCTTCCCGAGTAAAATGGAAATTAGAAGAAGAACTACTTCAGTCTCTCGACTTCATAACGATGTTCCACAAACAAGTCAAAATCTAATCAAACTAAATATCAAGTTGTTGCAATGAATTATTGATAGACGCAGAGTTAGCCGTATTTTATTCGAGTAACGAATAAGATTTTATGCAAAGAATTTATTCGAATAAAATATGATGCGAAACATTTATTTGAAATGTTGATCGAATAAAATTTTATCCAAACAATACCAAACTCTGTTAAATAGAGTTAAAAGTTGATCTCTCTGCTGATGGATCGAGTGCAGAAAATTTGTTTACTTGAACTTCTTTATTTTATGTTTCACTAAATCATCTAATTTTTGTTGCTACCGAGATCACAGTTATTTTATTTCATTTATGTTATTTTCATACATGTAATTTTCGAGAGAGATAGATCCATAAATACTGTTGTTGAAGACAAGACCTAAACTCGAAGAAGAGTTTTCTTCAAAAGATACACAAAACTGTCTCTTCTGATAAATATATAATAAAATCAGCATTTCCCACAGAAAGTTAAAATACTAAGCAGATAAAAAATACTTTAATTTATTGAAGATAATTTTATTGAACGAAATTTCATTGAAAACAATTTTCTCAAAAATAATTTCATTGAAAACAATTTTCTTAAAAATCATTTCATTGAAAATAATTTTATTAAAAAGGATTTTATCGAAAATTACAGTTCACATACGCATTGTGTTTACCAGGAGAGCCTTTTTACTTGAGAAGCAGCAAAGAAACGAAGCCAGATCTAATTTGTCGGACTAATTCCTCCTTCGAGACCAATCTTGCTCTCGTCAGCTGTAGCTCCGCAGATTCTCATATTCTTAATGACACCTTGATTCGAAGTCCCGTCCACGAGCACCGTGATTTGCATCATACATGCCCGGTCTCGGCGCATTGTCCTATCGACGTGGCGGAGGGTGGAAAGCAAACGCAAGCGAAACATCGAACAGAAAACGAAAAGCGCAAGCTGCAATCGTTGCCTCGACCTGGTTCGTCCGAAGTAAAAGCTCGGCGGGCTCTCGCGTCGGTGCTCCCTATAAAAATGCAAATTTTATACGCGTCGTTTGAATACGATCAATGAGACCCATGAATTGCGCACTAAATGCTCGATTACATCGGGATACACGGAAACACGCGAGTGTATAAATCCGAGGCCCGGGGTTCCCGAGTACGTACATTAAGTGTAATTTATTCCATATATGATATACAGACTGCGGGTTGGTGAACCGTCGTTGCAGGGTTCATCCTTTACTCTTTTCTTTCTTTCTCTTTTTCTCTCTTTCTCGATCTTCCAATCTTTCGCGATATTTCTCTTTCTCAATCTTTCTATTCTTCTCGATATTTCTCTCTCTTTCTCAATTTTTTTCTCTTTCTCAATTTTCTCCTTCTTCAATTTTATTCTCTTTCGCAATTTTTCTCTCTTCCTCATTCCTTCTCTTTCTTTGCTTTTTCAATTTTCCCCTTTCCTCAATTTTTTTTCTCCTTCTCAATTTTTCTCTCTTTCTCAACTTTTGCCTCCTCAATTTTTCTTCCTTTTTCAATATTTTTCTCTTACTCAATTTTTATCTCCTTCTCAATTTTCCTCTCTTTCCACAACTTTTGTCTCCTCAATTGTTCTCCTATTTTCATTTTTTTTCTCTTTCTCAATTTCTTTCTCTTTTTCTCTCTTTCTCGATCTTCCTATCTTTCGCGATATTTCTCTTTCTCAATCTTTCTATTCTTCTCGATATTTCTCTCTCTTTCTCAATTTTTCTCTCTTCCTCATTCCTTCTTTTTCTTTGCTTTTTCAATTTTCCCCTTTCCTCAATTTTTTTTCTCCTTCTCAATTTTCCTCTCTTCCTCAATTTTCCTCCTTCCTCAACTTTTGTCTCCTCAATTTTTCTCCCTTTTTCAATATTTTCCTCTTTCTCAATTTTTATCTCCTTCTCAATTTTCCTCTCTTTCCACAACTTTTGTCTCCTCAATTGTTCTCCTATTTTCATTTTTTTTTC
Source organism: Megalopta genalis (assembly GCF_051020955.1). Lineage (NCBI taxonomy): Eukaryota > Metazoa > Arthropoda > Insecta > Hymenoptera > Halictidae > Megalopta > Megalopta genalis. Next base: position 14,546,340 of record NC_135018.1, on the reverse strand, counting down.
TCCTTCTCAATCTTTCTATATTTCCCTCCAGTGTGTCCCATAAGTATTCGTATCCCTTTTCAAAACGCTACAACTTTCTTAAAACTGCAGTAAATGACTTGAACTATTTTGTTACATAATAATAAGATTCATCCACTGAACAATGATTAAAATACTCTTCCTATTATGTACTTGGAACGACGAACAAAATGAAAAGCTCTCGTTTTATAACTTTTTCATCTGAGCCTGTAACGAAAATTTTTTAAAAATGCATTCGTCACTTCTCGGCAAGTAATAATAATAATAATAATAGTAATCATCAGACCACGGATCTTTGTGCAAGATAAGAATTGTCTGTACCGATTGCATGAAATGGAAACTAAATAAAAAATTCTACCTGTTTCTAAATATTCTCGCTAGATTAATAATAATAATAACACATTGTGTGTCACTTTTCCACTCTCCTAATCTCTCCACTATGTTAAATTGCAACTACTCGATTTTGCTATAAATGCATAAAATCCCCAAGTCCATTACTAATAAGAAGAATAATTAGAACTGGAGCAGTGTCGTAGAATGTCTCCCTCTTTCCAAATCCTTCTATCTTCCTTTTATTCGTCTTCTCTCTTTCTCTGTTTCTGTTCCCGCGGGCGGGCCGGGTCCCGCAATCTTTTCGGGCCCCGCGAACGCGTGTAAAGCGACGGTACGTGGGATTTATGGGAATATTTATGCGTATTTATAGGGCGTGGATTGGTCGATGTCCGCGAGTGTGTACACGAGCTTTCGTGGGTCTAGCCTACCGCTCGGACACAGATCGAGCCGGGATCCAGAGACCGAATTTATGTCGCTCCTCGAATAGTTCCGTGTTCTTTCAGCCCTCTCTTCTCACGGTTCGCGCCACCCGTACACAGACACCAAAGCTGTATCACTCGGGTACACGTGTTCGGGGCCCGTCCTTTGACCGGCTCGAACCCGCTTTATACAGCTCCACTGTGATCCACCGGCTTCACCCGGATTAGACCGCCGTACGCGATACCTAACCACGGAATTCCAATTGTCTCGATCGTCGCCGGTCTCTTCTGGAAGTTGTCTGTCCAAGAACGCCACTTCGATTCCCGGTTTCTAACGTTTACTAGAGCCCTAAAGATTTTTTCTTTCTTTTTCTTTTTCTTAATTTAGCGTTTAAAGTCTCATCGACTCCCTTAGGTTACACCGTCCGACACGATTTTTGATTTCCCAATATGCCTCTATGAAATCCTTGTAGAGCTTCGCTCCGCGAACAATAATGCGAAAACCGTATTGCTCCATCTCCCTCAGTTTTCGAAAAAAACACGAGCTTTTGTAGAAGCCCGGAATTTTCGACAAAAATGAGGTATTGCATGAAAAGTGAAAACATTGGAAAGTTCTGATCGGTGTTAAAGGATAGAGGAGTGTTTTCCGAATACAATGGCATACAATTTATTAATTGTTTTCGGTGCTAAATGACTGTAAATTAATGTCGAAGTTTGGAAAAAATTGCCGACGCGCGTAGTTTCTTCGCAATATTTTCGTAAGAGAGAAATAGTCGCACTTGGCTCTGCTTCGTTTTCGAATTAACGCGGACTATTTCTATTTCGCATAAAGATCCGCGGTTTAGTTGGAACTGTCGAGGACAGAAATCACCGAGATCTTAATTATGTACAGCGTATCGCAAACAGAATCTTATTTCAGACGATTAAATATGTGATCCGGCTGGACAGCCGCTTGTTCGCAGACAATTATCATTTTGCTGCATAACAAGAATTCCGTATCTAGAATCAGAACGAACCAACGATATATTTGCACCGTTGCACGTTTCTGTCTGATCGATTAACTTATTGTCCGTGTCTCGGCCACCTGTTTCCTGCTTGGAAATTAATCGAGCATCATTTTGGTCTTTATTATGTTTATGCAGCTTTAATTCCTCGTGATCAAACATTCCCCCAGAGTACAAGATGTATACGTACAGCATAGAAACGCGTAAAATCGATACGCGAAACACCGAATGTCTTCCGAGTTTCTGAACAGTCGGGCAGCGGAGACCGGGTCCACTAGGACCCAGAGTTTCAAAACTGCGATTTAAATGATAAGCGCTGTAAAGAGGGCATTAAGAGATATGAAAAAAGAAAACTACATGTCTAAGAGAAGTATCTTCGACGATGTGTTGAGAAAAGCTAATATATAAAATTATAAATGATTTTATGCATATATGATTTTAAAAAAAGGTGCGTCGTCGAGTGTTAAATAAACTGTTTTAAATGAACTGTATGTTTAAATGTAAGTCGATATGATCAGAAGTGACTCTCATTTGTGTATCTCATAGAAATGTAGTGAGAAATTCGTGTTGTAAATTACGACAGTTTTATTAATCTGTTTTATAGAACATAATTAAAATAAATAAACTTATAATGATAATAATAATACTAACAATAATAACTGCGTACAATATAACCAAAGCACAATTATAGCTTCATCCACAACAATTTCCTCTGAACCATAACTCTTCCAACAAGCCCCGAAGTTCCATTCGCATCTCGAGACAGTACATCTCTGTAACAAATTCGTTCATCTCCCGGCAGCCACGGGAGTCCCGGCGCTCCAGCAATCTTCTATCCGATCGATTAACGTATTGTCCACGGTCGCGTGTGCACGATCTCTATGTCTTAAGCAGCCAGTTTCCTGGTCGGACGGACACGAGATGACCATCCGAGCAGATTTATTCCGGCGAGTTCCACGAACGAGCGACGCTGCGGCGCGAAATCGATCTGGCCGGCCGTTCGGCGTCGATTATTTATTAAGATTGGTTCGATGACGAATGCGCCGGCAGCATAATATGTGGGACAGCGAATAAACCACGGTAGCGCGAGGGAACGTCGTCGTCGTCGTCGTCGTCCGCCGCGGCCGTCGTGTTCGTCGCCGATGTTGCGTACTCGGAGGCGCGAGTTTAACGAACCGCTTAAATCAAAGGTGCTGCCATTAACGGCCGATCCACCGGGTGGACATTATACGACGGTAAATCACGCCCCGATGGGAATTGCCGGCCGATTCCGGCCGCGCTGCCCTTTGTTATCCACGAGGACGATCGCGGGACGCGTGGGCGGCTAAAAGATCGGAGGAGAAAGTGAAAGCACCGGTTGTAACGGAGGAAGGAAACGCATGTCGGGCGTCGCGCCGCTTCTGTGACCGGTGACGGCCGACGATAATCGGCAACGATAGGCGACGTACGGCGAGCCGGAGCTCTCCGGCAGGTGACTTCGTACGTCAGAGCTTGAAACGTACTGATGTCATGTCGCGCGAGATCACGTGAAATCGTGCGACATTCGCGAAGAGTCTAAGTCAGCGTATTTTCATTGTGTCGAATCTGTTAACCAGTTGGCTGTGGCGCCTCCTTTTCAATGCGCGCATCTATATGTGTCGCGAGAATCGAGCGACGACGAGTATACTCGTCGAACACAGAGTAAATGTTGCTGTTGAAATATTGGATCGAAAATACGGTTTTATTTGATAAAATTAACAATTTTATTACTAATATTTACTTGTTCACTCAACGTTAACATATAATACAATATAATACAATATAATATAATATAATATAATATAATATAATACAATACAATACAATACAATACAATACAATACAATACAATACAATACAATACAATACAATACAATACAATACAATACAATACAATACAATACAATACAATACAATACAATACAATACAATACAATACAATACAATACAATACAATACAATACAATACAATACAATACAATACAATACAATACAATACAATACAATACAATATAATATAATATAATATAATATAATATAATATGATATATAATATAATATAATATAATATAATATAATATAATATAATATAATATAATATGATATATAATATAATATAATATAATATAATATAATATAATATAATATGATATAATATAATATAATATAATATGATATATAATATGATATATAATATATATATAATACATAATATAATATATAATATATAATATAATATAATAATAAATAATAAATACTATATATAATATAATAATACATAATAAACGGACAACGCAAGAAAAATCAAATACTTATGAAAGTTAAAAATTCGCTGCTGTAGAGTGGTATTCGGCAAAGCAAGGAACGATACATAATGGTACATTGCATGTTGAACATCAAAATCGCGAATTATTCATATAATTATTCATATGTTTTATTTGTTTGTTTTAGTAGTAGTAAGTACAGAAAACTAATAAAGAAGTCTACTAATAAACTATTAAAGAAGTCTAGTATGCATTATAGCATGCATCTAGTGTATATCATAATAAGCTGAACTCCATTTTTGAATATCTGATGATATTCAAATAATATGATATCTTTCTTGCGACCGAAGATTAAAGTCAGCAGAGGCTCGCAAATGTCAATCAAGAGCATTTATGGTACCATTACGTTAATTCATGGTTCTGAGAAATATATTACTTTAGGGAACGCAGTTTCAATTAGTTAAATAGGTTATCACACGCGTGTTAATCCTGTTAGGCACATAAATTGCAACAAAATCTGAATAATAGCGTTTAAATTTTAAAAAGTTACTTTTTTAAAAAAGAAACCCCTGTCAAACCTAAAACTCAACTTTATTTCTGTTAAAAAAATTGTTAAAAGCTTTATGGCTCGCAAGACTGAATTTCATACGTATAAAATGCAATAACTGATATAAAACTGTAAGTCGGAGAAACTGTTTCGGATTCAGTCTTAAAACGGTTTCGAGCGCTAAAGGTTTAATTAGCTGCGAACGAGTAATTTTTTTAACTAATCGCAACGTACGATCCAATTTCTGTCGTAACGCACGATTATTCTGAATTTTCTATAAATTCTTTAAAACGCGAAACGAAGAATAAGTATCCGGAGGGCTCGCTCGCTCGCGACTAAATTACAAGAAAATCTAGTGGAAGGTATGCCATGCGAATATCATTTCGTAGAACCTTAATGCCTGAGAATTTATTCTAAAGATTATAAATAGTCGGTGCTCAATTCTCTTTTCTGTTTAGCCACAACTCAGCCCGTCCCACCCTTCTCGCCTACAATTACCACAACAGAATACAGAGTTCCCATCCGGCCAGCCACTTACGTCTCATAATGTTCCAAGTTAATAGTCAGATCAGTCGCAATAAATTCGCATTAACTCCGTTCTTCCCGCATTATCCACGTGCTCCTACCTTCGATGATAAAGCTAAATTATTAGCGAGAACACGCTTGCGCCTCGGACGGGGACGTTGATTCATGGCGATTCATTCTGTAAAAACAGTCCCTAAACGCAATAAGCAGTAAACCGTTCGCTAATCCGTCGTTGTCTGCCATCGGCCGTCACATTTCTCCCGATGTTCTCTGTGGGATTGCTGTCCGACACCGTTTTTTCTTTTTTTACCAAATCCGAGACAGAAAAAGACAGAAATCGACTGTATGTATATTTATTTCATTCGTTTACTTATTGTACGCGCAAGGTTCTTTTGCATTAGGTAAATAATGAATTTTATATAAAAATGAGAGTGACGTAAAAGTTATGTATATTATATTATAATTAATATTATAATCAAAAGATATGTAAAACTTTTATGATTAACTCTAGTTAAGCATAGTAAAGACGATTTAACCAGTTTATGGTTATGGTTATTATACAAATGTTGCCGTTTCTTCATGACGAATATACTCGTTAAAATCAGATAACAGGTTCAGAGGGATATTAAATTATTAAAATAATATATTTTATAAAAGTGTTGCGCGCACTTAATATTATATATGTTAATATTCTTGATTAAATTATTAAAATGATACATTTTATAACAGTGTACGTATTTAAACAAAATATGAAGAACATCGAACATATACAGTATAATTTCAATAACTTACACGCTTCTCAAAGAGATCGCAACGGCTAATTGGTAAAGAAAGAGAGATTAGCGATCCATTGAAAAATTAATACTTTCGCAGAAAGCATTTGAGATTGACCATAATCGATTTATGCAGTTTCTCTCACCCATCAGCGTGCGATACATTTAAAGTGTCAAACAAAATGGCCGATTCAATCTCTTGTCGTTGAATTGTTCCGTAGACGATATTGTAACGTTCTCGTTAGTCTCGCTTGAAATAATGTTTATAAATTTTGGCGACGTTCCAAGATAAGAAAACAAAGTAAGAATTGCAAGATATTTTCGAGGACATTTTCACGTAATCTTTCGAGGCTTTTGGACACAAAGATACATTTTTCAAAGGCTTTAGGACTGGACTTTGTCCGTTCACTATACCGCTTCATCAAAACCCAAATGAGACCCAAACAACCTAAGTTTATTGACGATCATCGCTATCTATATATTATGCCAGTGATAAAAAATAATAAGCCAACTTCATTACTAAAAATATGTCTCCCACTGGTCGGTCGTCCAGTTTCGGCTTCGCGATGGCCGCTTATTAATATACAGAGTGTCTCGAAGGTACGCTGAACAAAATCGGATTGCACGCGACCAGAGTGACGCTGAGCGCGAAATCTGAAATTGTTCCATTACGAAATTATATACAAAATATATATATATATATATATATATATATATATATATATATTATATATTATATATTATATATATTATATATATATATATATATATATATATATATATATATAAAAACAGCTAACTGGTGAAATGTAACGTAGTCGTTCACAATACGCTAAGTAGATTAATGCCCATTTTATGTATTTATAACAGAAATTGGAAGGAAAGATTTGGAACAGCAGAAATATTCACAGAATGTCAGAAAATAATAATAATAATTATTAAAATTTTCCTCGTATAAAAAACATCGAATAGTCTAAAGAATCGCTCTCTATTTTATTCCGTAAACTACCGCGCAACATATGGACTGCATAAACAACATTCATTATAAATTGTACTGATCGTAAAGACAGATATAATCAAGCAATCCCCAAGAAGTCTAAAACTAGCATATTGTACAATAATTATTTCCAGTAACCTTTCTAAGCGACAATAATTTCTCTCGCATAACGTTCACTTAGTTTTCCCTTGCGTGTTACCTTCTAAAGGTAATCCCTTCCTTCCAAAGGTAAGCCCCGCGAATAAATGACTAAACGAGCAAATAAATAAAATCATCGCGGCGCAGAAAAATATTCGACGGTTCGCCCACGGGACACCCGGTATTAAGGATCGAGGTCCCGGAACGACAGAGGAGGACGGTGCAGATAGACTCATTGGGACGAGGCGACGCGTCGCTCGAATCTCCGTAAATTATCGCGTTCCGCGGAAATGTTCGCCCTCGTCGGAGGCCCGGCGTGTAATTTCCATTATGCAAATGTAAAATACTGGCGAACGACGGCGCGAGGTTAAACCCCGATCCCCGGCCGATGATCGGCGTCGTGGGTGGCCGGCGGCGGCGACGGATCCTCCTCGCCGGTAGCCGAAGAGTCAACGCTACCAGGCCTCCGTCGGCCGCGCAGCCAGCTAGCTTGTCCTTCTCCGCTGTCTTCTCCCGGCGCGGCGGCAGCGTGTCCGCCGAGAAGAGAACTTCTGTCCGGGCTGAGAGACAGACCGAGCGAACGTAACGGACGCGCGGAACAGACGGAGCCCCCGGCCTGCCTACGTGCGTGTAATTATCCTGTCAATGCGTTGGATTTTCAAGCCTCTTGTGTCGTCCTCGCGCGATACGCCCCGCTTCGATTGAGAAATCTCTCTCGCTGTGTCGACGGATCGCGCCGTGCTCGACTCCGGCTTTCGTGAATCTCGCCGGAGCACGCGATCCGGGCCGAGCACGGAAATATGCAAATCGGCCGGCCTCTCTCGGCCGCTCCTCTCCTCCACGTTGCGCAATTAATTCGATCGAAACGGGCCACGATAGGCCGCGCCGCTGTCCGACCACGATCCTTTTGGCGAACGAACGGTCTTCCGGTCGTTCCGCGATCGACATCGCGACGAACCGTTCCGTCGAGAGACCGACGGGACGTCGTTTAATCGTGTCACGGAATTCGCTCCTCTCCTCCCTACGCTTCCAAAAGTATTAGGAGACTCGGAGAAAATTAAATAAATTTGTGTGAAACCGATAGAAAATTGTTGTAATGTTTTCGATTTAATTCCAAGTTAATTACGCTAAGCTGTAACGAGTACATATGCATACTTCACGTTGTTACAAAAATAACGTCGATTCGATAGACAAAAATGAAACATTCTTTTCGTCGATATATTCACCGCGTTTTTGAATTACTTCTTGGACTAATTTCCGTTCTATTAGTTAATAATAGTTAATAATTATTATATAGAATATTATTAATATAGAATAGTTAATAATTCTATTAGTTTAATAATTATTAAACATCCGTTCTATTAGTTTTTATATTTTTTTTTTCTCTGAAAAAGAGTACATGCTACAGCAGTAATAAATAGTTAATAATTATTATATAGAATATTATTAATATAGAATAGTTAATAATTCTATTAGTTTAATAATTATTAAACATCCGTTCTATTAGTTTTTATTTTTTTTTTTCTCTGAAAAAGAGTACATGCTACAGCAGAAGTGGCCAAAGCGTCGACCGCGTAATTATTTCTAGTCGCCCGCCTGTCTGATACTGTCTGTGTTTATTTCAGATTTAAATTTACTTTTGGCTTCGAATTATTGCTTTTCTTATGATCACTTAACACGTACGATGTTGGTAGACCGTCGTCTATAATTTAGAAGAAAAAAAGGAACAGGTCGCCTGTAATGATCAAAAGTTTGTCCATCCGTGTGCTACAGTAACGTTCAATTCTAATTGTACCGGACACGTAAACACGAATGAAAGACTAGAAAGCAAAGGAAACCTCTGTGCATCGCCTGTAGCTTTCGAGACAACGTAAGTCTTCTAGTATTCTATTAGGTTGTGTAACAACTTCGTTCGCGTTTTCTTGTAAGAAAATATATGTATCGCGTCGCGCAGTCGTCGACGCGAACGGGCTTATTGTACAATCTCAGCCTGATCTACCCTGTCTTAAAGTGGACACTTCCAGCTTTCATTTAAGATAAGTCGCGTAAAAATCGCACTACGTGAACGTATCTTAAACTCCATCTGAACTTTTCATTTGAAATCTTGTATACCCCACGATGTCAGATGTCGATACCTTTTCATTTTTCAGAATGATCTCGTCATTCTATTGCAATCTAATCTGCCCTGTATTAAAGTAAACACTTCCAGCTTTCATTTGAGCTAAGTCGCATAGAAACAGTCCCGCGAGAACGTGCCGCGAAATTCATCCGAACTGTCGCTTTGAATTCGTGCAATTTTCCTTGTTCTTTCCTAGGTGTCAAAGATCCGCGAACGCGGTCTTATTACACAACCTTATTGGGTTATTTAAAGAAAAATTCTTTTTTCTTAAAGAATTTTCTTAAAGAGAAAATTCTGAAAACTGTTCTTCTCGTAGGCATGTGCTCGAGTCTCGCTCTTCAACTCTTAATTGATTATCCTGGGCTCATCGGCGATCCTCGCGCTGTATTTATATTTTATTTTCTAGCAAAAATTTCAGTTTCCATGTTTTGTACTATTTCATGCAACAACTAAGAATAAAATACGACGGATGGTTTGCCTAGAATCGCATTAAGACCATCTCTTGCAACTTTTATTCGAGATCCATCGTAATCCTGATCGTTATTCCAGTTACAATTGCAATTGTGACATAGTTGTACTTGTGGAAATTCTCGTACTAGTTAAGGGTTAAGCATCGACGTGTCAGAACGAGTACTTTCCGATCGTTTCTTTCACGGTTATTTTGCTCGAGTCTCGCTCTTCAACCCTTAATTAGTATCCTGGGCTCATCGACGATCCTCACGCTGTATTTATATTTTATTTTCTAGCAAAAATTTCAGTTTCCATGTTTTGTATTATTTCATGCAACAGCTAAGAATAAAATACGACGGATGGTTTACCTAGAATCGCATTAAGACCATCTCTTGCAACTTTTATTCGAGATCCATCGTGATCCTGATCGTTATTCCAGATACAATTGCAATTGTGACATAGTTGTACTTGTGGAAATTCTCGTACCAGTTAAGGGTTAAGCATTGACGTGTCAAAACGAGTGCCTTCCGATCGTTTCTTTCACGGTTATTTTGCTCGAGTCTCGCTCTTCAACCCTTAATTGGTATTCTGGGCTCATCGGCGATCCTCGCGCTGTATTTATATTTTATTTTCTAGCAAAAATTTCAGTTTCCATGTTTTGTACTATTTCATGCAACAACTAAGAATAAAATACGACGGATGGTTTGCCTAGAATCGCATTAAGACCATCTCTTGCAGCTTTTATTCGAGATCCATCGTGATCCATCGTGACCCTAATCGTTATTCCAGTTACAATAGCAATTGTGACAGTTGTTCTTGTGAAAATTCTCGTACCAGTTAAGGGTTAAGCATCGACGTGTTAGAACGAGTGCCTTCCGATCGTTTCTTTCACGGTTATTAAAATTATACGAACGCTTCCGTCGGAAATGCATTAACGAACAACTTTATTCAAGCGTGCAATTTTACCCTGTTAGTTTGTACGATGATTTATATGAACAGCTATTTCTATGAAAAGTTACTGACACATCAAGAATAACGATTGCAATTATAAAAACGTACAAATAATAATATTATCATCATTATAGTTGAAGATGCATAAAATTCTAACTAGCGCTGCCCTCGCAACGCGGCGATCTTAAGTGTACAATTAGTATACAAGTTAACGATGTACGAACATTTATTGCATTACTTTTGAACGATAAATTGCTAATGTTCCAAACTAAGCGCACACATGCATACATACGTATAGCTATTAGGTCGTCGCGTAAATCCCGACGACTTTTATGCGATTGGTTTATTGGATGGCTGGTTCGGTAGCCTTTTTGCGGCAGCCTAACCTCCGATCGCCGCGTGACGGAGATTACCGTGGAGGTTTTTGAACCAATGATAACTCGATTATCTTTAGCGGGAATAAAATTTTAATGGGGTTATTTTTATGCTCCGGCCAAATTGGCTCCAAAAGATTTTACTGGGTCGAAAGCGAAGATTCGGCTGCTACAGTATAATCCACCGCGGCAGTTAAGGGTTGAAACGTGTGTTGCTAAGTGTTGCTCTTTTCGTTTCCTTTTTCTGGATTTTTTTCTTTTTCTCTTTCTGGTTTCTTACGATGTCGACGTCTTTAAGTTCTCTTATCCGCTCGCGGCTGAATAATATTCGAGTCTTATGAACCGATTGGATTTCAGATAATTGAATTCGACACACGATGATTTCAAATAGATAATATCTACGTCCCTTTTAAATTTATGTCACCAGGCGTATCGCGTATTAAAAACAGACAAAAATGTCTGTCCATGACAAATGAATGTAATGTTTAGGATTTTTACGGCAACTTCAAAATCTATTAAACACTGTTAACACACTATTTTTAAACATTTAATTTCTTAATTTAGTTACATATTTTAGAGCATCCCCCTGTGAAATCCTAAAAATCCTCGTTACATACTTATTACCAAAATCTAATCGTCAGTTTTGCAAACATTAAATGTTTTCTTAATTTAGAAAAGAATTAAATTTTCTTAAATGCTACTAATTTAAATTTAATGCTACAATGTATTAAAATTTTAATGCTTATTAATATTAAACGTTTTAGTATGAAACTAAAAATATTGAACTGTAAGTTTTTTTAATATAAAACTGAAAATATTGAACTGTGTGTGTGTGTGTGTGTGTGTGTGTGTGTGTGTGTGTGTGTGTAAGTTTTTTTAATATGAAACTAAAAATATTGAACTGTGTGTGTGCACCAATTAGAACCAGTTCCGACAGTTTTCTGTAATTATTATCGAAAGATTGCTTAGACGTGATGATCGTCTCGTTTCCAAGGTGAATGTAAAAATGCTATTGATCTTTATAATCGTCTGGACATTTGAAAATAGAATATCTGAACTGAAAGACGATGCGTGTTTGACGCGAACGTTTTCGCCGGCAGTGCAGGTGTGACGAAACACAAGCGCGCGAATGTGTATGTTGTTGCTTCAACTTCTCCAACGAGATAGAGTAATTACGTCCGCAATTATGTCTGTCAACGAGAACCGACGTCTGGCGAAGTTGAAAGCGTTATACAATGTCGGAGTTCTACTTTGGTCGAACTCCTGACAGGATTATGCAATTGCTGTGTACTTGTCGCAGAATAAGTATAAATTTATAATATCACGTTGCGCTAATTTTCACCGGAAGCATGACGCGAAGAATATTTGTCGACCGTGCCTGCTTTTTACATAATTTCGTGTGAACATATTTATACGAACACATTCAGGATCTCTCTCTCTCTCTCTCTCTCTCTCTCTCTCTCTCTCTCTCTCTCTCTCTCGGTTCAATATTAAATACTCGTCGTAGCATTATAAAAGATCATTTAGTTTTGCATCGATGATCGATCTGTCCAAAAGTAACAAACTTCCAGTAATTAACATTTGAAAAAATGTTAATTATTTTCCGGTGAATTCCTGTACGAATAAATTCTTCTACAGATAAAATATCGTTCGAATAAATAATTTAGATAAATTTGTATTCGATTGTGGATATTTATTCGATAGCATAAATCGACTCAAATGGAACACCCTGTATAACAACAAAAACCCTGAAGAGCATCTAAAAATCCTGTAATTACGTCCGATGATACGAGAATGTTTGTTATTCTGCAAAATCTGCTGCGATCAAGCGAAGGCGTCGAGATTATTTCATCGCTGCGAGCTAGAATCTCGTTCCGCCGAGCGGATTTTCGGTCCCGAAAATGATTTCGGCCCCGGTGGTAACGATCGCATACTTTCCGCGGCATTTCACGATGCTGCGTGATTGATCGATCGGGATCGGCCGGCGGGCCTGTAACTTATCTTGTTTGCACGCCGCCGACGCTCGTAATTATCTTGACCCGTTGCTGTTCTTTAATAGAAATTTAGCTCTCGGAGCGGCGCGGCGGTGTCGTGCGCGTTTTGTTCGCCGTGACGAGACGTTAATGCGCTCCGAAAGGGACTCCTCGATCGCGTGCGAGGAACGTAATGGAAGATTAAAGCGCGACTTGTTAACATTATGTTTCTGCGTTCCAGCGTATGTGGCAACGGTCCCGGGATGATGAATGATCACCTACGCTCCGGCCGCTCCTCCTCCTTTCCCTTCGAGGATTCCCGGAGAATAGCGCAATTAAACGAACTCGTTGAAATGGGTTAATCGAACGTTTGGAAATCGCGAGGAAATCGCGGAAAGCGCTTAGCAGTGAATTATTCAGGAACGACCAAGACTGAACAGTCGCGGACGTTGTTTGAACATCGAATTGTTCCTGTCCGATGATATACTCGCTTCGATATTCGGACACAACAATCATTTTAATGGCTTAATATTGAAATATTCATTCACCTGCTTCTTGCTATGTTAACTTATTTATCATAGGCAGCAGGGACATAGATAGTTTTTATGCAATTGCATTAGTTTGGTAATTCGTGAGGAAATTATTTGAAATATGCTCTCTCTTAAACGTTTAGGCCAGTTGGTTACATTTATGGGAAAAATAGATGGGTAAAATTTCGATCAGCGAACAGATTTAAAAAAAAAACAAAGTATATTGGTGTACTAATTTCAAGTAACTAAAGTTATCAACGAATGAAATGATATTATACTTGGCTCCAATATTTTGCAATTGAGAACATTTTTATTTTGCGCGAAGTCTTTTCATCGCGCGGGATATGTGACAAAATATTGAATTTTCATTTAACCCTGATTAAAATCTGCCGAAAATAGTAAACCTTTGTAGTGTCTGAATATTTTTGTAACGCGAAAATTAGGCATCGTTTTGTTCAACATTTGTTACGCAATCAAAATAATGCAATCACATAAAACTTATTTATGTTTCCGTAATGTATAATAAATAAGTAAACATAGCAAAAAGCAATTGGACGTTTTACTAATTCAGGAAGATATGAGCCATGAAAATTATATATAAAAGCATCGTAGTGCCCGAGAATAATAAAGTGAGTAGCTGTTCGTTTCTGAGTATATTAAGGCACACTCTTGCCGCGATGTAAATTATGCATGAAATGTTTTTAAAAAGTGACATTTAGAATTCGAGAGATAAAATTTATGTAACTGATTATGGATTTATGGACCTGTAAAGAGGAAAGTAGTATAGGACGAGTAAGGCGAAAGATCGTCGCTTGATCAGGCATTGAAGTCACCAAGCGGTGTCCGCGCCGATGCTGCGTGTACTATATCTTTCTATCTCATGAGGACACGCACGTATTCATTTGTGTGTTAATATTTTCTTTTTGTATTACAAATCTGATTATTCCAGTTGTTTTCGTTATTAACGAAAATACTTTTCTACGTTAAATATTTATAGATATGGTTATGATTGGTTTGCGAATTTTACGCATTCATAATAAAATTGATTAGACGAAATATCACGCTCTAAAGACGTTAGAAGAATTGACGGATCTGCATGCAAAATAAAAATTGTTTTCTTTAATTGGCAGTCATCGAAGCCGAGCACGACAGTTCTTTCTTTTCTAATATTTTTAATAAGTTCAAATCAATAAATCAACAAGTAGTTAATTAACCTCTTGCGCTACGATCTGCGCTTAATTCCCCTATTAGAAAGAGACAATTTCACTCCTAGATTTCGATGAGAATCAAATTTTTGTTCGATTTAGAAAAAATGAATAGCTCTCATATTTAAAAAAGATTAAGATTATTACTAATTAAGATTATTTAAAACAGATTTCTTCATCGCGATTCTGACTCGTTGTTACGGTGCAAGGGGCTAACAATGTGCCAGCTAAAACTTCGAAAATACAAACTACACTCGACGAACAGTCCGCCACGGTAGACTCGACCTTATCCAAGAACGATCCGCTAAATCATGCCAACACGCCGACTAACGAACCGTGAGTCAACCGCGAGCACATCGGCTGCCTATTACGAGTCAAGGTTCGCCTAAATCTCCCGGCTAGCCTCGATTCGTTGTCGCCAATAGCAGCGTAGCGAGCAAGACGTGCCAGACAGGCCCACGAAATCGAGTCGTACAACCGTTTTTTAATCGATGAAACGGTGCCGCGAAGGCGAAATATTCTTCCGGATCGTATAAACGCAGGCGCCTCTCGCGTTAATACTACGAGAGAGAGAGAGAGAGAGAGAGAGGAGGAGAAAAAGGGGGAGAGAGAGAGAGAGAGAGAGAGACCGGAGGAGAAAAAGGGAGAGAGAGAGAGAGACCGGAGGAGAAAAAGGGAGAGAGAGAGAGAGAGAGAGAGGAGGAGAAAAAGGGAGAGAGAGAGAGAGAGAGAGACCGGAGGAGAAAAAGGGAGAGAGAGAGAGAGACCGGAGGAGAAAAAGGGAGAGAGAGAGAGAGAGACCGGAGGAGAAAAAGGGAGAGAGAGAGAGAGAGAGAGAGACCGAAGGAGAAAAAGGGAGAGAGAGAGAGAGAGAGACCGAAGGAGAAAAAGGGAGAGAGAGAGAGAGAGACCGGAGGAGAAAAAGGGAGAGAGAGAGAGAGAGAGACCGGAGGAGAAAAAGGGAGAGAGAGAGAGAGACCGGAGGAGAAAAAGGGAGAGAGAGAGAGAGAGAAGGAGAGAGGGTGGCAAAAGAAGGAACCGGTACTTTAATGCGCGCGTCTATGATATGATAATGCACCGGCACGGGATTATGCATGTAGGTTCATGTATGATAATTTGGCGAGACAAAGCCGCATTGTCGGAGCATAAATTGAATCGCTGCCCTCCTCCCCTCTATCCAGCCACCCACCCACCCCCACCATCTATATCGGAAGAAACGCCCATCGGGAAGATGGTGGGGGCGCACTTGCTGCGCCTTTTTAACGCACCAAGGACTTTCCTTCTTCCTTTTCACGGTTCCTCGACGCATTCCTTCTATAGAATCTGTATATTATGTCTGCTTTTAGAGTTTACGCGATTTCAAGCATCCTTTTACTTTACACGATCTGCTAAATTTTATACAGAGTTATAATTTTATTACGAGTAAATCTGCATTTTATTCTATTCACTTTCTTTTCCACGGCTCGCAGTAACTTCTCGAAAACGTTTGCAAAGGTTACTTGTAGTTTGTTATTGCAGTTTACATTGATATAGTCTATAATTCTGTTGATATACACTCTCTTGTGTTTTACGAATTTACTCAACATTGGGGCCTTATGAAGAAACCTAGTTGTGCCCAAAATAATTTGCTGCAATACAGTACCTTTTAACTTTTTATTAATGTATTTATACAATAATAACGTTATCTTAATGTTACAAGATTAATGTCACGATGTTAATGTTATAAGATTAATGTCATAATGTTAATGTTATAAGATTAATAGCATAATGTCAATGTTATAAGATTAATATCATAATGTTAACGGTGTAAGATTTAATGTCAGAATGTTAATGTTATAAGATTAATGTCACGATGTTAATGCCATAAGATTAATGTCATAATGTTAACAGTGTAAGATTAATGTCACAATGTTAATGTTATAAGATTAATAGCATAATGCCAATGTTATAAGATTAATGTCATAACGTTGACGTTTTAAGATTAATGACATAATGTTGATGTTCTATCAAGATTTTGTAAGCTTAAACTAAAGAGTACATAAACAGTCAGTTTTTCAGAGGACACCTTCACTATCCAACAAACGCACACATAATTCTCTGCTCTCGTACACAACCGTAACTGTTCACGGTTACCAAAATTACTTGACCGGCAAACAAATCAGGTACACAGCAAGCATTCGATGCTCATTATCTACCAGCAAAGCGACGACACCCGAGATCGTGCAAAATGTCCTCGCGGTTAGCACGGCAAACTGCAATCCTCGCGAGAGTTTCCGGCGGAGAAGATCGCGGCTTCATTGTCGCGCGTGACACGCGTTCGCTCGGCAAACAACGGCAAACGCCGGCCGCCCACGCGTTCCTCAAAGTCGATCGCTAATCACAAGCGGGGCCAGAGTCGGTCCTCCGCGCCGGAATAGAGAAATCTACAAAAGCTGTACATCAAAACCTCCCACTCGCGGCGTAGGGGGGGGGGCGGAGGCGAGAACGTTGTGTTCGCCGCTTGTTCGCCGGAAATTCATAACTTAGCATCATCCGTACGAAAGAGGGTTAATCGCCAAAAATACGAGACGAGCTTTGTGACGGCGCGGAGCGAAGGGGGCCGGCCGACGATCCCGTAGCTGAAATATAATTCCGTGGATTAGCGCGCCAGCGGGACTGGAAATTTACGTCGGAAATCGCGCGTACTATAATGTCTGCCACGCCCCCGAACTCGATCACGACGCCTGGACCGACCTGTAAATTACGGTATCCCCGGTTCTGGTCACGAATGGATCAGATAATTGAAATGCTGAGAGTTTCTCGTGTGAACCCGTTGCATTATTTTCACACTAAATCCGAGAGATCTTCTTTTTATCTACAGTATTTCCATTTTATACAATTTTATATGATTTTATATGAGTTTCTACCATTTTATACGATTTTATATGATTTTATGTGATTTATATGATATATATTTATATGATATATTTTTATGTGATATATATTTATATCATTTATATGATTTCATTTGATTTTTAAATTTATGAACACGAAATTCACTCTATTGGCTCGTACAATATTCCACTCGAAATCTAACAGTTTTTCACGCTTGCAGTATTTCGATTTTATATGTGCCAGTGCATTTTATGCAGATAAAATTAATCTTTGTGACTCGTCCAACAGGTACATATTCAATTTTTTTCAAACATAGACAAATTTGATAACGTTAAAATTATTTTAAAAAGTGATACAGCAATTTTCGGCAGTGCTTTAGAATCGTCACTCGACTGAAAAAATTTCATTACGTGAACATTTTACATCGATATCAAGAAATTTTGCTGAAAATTGCAAATGTCAGTAATCATGTACGTGTATAATTCATTAATGTACGAATTCATAATTTTACAAAAATCAATTTACTCCGACGAGACGCGGTACGACATAACCTGATTACCTAGGAAAGATGACAGAGTAGAGCTTCGAAGTAACATTGAGCTATACAGATGGTTAAATTAGCCTTTCCTTTGTTTCATGAATGAGTTTGCTTGATCCTAGTTCTGCAACATAAAAATTGATTTTTAAGAACTCTACAATGATAATTCGTTTAAAGTTCTATAATTTTAGGAGACTGGTAATTTATGTTACATAAACGTCTATTACTTTCTTGATTTTCTTTTTTTCGACAAGAAATTAATGCATTCAAAGTGATATAATTTTCGAAATCATTCTGAAGTTGTCACGCGAGTAATTGAATCACACTTAAGATCACGAAGCTAATTGCATATTTACGTTCTACCCGTCGTTTCAATAATGCAGGAACGATGTAGCACGAAGTTACTGAAAATTCATGAACGTTCTGGAGTGTAAAATGGTTGCATTGAATATTTCATTTGAAATATCGACTGTTTAACAGATCGGCCGCGTCATCCGCTTATGAATGATATCAATGTTTCCATTAGTGTAGCGTCACTCGAGTGACGATACAATTCCGATCTGGCATTTAAATGATGAGTAATATCCTTGGGCGATAGGTTGATGTAGTAATACGATCTTTCTGCCTCTTGCTATAAATTACTTCAATAACAGAACCTAGGAAAAGTTGACTAATGGTCTTCAGTTTCTGGACTGGGAGCAAATCGAACATTCAACAAGGCAACCAGATGATGCGAATGAAATCATCAAAAATATTGTAATCAGAGCTTACAACTTTGCAGGATAATTAATCTCTTAGATAGAACATGATATTAATCAAAATATATATATATATATATATATATTATTGTATTATTATTATTATATTATATATTATATATATATATATATATATATATATATATATTATTATTATTATTATTATTATTATTATTATTATATTATCTAGACTTCTTCCAGGATTGTCAATTATATCTAAACTATGAATTCTCAATTTCGTAAACAAAGCATTTTAATATATATATATATATATATATATATATATATAATTATTATATATATAATTATTATATATATAATAATAATATGTATAAACTAACTATGAGAATTATAAATAATAAATATATATAATCTATGAGAATTCATAGTTTGGACATAATTGACAATCCTGGAAGAAGTCTAGATTTTCAAGTGTGATCGTTAATTGCAAGTAGCCTATGAAATTTTCTGACCAATTAGAAATCCAGTTCGACCAAAGTAAACATATCGTAGAGGATAAAAAGAGTATTCGAACACCTTTTGGAACGATATAACTTTTTTAAAACTGTACTAAATGACTGGAATCTTTTTGGAGAAATGTTAGATGGACTAATTTACTGTACAATGACTAAGATATTTTTCTTTAATACTGCTGTTACTTGGAACGACAAGAACATAAAAAGATCACGTATTTTAAACGTTCTTGTCGGAGCCTGTAACGAAATATCGAAATAACGATGTCATAGTGCAAAATAAAAATTTTTCTCGTGAATTCTGAGGAACCGGGGTTTCATAAAAATGTATTCCTGCTGTTAGTAATTTTAATAAATTAAGGAAAATCCAAGAATGTTATTAAATTCTTCGAATGTCTTCATTGTTTGGTACTTCGATTAGCCAATTTTAGCATAAATGCACGCGAAATCCGCAGTCCAGTTATGAGTTATAATTTATCGTTCCATCGTTCCAGGTTCCCCTAACGTCTCGTTGAAATTCAAATCGTTCGGTCCAGGTTGAAAAGAATATAATAAACCTATAAAAATTGTGAAAGTTGTTCGAATACACTTTTTACCTACAGTGAAGCAAAAATTCCTCGTGCTGCTTACGCATCTACTTGGAAGTGATGGTATTTGAAAAATTCCTAGAACTGTTTCCTGGTCTCTGCTGTTTGACTCACGGTTGGTGCCCGGCGACGGTAAAAACCAGGTAAAAATATCTCGCGAGCAACCACGAGACAAGGAACTCGCATTAGACGAGAAATCCCGGGCATTGGTAAGGACCGCGTCCGCTCGCTTACGAAAATAATGATAACAATAAAAAAGAAAGGAATTAGACTTTCAAATACGTACGTCCGTGTTCGCCGCGCGGAGACCACCTTCATACGTTCGCATAATCGTGCGGGTTAACAAGAAAAAAAACGGAGCAGAGAACCGCGCGCGGCTTGCGGCCGGATGACGAATGTCCCGATGACCCGGCCACTGCCAAAAAATTAGCATAATTCCCGTGTTAACATTTAACCCGGTCGACCCCGAAATTTCGAAATTGGACGAGCTCTCCCGTGCGTGGGAATCCGCGCGGAACATTCTACGAGGATGAAGAATACCTTTGCGCCCAGATAATATCGCGAATTTATGCGAACCGCTTCTTCTTTTCCCTGGGACCAGTTCACTCGGTCCCTCCTGGGTCCGCGGAACAGCCGCCTCACCTGTTCTATGGTGTTTCGCCTCGTTCAAGGATCTTTCGGAGACTGGGAGCTGCTCTTTTGTTCTAGTTTGCCGGGCAAACCTGTTGACGCAGCCCGCGATTTATTATAACGCTTGCAATCATCCGCAGGATCCGTCCTGAATCGTTTAACATTCTGACACAACAACCTCGGACATTCCATGAAATCAAAGTTATTTGTTTAATGAAAAAGAAAAAAATTGCAGAAAGCTATGACATCCGATACTGGGACACTGTTTCAAGCTTCTTGCATTTTACAGATGACGCATCGAATATATTAGTACGTTTATTAACGATCTGCTAATACATATATTCACCGACAAAGATTATGAGATTTTACATATCGTTAACATTTGAGTAGAATTTTATATTTTTAATAAATATACACGTCCTATTCGATTAAGAGTTCGCATTACAGCGAAGCATGCAACACACTGTTTATATTGCAATATTGTTTTATGTGGTGCGTACGATATATAAAAGAAATAATGAAAGAAATAAGTAAAAATGAAAAATGCAAAACTAGAGAATTATATAAAAATAAATAAATAAATAAAATTAATATTTCCTGCGTTAAGAAGTTGTACCACATCCAAGAACATGCATCTGTGTAACATGTTTCTCAACTTTTGTCGGTAAATTCCGTTTGAAATGATGAATCACTTCAACTGATTTATTTATTTTAGTTACTCAGAAGATTCTCACGCATCTTTTACATTATTTTCAAGTTACTAAATTTATTAAGAGAAGAAATGTGTTTATATTTAATTCTTGTTCCTTGTTATTAATGCAGCGAATTTCTATTTCGCTTAAAAATCCACGTCTGAACTTTAGACATTTTAGACACGACATGAAGAACGTGACATGAGAGATTGTCACGAGTTGGATTTTCGTACATTCGTAACGAAAATTAGTGGCTGAAATATAGTATGAAACAGGAGAAGCTTTACTCGCAAGCTGGTAAAATTTGTTCAACAAGAAATGAATTTCGAACTTCGATTCCTTAAAAATGCTTTAGGAAAATTTTGATTTCGCGTCAAAATCCATTAGCCTCGCTGCCTATTATTCTCTTTCGATGAATTAGCTGACACACATGGCCATGAGAAATACTCGAAGCGTTTAAAAAACGCTTTATGCTCGCGATTTGTATCTTCGCTGGATGAGCAACTCAGCATCGGAACAAACATAACTCCGTGCTGGTCAGATCCATCCCGTGTTTCCCTGCGCACTGGCAACCGGTAAATCCCGACCAATATCTCGGCAGACACTCCGTGCAGCCGTGACGAACGAAACAATCATGTTTCGCCAATTAGGGTCGCCAAATGATTCCTATCACGGTTCCGTATCTCTTCTCCAGCCGCAATAACTCAACGCCCCAACAACCGTGGCTAATAGACCACTCTAGATGGTGACAACCCCCGGGTGAGTCCTTCGTGGAAGAAACGAAAAAACAAAATGGGGAGAAGAGGGGCAGATGAGGGGAAAAGATGAACCGGCGGGAACGGCTCGGTGCAAAATATTTCACCTGGTGTCGAGAAAGCTGCCAGAAGGACCGACAGACTTTCCTTTCCGTCGCGTCAGCGCCGATCTTATCTTACGCTTCGAGGTATCCGTTGAATCCTTTTAATTAGCACCAGCTGAGCATCGGCTTGGGTCCACCAGGGACCGAGACTCTACCGACGGGTAATAACTTTTGCTCGTGGCCGAAATTTGTTCGGGATCGTGACGCCCGACGTTCGACAAGCTTCTTTCATTTCACCCTCGACACGACGGCAAACTGGATGGATTTCTTAGGTTATTGGGAAACCGGGTTAGGCTCATTTTCAATGTTGTTGTTGTTATCGATGCAGTAAGTGCCGTGTAATGTACATAGTTATCATAGTTGAATTCATAATGCGGTAATCTCTCTCTTCGGAGATTATATATAATAATATATATTATATAATAATAATAATATATATAATATAATATATAATAATATATATTATATAATAATAATAATATATATAATATAATATATAATAATATATATTATATAATAATAATAATATATATTATATAATAATAATAATATATATAATATAATATAATATAATATATATTATATTAATATATCATAATTGAATTCATATAATGCGGTAAACTCTCTCTCTCTCTTCGGAGATTATATATAATAATATATAACCGAAGAGAGAGAAATTACCGCATTATGAATTCAACTATGATAACTATGTATGTTACACGACATATAATATTAATTATTACATTATACAATTACACAGCATATAATAATTAATATAATATTATTAATATTATATTAATATAATATATTTTATATATATATATATATATATATATATATAGTATATATAAGATATATATAATTCGCGCTCAGATTCCGCACAAAGTGGACAATTTGGGAAAAGAGGGGATACGATTATTTGAGACTTGCGGCTCGCTTTTATAATTGTTGACAATCGGCAACAATGTCAAGATTAACATATCTCCTAAACCAATGATTTTTTATCGTAAGTAGGTTAATACCTTTCTTGTAAAGAATATCAAGATGCGTCAACTGATGCAATCAAAAATGTACGATTCCATTGAAAAAAAAATCGTCGATGACTTTCATGTGTCCTCTGCACGTTCGGCTGCATGAAAATTGGTACCATCAGAATGTGCTCCTCTCGAAATCATTTAATTTAAACTGAAACATTTTTCGCTACGCGTAATAATAAATCTAGGTGACAATATGTGATCACCCTGTATATTTTCGTCGTACAAAAATATATGTATGTTACATTATACGTCGCAACAATATCTGTTTTATCATTTTTGTTTAAAGTTACATCCACCCGTGGGTCATTAGCAACCGGACAGTTGCGACAGCCACTGAATTTACAGTAATTCGACACTGATTTTGTTGAAGTATACCAACAATCTTAAGAAGCATCCGCAAAACTAAACGTGATATTATTTGCTGCACTATAACGTTCAACTTACGATGAAATCATTTCGATTGGATTTAATTCGCATTTAGGGTGGGGGTGCAACTGTGATGGCACCCTCGTATTTGTTTCTTCTTGAGAATTAGAGAAATAACCTTGAACATGTCGTTCAAGTTATCGAACGCATTTCAATTGGACCACAACGTTGATACATTAATCGTTCACAGTTGATCTAAAATTTTCAATTAATTCTTCGAATAAAGACAACTACTAATTAAGTCTTCGTTTAAATGCTTCAAACACAGAATTAGAATTTCTGTACGTATATGCAACAAATTGATACATTAAACGTGGAAAAATACTTCTCCTTACGTTAATTTGTATTATTATCATTGTATTATTTACGTAATTCTATAACAATATTAACAACATTTAATTAAGTTAGTTGCATTAAAGCTAGTTTAATTAGTTGCGTTAAATATCGAATCACGTTTCGGACCTCGTCCGGTCGCAAGGTCGTGCCGCTTGCACGCAACTGTTCGCACTTGCCGTCGATTCACGTCGACGTATAGGCTTCAAATTACAGTAGAATAATTTTTCGCGATGTTGCAAATTTTACTGGACGAACCCTCGAGTTCTGGTGTTCCTACGGGGAACATCCGAGGAAGAGGACTCGCGGCTGGAATCTGGGAAAAAGCGGACCCACGGTCTTCCTCTTCGGTCTCGGCCGGTGACAGACGCGAGATTCGCGTAGGCAGGCTGACAGCGCGCTAAGAATCACGGGCACTTCACCTTCCATTAGCATTGAATACGAATTAAATTAACCTGCTGATGGCGGATTCTACCCCCGCGGCGAAAAGGGCGAAGAGGATCGAGGATATCCTGTTATGCGCCGATACAATAAACCGCGTTTTTCCATCGATCATAGAGGACACGCGCTTTCAACCTTCGACTCCGCCGATGATTAATCTAATTTCCTCCTCCCCCCATACCCGTCCCCCCTCATATCGGTTACGTGCACGGTCTCGGGAGGATGTCCTCCGCTCTGTTGCCACGCGATCGCAGCTAATTTGCATCGGCCTGTGGCCGCCGGCGACGTTCGCAGGCTAATTGCGACTTCGACGTGTCGTGGTTAATGGGAAATTCTTAATTGAAGTGTCTCACCTGCGCCGGATGAGAGATTCTCGGCGAGCATGCTCCGGGCTCGCGGCGGAAATGATGATTAATATACAAATATGTATTCCAATTATATTTGTTAATAAGCCGGTATGTCGGTTTTATTAAAAGTCTCGCGCCGTCGGACGGGCAGAAATTTGTCGCGTACAAATATTGCGAATCGGCGGACACTTCGGGTACATCAAGCTGTTGCACGGCGAACGATAATTAGGTTTCGATGCTGCACGACGTTCCAACGAACTTGTCGAAAGGAATCCTTCGGGACCGCGAAGTTATTCGCGTCTGTTATAATTTTATGTCAAATAAAATACAGATCTTCTGTTTCCTGATTTAGCATCTTGCGTATTGCTATGGCAATTAGTATGGCGGATCTTTATGCGAAATAAAAATGTTCCCCATCGATTCCATGAAACGGAAGTTGCGGAAAAATCTATTTCTCGTTGCGATAGAATCTATTCGCTGTTGCTGGAAAGTTGATTTACAAATTAATTTGACGTGACCTTGAAAACCGTAACGCAAAGCGTTTTAGATAACGTTTTTTAATGTTTTCCTCGAACGATGGAATCCGTTGAAATTGGAGACGTGAAATCAATGCATTGCATCGAGCTCTTCGCCGATTTTCATACATTAAATCGGCGGTTTATTAATTGGCAACGCTTTGACTGCTTTCAGATTCAACTGTGTAAGTCAGTTTCCGTCAGGTAGGTTACGGACTCGCGCGCGCATAACTGTCTCAATTAATTGAAGTAAATCAGCCGACAGAAAACGAACAATCGTCCGGCTTAATATTCGAGTGACGCGGCCAATGTTTCCAGTGCCGTATCATCGAGTTAATCGCAGATTTATGAACTTCTTATCCGAGCACAGAATCGGCAGGATTTAATGCGCATAAATCAGTCGATCGGAGTAAATTCCAATTAATATTCCGTGTAAAGGTCTCACCCCGTATATTATCGCCGGCTTAACACGCGTCGGCAGAATCGCATTGATAAAACCGTCCAGGCTCGTTCCTCGACAAAGTGTTCCCCCGATGCGTCGATAGAATCTGCACCGGAGGACCTGACACACAGCTTTTTAATTAGAATTCACTCGGCGCGCAACGACCGAGTACGACCGACCAATCTAGATTCTAGCGAAAGAATTTAATTGCACGATCGGCCGTAAGGAAATTGAACCACGCAGATGCAGCGGCCTCGTTCAGGATCGCTCCAACAATCGCTGTATGGTCTTTCTCATGGATCCGTATCGCTATTAATCTTGCACGTTTTTTCAAGGGGCAGTGGGTTCTTTCGTGGCGCGATTTGATTAACGCTCGAACGACAGAGCTGGGACCCGTCTGGAATCGGAGGATAAATATTTGTTATTTGCCTATCATCTAGTTTCTGACAATTAATTTCGATTCCCGCATGTTTCATTCAAGTTCATAGAATTGAAAATAAGTGTACGTGTATAAATAAATAAAGGAATTATGAATATCATTCCTTTGACTTTCCAGTATCCTTGCATTCGTTCTTTTCGATGGCATCGATAAGCTGGAAAGAAACTCAACTATTTTATGACCAATTAATTAATTATCGACCAGTAATCGCAAAATTCACTGTCCGATTAAAAAATGTATTTGTTATTGCTGAAAAGTTGATAAAAATGAATTCTTACTTGAAAGTTGACTTAGAATCGAATTATTACTTAAAAGCTGATTTAAAAACGAGTTACTACTCACAAGTCGATTTAAAAATTAATTATTACTTAAAAGTTGATTTAAAAACGAATTACTAATCACGAGTTGATTTAAAAATTAATTATTACTTGAAAGTTCATATAAAAGTTAAGTTGACGTTAGATTCGTGATCAGTAGACTGCAGATTTTTATGCAAAACACAAACTGTCTGCATTAATTCCAAGACACAAAAACTCGACTTAATCGTTTCACTGAATTGAATATAATTCAATGTTATATCTTAATTCTTTAAATGTTTCAAATTCCGTTCAAATTTTCACCCGCAGTCTGGTGACCTTATAAACCGTAATGTAAACCGTTTCAAATAACATTTTGAACATATGTCAAATGTCTGCAATGCTTGTCCAGCGTTTCAGCCCACCGCGGCATGACAACATGTTGGCCCAACAAATTGAGGACTCGCGGTGGTGAAAGGGGGCGCGCTCGACGCAGGGAACCCCGGGTATTCAATAAGCCACGGAATAATTCCGGAAATTAGATACGAAGTGATACAGTTCGCGCGTGCAAGGTACCTGCGGGCTGCACACTAAATAACGCGGCCTCGGTGGGAACAGGTCGGCCCACGTAGCCACGCACGCACGGGGACCACTTAGTAAGTCCTTAATCCTTATCTATGCGTATCGCGCATATGCAATGCAAAGTGGACACGCATATTGACTGGCCGAGAGGGATCAGTCGACTTATCGGGCCGAGATAAATGCGGCTTTGCGTGGATCGCCAAGCACCGTGCGCACACCACGCCAATCCCACGGACCCCTGAGTTGCTCTCGAGTCGACGAAAAACCACGTGCTTCGCGCTTGCGGCTCACCCGCAGGACCCTTTCGGACCCGGTTTCGCTCCGGGTCCGGCTCCGGGTCCGGCTCCGACTCTGGCTCCGGGTCCGGGTCCCGGTTAATTTCCCCGAGACCGCGCGGACGCGTGCACGCGTGGGCGTTTCGCGATCGTCGTGTGCGATCGTCGCTTTATGGCCGGGTAAGCTAGACTTATTGGATGGGTGGGTGTCGGAGCTTCTATCCGAACCCAGACCCTTTGCTTCGACTCGTGTCGCTAATTGTAGAGTTTGTACTCGGAACCTCGCCGAACTCCATTCACCGCGGGCCTGCCCTGTCGCTTTTGCTCTTCATTTCTGTTCAGAATGATCTTAAATGATCATCCAATATCGTTAAATAGTAGGACATCCAATAATGGGTTCCAGAGAAAAATACAGTAAATTCTCTACAATTGTCCCACAGCTTGTGAAGAAAAATGGACAATTTTGGAAGAGGGGATATTATTATTTGAGTTACGCGGCTTGAATGATCGTATCTCTTCTTCCCAAATTGTCCATTTTTCTTTACAAGCTGAGGGACAATTGGAGAGAATTTACTACGTTATCGAATAATAAGACATTAAATAATAGGATATCCAATAATAGGACCCGGACAAAAATATTATCGAATAATAGGAGATTAAATAATAGGATATCCAATAACAGGACCTGGACAAAAATATTATCGAATAATAAGAGATTAAATAATAGGATATCCAATAACAGGGGACTCAGACAAAAATATTATCGAATAATAAGAGATTAAATAATGGGATATCCAATAATAGGACCCGGACAAAAATATTATCGAATAATAAGAGATTAAATAATAGGATATCGTATAACAGGACCCGGACAAAAATATTATTGAATAATAAGAGATTAAATAATAGGATATCCAATAATAGGACCTGGACAAAAATATTATCGAATAATAAGACATTAAATAATAGGATATCCAATAATAGGACCCGGACAAAAATATTATCGAATAATAGGAGATTAAATAATAGGATATCCAATAACAGGACCCGGACAAAAATATTATCGAATAATAAGAGATTAAATAATAGGATATCCAATAACAGGACCCGGACAAAAATATTATTGAATAATAAGAGATTAAATAATAGGATATCCAATAATAGGACTCGGATAAAAATATTATCGAATAATAAGACATTAAATAATAGGATATCCAATAATAGGACCCGGACAAAAATATTATCGAATAATAGGAGATTAAATAATAGGATATCCAATAACAGGACCCGGACAAAAATATTATCGAATAATAAGAGATTAAATATTAGGATATCCAATAACAGGACCCGGGCAAAAATATGTTCGTCAGCTGATGCGACCTCTTTGAAAAGTGTGTGCCTAAAATGTTACGCAAAACGTGAGCGGCGTAGCGACGATTAACGATGCATAGCACTTTGTTCACAACGTATACAGTTTCGTCGTAATAATTGTTTGCCAACACGTAACCAACTTCACCAACTGCAGCAATTACAACCAACGCATTAAACAACGACGATGGACGAGGATCAACGAAAACACCGCCACTTCTAACGAAGCCAGTGGACGTCTCAATGCTCACGAACGAGGGTGCAGATCGTGGAGACGGAATGCGCGGTGAAGTATAAAAGGGATTGGAGAGCGTCCCGTAAATCGCGCGTTACCGTTTTCGTTGCGCAGCGTTTCGTCATCGTCCGCGACGGAACCGGCTGGTGTTCTAACAACGAAGCCATGCATCATCCCCTTATCTAGCTCGCAGATTCACGACTCGCGATCATAGCTTCCAGATAGGCGAACACCGCCGTGGTCTTCTCCGGGGAACAGCGTCCGTTCGCGACGCTAGCGCGTGCGCGTGCGCGCATGCGAACCGCACGCAAATCGAGCGACTGTACGTATTTAATGATATTCAGAAAGATTCATTTTTCTGTCGCCGAGTGTCACTTAAGCAGCTGGATAAAGAATCATTAAGCATCGGACAGATGAGATTGCGAAATTGATTTATCGCCGAGCTGCGTCTCCTCTCGTCTTTCCTTTTTCGCGCGGATAAATGGTCCCCGCATTTTAATCTCGGAAACAATCATAAATCATTATTCGGTGGATAAATATTTCGATCGAGATCGGCCAGATGTCCGAGAATTCCTTCTGTCGCTTCTTGGGAACGGCGTGACACGATTTGGTCTTTCCGAGGCCCGGTTTCTTGATTATCTTCCATCTTGGTTGCTTCGTTTCGCGACCTCGCGAGCGTCTGTTAATAACCAATGAGACGGACGTCTGTTCTGGAAGAATATTTCGAGAAATATTTCAGTCCCGATGCTGTTAGCTTGCATATCGGTACAGTGGAACATGCGCATGATTTATTGGTAGTCTTTGTTTATTTATTTATTTATGTTGTCGAAGTTATTGAAGGAAGGAGGCTATTTGAATTGAGGCTAAGTGATACATACAATTTCGATTTGGCACGATGATCAGCAGTCTAATTATTATTAAATGATTCGCGTGCGCATGATTTCTTCTTAGCTTCTACTTACTTATTTATTTATTTGTTTCTCTATTATGTGTATAGTCCATTTATCACCGCTATTTATTGCTAATTTTTAAGGAAACATTATAATTGCTTCCGGATTGTTCAATTCTTCGTATTATTTCAAATCAGGACGTATTAAGACGCAATCAGAGTTGAGCATATTTTGTTATATAAATAACGAATCAAATTTTATTCGTAGAATTTATTCGAACAATTTATTCGATATATTGTTGAAATAAAATTTTACTCGAAACATTATTCGGATCAAATTTTAATCGAAGAATTTATTCGAAAGATTGGTCGAATAAATTTTTATTCGAAAAATGTATTCGAAATGTAATTCGAATAAAATTTTATTCGAGAAATGTATTCGAAATGCAGGTCAAATAAAATTTTATTCGAAATGTGGTTCGATGGAAATTTTATTCGAAAAATTTATTCGAAATGCAGATCGAATAAAATTTTATTCGAAATGTGGTTCAATGAAAATTTTATTCGAAATGTAGTTCGAATAAAATGTATTCGAAACGTAACTCGAATAAAATTTTATTCGAGAAATGTATTCGAAATGCAGATCAAATAAAATTTTATTCGAAATGTGATTCGATGGAAATTTTATTCGAAATGTAGTTCGAATAAAATGTATTCGAAATGTAGTTCGAATAAAATGTATTCGAAATGTAGTTCGACTAAAATTTTATTCGAGAAATGTACTCGAATAATACCGAACTCTGGACCCACTGCCCACGCAGAATCGTGTTCTGCGATGAATGTGGACAATTAAAACCGACGACTTCAAATCGAAAACTATGAAAACATAGTTTCGCGTTACGAATCGCCGTGGCCCGGTGGATTCGACGCGGGAAAAGAGAGGAAAACGATCAGCGGTGATCGGGGATCGTTCCACCAGAAGTAAATCGAGCTTGTCAGGGTCCGGATAAACGGTTCCTCCGGCGAGAATCGATTATCGATGAATCGTGGATGACTGGCCGGTCCTATCGGCGGTACCGAAAGGGATCTGGGCAGGATCGCTTGGTCACCGGACGAGTCCCGATTTGGCCCAGTAACCGGGGCCTGTCCGACGCGCGTTTTAATCCGCTGCGCCGACACACGGACGGAAATGGGCGTATCGAATCCGTAAGGAGCGATCGCAACCAGAGCGGCCGAGCAGTTTTCAATATAATCAAGGTGGGGAGAGCATTGTGTGCGGCCCCGGGGATTGCAACGACAAGCCGGGACCTATCCCAACAACTTCCACGGACACCTCTCCCGATTAGTCACGGCGTATCGGCCGGCCAAAACCCATTCGCCACAGGCTGTCCAGTTAAAATCTTCGAACACTCTGAGCTCGCCGCTTTGCCACGTCAAAAAAACACCATCGGGAAAATCATCTCGAAGATCCTAGAGCTGGATAACCAAGGGCGAAGAGGATCCATGGATCCTACAGGCAATTTGCGTGGGAATGTGCGTAAAATCCGTGACTTTGTTCACCACATTGCAATGTTAAACGTTCGTAACAATAACTATTTCTGCATAATAAAAATGATCTGCATCGATTGCATCGAGAAATAGAAGATGAATTGCAAGTTATTTCTTGTCCGAATGATTTTAACAAATTTGCAACCGGACTAAACAGATTTTATACATCTATGACAAAAATGAGTAGGTCAATTTTAAAACAGTAGTCGGATTAATAGAATTAAACATTGTCGTTATATTATTTTTAAGTTACTATAATTTTCTATCTAATAATCGATTATTGTAATTCGCAAATACAATTCTCATGTTGCATAAAGAGTCTATTTATAACAATGTAACGATATCTTTAACACTAGATTTACGGAGCACTAAAAACAGCTGTTTCATATTAGTTTAAATTAGTAACACAACAAGTCATCTATTCTGAATTCTAACAAGTGTTATTGTAACATTCGGCGCAAGTAACGCATACATTGAATAAATCACTCGTAACTGTATCTTTGCAATCTGAATGATCGAGAATAACTCATTGATCATTTTGGTGTTAAATTATTCTGATATTGTATTTTTCTATCTTGTAATTCGTTTACTGCATTTTACCATAAATGCGTAAAAAATCTACGCTCTAATAATAACACATATTGTACAGAGTGAGTCATTCAACTCTTTCACCGTAATTTTTCTCGTAAACCACATGTTGTATAGAAAAATATTAGGAACGAAAGTTGTTTGGTACAAAGAGAATCATACGCGGCAGAAATTAATTTGTCGCTATTTTCCTTTTTCGTCAAGATTTCAATAACATCGACGTTCCCGACTACTTTGAATATTTGTATACTTTTAAATTTTTTCGCAACAGCGCAAGATTCGCGATAGAGCGGTTCGAACGTATCCAAGTTTTAGCATATTTTCGGGCGAAATGACCTCTGCGCGAGATTTCGCAGCGAGCGCGGCCAGCGATGCTCGAGAAACGAAATCGACCGCGACGATAACCGGCAATAAAGTAACGCGAGATAAGAACCCTCCGGGACAGTAAATTTACCGACGGCGTCACGGCCGGATAGTCTGAATACCTGGCGCACCAGCTAATGCCCGGTACACCTGTACGTTGTATATCTTCGTTCGCCACAACTTTTACATTTTACGCCGGTCGAACAATGAATCTCGCGACCGTTTCGCCGCGTTTCTTCCCCTGAATGCGTGGACAAGAATTATGCTTGGATCCGCGGGGCGAGGCGACGTACGTATCCGAGGCAACAGGTGCTTCGATAATAATTATGAGCAACGAGATTCGAATCCGCAGATTACTAATTCGTGATATGCGACGATTGAAAGGTGCGGTTTCTAGATTCTGGCTTTAATTTTATAACACGTTTCGATACGTTTGCAATTATTAGACTGCATTTTATGCATTTTTGAGGAAAATGAATAGACGAAATGCTGTTTCCAGGCTGTTAAAATTGTTTCATTTTGCGATTTACTGTGCAGAGTAAATAATAATTAACAACGAAAGAGAGTTCTCAGTGAACAACAAAAATAATAATATTCTATATCTTTAAACGTATAAGCATTGATCACCATATCCCACTGTTCCATTTCTACGGGAACATATTCAGACATTAAAATATATTATTATATTATTATTATATTAATAATATATAATAATAATAATTATTATTATTATTATATATATATTATAATATAATACAATATAATTTTGAACTAATGTATATTGAAAAGAATAAAATGAAATAAAATAAATATAAATATAAATAAATACAATAAATAAATAAATATATATACATATATTTATTTATTTATTTATTCATTGTATTTATTGTATTTATTTATATTTATATTTATTTTATTTCATTTTATTCTTTTCAATACACATTAGTTCAAAATTTAGTGAAAACAATATTCCAATACGTATTTCGTTATTTTCGAAAACCGAATTGTTATTGGAAAACTAGAATTTTAAACGCCTGTTTCTTTAAATTTCATTATTTAGGCATATCTCAGTATTGAATTGGAACAGCGATACGCGAGCGTTCAATTTTGCAAGTAACTGTACACGGCCAGCGAGCAACAAGAATCTCTTACGTTTGCCATTTTTAAAAAATTGCTTCCTTTGCAACAGCTCAATGAAATTCCTACAAACCCACATCGGTCGGTGCGTGTCACCCAATCGTCAAGAATCCCGGAAAGTCGACAACGCTGCGCCGACATCGATTATGAATAATCGTCAACGAATGTTTCACGTTCGACTGTGATTCGACAAATCATAGGTTGATACCTCGGATACTTCAGCACCAGAACGCATTGTCCGCCGCGATTTCCCGGATCGGAATAGTACCGAATGAAGCAATCTCTCTCTCTCTCTCTCTCTCTCTCTCTCTCTCTCTCTCTCCCTTTTTTTCCTCCTCTCTCTCTCTCTCTCTCTCCCTTTTTCTCCTCCGGTCTCTCTCTCTCTCTCTCTCCCTTTTTCTCCTCCGGTCTCTCTCTCTCTCTCTCTCTCTCTCCCTTTTTCTCCTCCTCTCTCTCTCTCTCTCTCTCTCTCTCTCTCTCTCCCTTTTTCTCCTCCGGTCTCTCTCTCTCTCTCTCTCTCTCTCCCTTTTTCTCCTCCGGTCTCTCTCTCTCTCTCTCTCTCTCTCTCTCTCTCTCTCTCTCTCTCTCTCTCTCTCTCTCTCCGCAACGTGCAATTACGTTCCCCCGGCGGTCACTTACCGAATTATGTTGCACAAGATTCCCGATAACGATAAAATTTCCCCGTTGAAATTTACCGGCACCGCGTCGCCGCTAATTTCCACTGTTACCGGCCCACTTATCACTCGGCCTATCTGCGCGATTACACTACCGCGCGGAACCTGCGTTCCATTACGCGCGGGCTTTTTCCCCGTTTCTAATCTTTCCCGGCGACCACACGCCGTTTCGGCCGATCGAGCCGCGCGCCGCGGCTTGCGCCGTTTCGATCGGCAATTACGCGGAATTCAATATTCTCGTTTGCGGATCGCGCGCGTTCCGTTACGCGGCACGGGGTTCTCTTGCAAAACGTTCGGTTCGTTAAACCGAGAGGAGAAACAAAATCGTGCAGAACTGGCGCGGCGCGGCGCGGTGCGGCGCGCAGAGCTTGTGTATCCGCGGAGCCGATGGCGAGATTGTATCGGGCCATTGAATCATTCGCCGGGGTGTATCAAACGCTATAATTAACGGAGAGGCCCCCGCTACTGGTTCGTTCGTCTTTCCCGCGCGTAAACACAAGCCCGCGGCCGAATGCCATCGAATTATAAGGACAAATCGGTGTTTAGCTCGCCGCGGCGACACGAAATTTACGCGGCCTACCACGGTCCGCCCGGCTGCGCGGCCGCGTTTTATCATCGTTGCGTAACCGATCGCGAAAATCGGTTATCGTAAATATGTACTGCCGTCGAGCGTGTTATTCGATCGATTACACGGCGCGCGGTGTTGTCGTAACTTCTGAATGTATTAGATAAGAATAATTGGTAATTAGGGTTGCGGTACGCCGGCACGGTAATTGATTAAGCAATCCATCGGCGCTGATGTTATTAATGATAGTTTGCCGGACACCTGGTAATAGATCTCTGCCTCGAACGGAGCCGCGAATAATTATTACAGTGTTTCCAGGGGATTTCGTTTTGTACAAATTGCTCCGGGGTGATTAATTTATTTTCCGCCGGGCGCCGGGGAATATCGGCCGTGCAAACTTTTCCGGACGTTGATTGCCTCGATCATTATTAAACACACAGTGTACCGGCCATTCGTGCCGATTTCTAAGCGGCCGCGCTCGCTAAGAGTGCTCGAATCATTTGTACTCATTTTTAGGAAATTAATCAGGGAACTTTCGTTTATTCGACGACAGGCTCTCCTGTAGATTGCCGTAATCGTTATAAGGTGTAGTACGCTGGCGATATGCCCACGAGCTATTACGTCGAATCGTTCGTTCGGTCGGTCTAACGAAAGTTTGCGCAAACAAAATTGTAAATTATCTCGTGGTTTTTTATCGTCGATCGCACGCAAGGATGGAGGAATTTTTTCAGATCGATCGCTGCCAAGTTTCCAAGGAGTTCTTCCTGAACTTTTTCACAAGCTACGCTGGACGAACGAAATCCTCGAGTTATGAGTTCCAATTAGAATGGGCATAAAAGAATTACTGAGATTAAGAGCTTTTGATTTGATTGGAATTAATGGAATCTAAAAATAAATGCTTTTCTATAACAGGTACAGATATTTCGTTAATTCACGTAAACAACGATATTAAATAGTTATTCTGGTTATAAACCAAGTACTATAATATTGTTAATTTTTTTTTATTTATTTATTATATATTATATATTATTATATATTATTATTATATTATTATATATATATTATATTATTATATATATATTATATATTATTTGTATAATAATAATAATAATA
Source organism: Megalopta genalis (assembly GCF_051020955.1). Classification (NCBI taxonomy): domain Eukaryota; kingdom Metazoa; phylum Arthropoda; class Insecta; order Hymenoptera; family Halictidae; genus Megalopta; species Megalopta genalis. The sequence goes on along the minus strand of NC_135018.1, from coordinate 14,510,678 downwards.
ATATGTATAATATATATTATACATTTATATATTTAAATTTTTATTTATATATATATTTATATTATTTTATTTATATATTTACTTATTATAATAAGTAAATAAAAAAATATAATATATAATATATATATATATATATATATATATATATATATAATATAATATAATATAATATATATATAATATATAATATATAATATATAATATATAATATATATTATATTTTTTATTATTATTATATAGCATATTTTTTCGTTTATTTATTTTATAGACATCTTTCAAATGGACGTTCTAAAAGAATTTGTGCTCGTGGAACTTTTAGCGAACATATTCTATCGTATCTGCTCCACGGAAACGTTCATTGCAAAAGTTTGAAAGATGCAAATTCGGACAGAATTTTGGTCACGACAGAAGGCACTTTGTTCACTTCGAGCCCTGATTGCCGGTAAAACGCATAAACGTGATTATAATAGCAGCCATTTTATCAGATGCAGCAGTCAGCATGTACTCCCGGCAGAAGGGGATTGATGCTAGCATCGATGTTTCCTTAAACCCTTCATAAAGCTTACGTCAGTTGTTGACTTTCCGCAATCATTTGCCGAACAGACACACCGCTTACACCCGGAAGTCTCGATTATTGATGATATAGCTGATGCGCAGTCACCATCGCGTCACGGACTATTACTATAAAATCAGCTAGATTGCCATCGTTAACCAACTATTCACATGCACATCCTGCTTACCAAAGGTTACCGGTTAGCTGTTTGCGTTGCTATTATTAGGGTTACTGTCCACGAGCGCTATACTATCATTGCTGCATCGCCGGCCACAGCTGTACAGGGTGTCCTGCGAATTACACGGTTGCTAATGCACAACCGAAGCCAGTTGAACGTGTTATTTCCTTGAACTTCGTGTCACGAATATGCGATCAATTTAATCTGGAAAATTGAGATAAACATTGTTCTTCGGAGGAAATTATTCGATTACGTTCCCGAACGTGATCTCTTGGTTCCGATAAGCTTATACGTAGATTGCGGATTTTATGCGTTCACGACAAAAGCGTGTGGCCGAAATAAAAAATTGTGAAGACATAAGAAGAATTTAATAATACAGTTACGCTATTTTCAGCTTGTTAAAACGATTAAAAGAAGGACGATTTGTTTTTATTTCATTCGCGTTTCTCACAATCGTCCTGGAAAATTTCTATTTTGCAGACAGATCCGCAGTCTAGTTACGTGTGTGCAGTACATCCTGCATAATAGATTCATTTAACAATGAAATATATGGAAATTTGTGAAACAATTAAATGCATTGGAAAATTGTATATTTTGCATAAGGCAGCATCCGCAGTCTAATTACATGTGTACAAGTACATCTTGCATAATAGATTTATTTAACAATGAAATATATGGAAATTTGTGAAACAATGAAATACATTGGAAAATTTTGTGTTTTGCATAAGGATCCACAGTCGGTTACACGTGTGCAGTACTATTGCATAATAGATTTATTTAACAATGGAATATATGGAAATTTGTGAAATTTGTAAAATTTGTAAAGTAATGAAACACGTTGAAAAATTAGTATTTTGCATGAAGATTCGCAGTCTAGTTACATGCGTGCAGCATACCTTGTGTAATAGGTTTATTTAATAATGAAATATGTAATAGAGAACAGCATGTTTTGCTTCGCGTTTACGCCCACGCCTAATTAGTCAACCAAAACTATTCTAAGAATCGCCCACCAGGCATAATAACTCATTGACTTATCACATTTTGAAATTTTACAGTTATTCTCAACAGGCTCGAAATGGTTCTTATTATTGCAAAACACTAAGAAATGCTGTAAATCAAAGAGTCCCGCATTCTTTCGAATAACAGATAATGTCTTAATAGAATTTGCCTAATTTTAATTACTATCGCCTGAAATGAACGTTTCGTCCTTTGTTCAACAAACCTCCTTCAAAATTTTAGGAGTATTAAAATGTGAAAGTCGAAAATTATAGGAATTTCCTTGATCATAATGTTTGCCATTATCGTCTTCGCGTATATCAATGAATTAAAATACTCGGTGTATTTTTTATAAATATTTATCAACGAACGTGCGGTTCCACGGTGTCCGTAAATGCTCCCTTACCACGCTTCCACGGTCACCCTGTGTGCACGCGTATATCTCGCTTACCGAATGATTGGACTTGACGACTATTAGAAAGGATAATCTTCTGAAAACACCCTGACGTTCGACGATACGACGATAAAGATGTACATAGAAGGCGGCAAAGTTATTAGTGCACGGGACGCTGTACAATAATTTACGCGCAGGAGCTTTTATTACTTCGTAATCTCGTATCGACCTCTTGGCAGCACGGTGACGCGACCCCGAAGCACAATAAGATTGCATTCTGATAATTGCGACGCGGTGCTTGACGCGTTTATGACAAAAAGGACTATGATGGAAATGCGAAACCATGGAACAAGAATTAGAGAAATCTGAAGACTCCGACATATCGAAAGTATTCGACGAAGAAGTACATTGTCATTTCATTTCTAATTTTTATAACTAACTTAACAAAGTTTTATTCTTGCATAAAAGATGGAAGGCTAACGATAATATAAATATGTTTATGCAAAATAAACATTGTTTACCTTAACTGTAAAGAAGATAAATTAGACGAAACTGTTCTTCCTGTTTTAATAATTGTAACAAACAGACTCCGGATCTTTACGCAAAATAATAATGTTGTAATAATAAAAAAAATAATAATATTGTTGCAAGAACAGCACGAACATTTGCCTCCATTTGGAATAATTTAACTGTGCTGTAAATGTTACAATCAAATTGTTATATTTTCTAAATAACGTCAGTATCTTTTCATCCACGAATTTTTGTCATAAATGCATAAAATCCGCGGTCGACTGGTCAGCCTTCTGTCCAAAGAAAATCATTATAGCTATTTTTCAGAGACGCGTAAAATTTATCTCGCTCCGCCGTTGTTTTGATTCTCTAAGATTCTGAGAAACGAAAGCTGAAGAGACACGTCGATCGCGATTAACAATCCCTGGAACGCCGGGGAGCGTACGCGGGATCGGAATCGCGATCAAGGGATCCTTTCGACGATACTATCTCTCGGTAGTCGGTGGCTGGGCGACACTACGGCATTCTCTTGCTACGGATCTAAACCTGTACAATGTTACCCGGCAAATGTACAATCCTGCGACGAGGTATCCGCATGGCAACATGTGCACAGGATTGGATCTCGCTGCATCTGGTAATGCCAGGGTTTGCGTTTTCCCTTTGCAGTCTCTCTAACTGTATTTTATATTAATTGAAGTCCCCTGAGAGAAGCCACTGTTTGCTGTTTCATCCGAGGTATTCGAGACTCGAAATTATGAACGGACTTGCAGAGCTAAGAAAATGATTGAGAAACTGATTCGGAGACTCTGAAATCGAAAGGAATCTCATTGTGCCACTTACTGCATTCGAAGCAAATGTGAACTGTATGGTCTGTCATACGGTCTTCGGAAGCAGGAATGATCTGTTCTTAACCTTTTAGGTACGGCTGAATTCTGCGCGAGGCTATTTCCCTGGACGACAGAGTCTGATACTGTATATTCTGTCTGTATATACAGGGAGTCCCAAAAATGTCTCGCAATCCGAAAGTGGCGGGTTCCTCAGGCCATTTGAAGCAACTTTTTCCTTTACAAAAATTTTCTCCGAGGCACCGTTAACGAGTTATTAACGAAAAACAGTGACCGATGAGAGGCGAGATCAGCTGGCGCGAGGCGGCCGAGCCAACGGCGCCAGCGGTCGAGCGGTCGAATCCCAGCTCAGCTGGTGTGAGTCGGCCGAGTCAACAGCGCCAGCGGTCGAGCGGTCGAATCCCAGCTCAGCTGGCGCGAGGCGACCGAGTCAATGAACGGAACTGGGCTTCGCGCGCTGGTTGGCTGGGCCGCCTCGCGTCAGCCGTAATCGATTCTTATTGGTCACTGTTTTTCGTTAATAACTCGTTAACGGTGCCTCGGAGAACATTTTTGTAAAGGAAGAAGTTGCTTCAAATGATCCGAGGAACCCGCCGTTTCCGGATTGCGAGACATTTTTGTGACACCCTGTAGACTGTTGTAAATCGATGTGAAGACAAAAGAAGTGTGAAACAATGCATATGAAGACGATTATTTGGTTCAAACGATGAGCGAGTGAGCTACATCCGCGAAAGCCACTATAGTGGTGTGTCGTTCTAAAAGATGATATCCGCGGAAGCCACTATAGTGGCGCGTCGTGCCTAAAACGTTAATTTCATACTTTCGTGTTCATGATTTTGTAATTTTCGAATGTCCGCGATTTATAGTTAAAAACATCCGAATGAATTCTTCAGTGAAACTTGTTATTTGAATCGTTCACCAACAGGACGTTAACAGTAAAATTATGTAATAATTACGTTCGGGATTGTCATTACGCTACGGTTTTATTATGCAAAATAGAAGAGATTAGATAAAAATGTATCTCTTCTTTTAATAATATCAATATATCAAAAATTGTAAAATAGTTCAATTCCTCTAAAGTGTTTACAGGTTTTTATTGCGCCAACTTATTTTTATAATAAATGCATTAAATCCGCGGTTTAATTATTACATAGAAAGGGGTTATTTAAATTTCTCTTAGTCTAGCATAATCATTGTTAACCCTTTGCTGTGATCATGTCTTCGAAGAAAAAGAACGTTTATATTTATTTTGTTTATATTTACTTTTGCTTAAAATATTAATGAGAAAAGAGCAGAATTTATGTATTATTTTGTACCTATTATCATCTATTTATTTAAAAAAGAAAGAAATATTGGCGTCTAGAACAAATTTCTTCAAAATAGACTTGGCTGTCGATATGGTGAGAGGCTTCCGCTAGATAAAGTGTTAAGATTCGTTTCATGAATAAACAAATGAATGCCTTCCAATAAACAAATTGGAAGCTAATACGACGCTTCGATAATTTTGCTTAACGGAGAAGGACATCAAGTTCGCGTTCACCTTTTAGACAAAATTAGGCTCAAATGATCTGTACAAAACCTTATAAATATTATAAAATTACCTAAATAAACACTATATACATTTTGTCTTAGCTTTTTCGTCATTATCATCTTAACCCTTAAATGCATGATTTTTTGTCTTGAATTTTAAAAAATCGTTTTTTATAGGAATGTAGTCATAGGTTACGTAAAAAATAAATAAAAAAATCTAGGTAATAATATTGAGTATTTATTTTGAAAAATAGTTGTATGTAGACTTTTGGCAACAATATGCGTTTATCACTAAAATTATTGTAGACGTAAACAAATGGTCATGTATTTATATTATCTATTAGTATAGGAATTTTCACGTTATTTATAAATGAAATGCAGCAAAGCAATTGCGATTTTTGTTGTGACACAAAGCTTTCCTTTATAGAAAACTCGAAAAAAGAAAATATCTCTCCAAGTAACCCATTGAAGGTTATCACCCACCACATTCAAGTGTCAAAAAACATATAACTTACTCGCCAAAAGTAATGTCAAGTCTTTTATTTCACGCATGGTCTCTTGTCTATTGTTATCAACGTGTGTTCGGGAACGCACATACTCGGCTTTTTGAATAAAATTAAGTGGAACTGGAATGTAGACAATTGGCAACAATATGCATTTAAGGGTTAAAACCCGCGGTCTACGCATTCTAATAATTTCGCCTAATGTCGCGATAGGCGCATTCCCAATTGCTGGGTAACGTAAGCGGGACAAACCCTTCAGAATCGTGCCTCGGAGGTACGCGAGCAGCGTTTACGACACACGCCGCACGACGATTACTTCCCTTCGCCAGGATACGTCGTAATTACATCGAGAGTTAAACTTCCATTAGCTGCTCGATCACGCTGCGACTCGTTGTAATTTGCGGTCGTAAAGCTCGCATCGGCCGATCTTAATATGATATATATTTAAATTCAGTTCCCTTATTTGTACGAATCGAACGGGCCGCGCAAAGCAAAGCGGACCAAACGCGTAAATAGGGTAAGTGGTAGGCTGGTGTAAACAGAAGTGCTCGGGGGTGTAACGTAATCCACTGCGCGGTCTTATTAAAATTATCCACGCTTGCTGGAACACCGCAATCTTGCAATCCAAGGATTTTTCTGCGGTGGAACTTTCTACAGCCTTTTTCTTTCTTTCTTCTCCCAGGTTTCATTTAATGTCGCTGCAAATTTTTCAGCGTTCTCAGCGTTCCTACGATCTGTCGTTCTAAGGCGAAGTTGTTAATTTTGACTTCTGCAAATGTTTGATCGCGATTGGTACGTTGCAGTGGTTACAAATAAGTGTCCGATATTTTAGGCTTGGATCGGCAGCGATGCAATTTGGGACTTTGAAATAATCGAGTGAATTAAGTGATATTCGAATTTATTTCCAATCATTCGATTTCTTGTTTTACGGTTTCGTGCGAACAGTTGTTAAGCAATGTCTGAGATTGTTATTTCAGAGAAATTGTAGCTCTTGTTAGATTTAACACTGTCATTAAAAAGCACACTGTTCTAGGAGAAGCTGCTAGTTTTACATCTAGATTTAGATCTTACACACTCACAACCAGGCTGCGAACTTTATGCATTTTTTAATAAAAATGTATCAATGAAATTCCAAACGACAGAAACATTGAGAAAATTTAAGGATATCGAAACATTATCTTCGACTAATTCAAGTTTCACAACCGAGCTGCAGATTAACTATCTATTTATATATTAATAATATATAAAAATAATAATAAACTAATATATATATTATATAACTACTATAACTAATATATATATAATAATTATAATAAGTTAAACAAATAAATAGTTATAGAGTTATAGATAGTTATATAAATAGATAGTTATATTATATATAATTATATATAAAATATATATATATATATATATTTTATTTTATATTAATAATAATATAATTAATTATTATATTTTATATATATATATATATATATATATATATATATATATATATATATATATATATATATTTTAACTATCTATAACTCTATAACTATTTATTCGTTTAACTTATTATAATTATTGGATAGGAAACAATCTATTTACAGCGTATATAATTGGAAAGTTGGTCAATTTCTGTTCGACCCCACGTTCCACGGATTAGTTTCAACAAATTTGTGGTTGCCCCGAGAATCGCCGTTCTTCTTGGTCGTTATTTAATTAGCTGTTTAAACAGAGCCACCGCGATCGTATTTGTCCGGTTTCATTGGAAACCGCGCGATCCCCTCGTTCGTTTTTCTTCCCTCGGTCGTTCGGTTGATCTATGGACGCTGGCGCTCGCTAACTGGTACTCGTTAGAGAAACGGAATGATCTACAGGGTATCATTTTTTTCAACGAAATTATACGGTAGTCCCTGCCCGACGAGTGACTCCATCGTGTTTTTGCCGGCCACGCTGGAAACTCGGAAATCAATTTTAATGACACACAGACAAAGAATTATCGGCCGGCTTAAGCAGGCGATTAAAGTCCCCACGACTTTATTGGAATTAATTCGCCGTCGAACTAGTTTCTTCCACAAAGTCACCATTTGAGATTGAATTAATGCCGTGCCGGCGAACTGAGAAGTTGAACCAGATCGTATAGATTACGATGCCATTTTTATTAACAGTGCTTGCGCGCCGGTTCTCTTACGTGTCGCTTCTATTACTCAATTACACGGCCGTCCGGATGGTCGAAGAGTTCCAGGATGAAATACTTTTTCTCGGATAATGTGGCAGCCATCTTCATCAGCGCGGATCAGGCCCGTTTCGGCTGACGCAAATCCCCGAAATGATGCGCGATACTGTCGCGTGTCCGTTAATGCTTGCTACTTAGTAGCTGACATGTTGTGCACCGTTTGTCACACTTTCGATTCACTGTTCGCAGCGGCGATAAGAAAAATTCGGCGTCGGAATTCTTCGAAGAAGCTAAACGGTTTGGATAATTAATATAACAAAGCAGGTGCGTGACAGTACAGTGTATAAAACATGACAAAAGAGCAGGTCTCTTGAATTTTCTCGTCGATATTTACAAGTTTAAGAAACCCTTTAAATCTCCTGTCGATATAATATAATCTGGATATCATGAATATAATTAATGCAATGAATACAATGAATGTGATGAATACAATGAATACAATGAATACAATGAATACAGTGAATATAGTGAATATAACGAATGTAACCAATATAACGGATATAACGAATATAATGAATATAATACATATAATGAATATAATGAATATAATACATATAATGAATATAATGAATATAATGAATATTATGAATATAACGAATATGAGTACAGTGAATATAATGAATATAACGAATATGAGTATAGTGAATATAATGAATATAACGAATATGAGTATAGTGAATATAATGAATATTATGATTATAACGAATATGAGTATAGTGAATATAATGAATATTATGAATATAACGAATATGAGTATAGTGAATATAATGAATATTATGATTATAACGAATATGAGTATAGTGAATATAATGAATATTGTGAATATAACGAATATGAGTATAGTGAATATAATGAATATTATGAATATAACGAATATGAGTATAGTGAATATAATGAATATGAATATAGTGAATATAATAAATATAATGAATATAATGAATATAATAAATACAATAAATAAAACGAATACAACATGTACAATAAATAATGCAATGAAATAAATGAATAAAAATGTGTTAAAAGTAAATTTCCACGAAGTACAATCTACATTTGTCGGAAGTTTGCTACGTGCGAATATCACCGTGCGGAAACTATGTTTCCAACGAAATGAGTGGTTCGCAAGTGCATCGACAATGAAGATTGAGACAGGCCAACCGAAAGTAATCCACAGTGACGCTCGAGGAAACGAAGGATCGAAGGAGTGTGTACAGTGTTCGCGCAAGCTGAGCGGAAACTAGAAACTCCCGAAGCGACATTATGCGCGCGAATAATAAACATTATCGCGGGACTGTCGGTATTCAGCCGCTCCAAAGTAGAGTGCCTGTCGGATAGATAATACTGCGAGCAACGCTGTTGGCGAGCGGAACGTGGAAAATCGAATAACGATCAAGCCGCGTTGATTTGTGCGCGCTTTCGAGGTTCGTATTCGGTACCGCGAAGGTATTTTAACAGTAGCCTCTATGGAGGGCATTATGTAAAACAACGCGGTCAGCGGTTCCATAATTTTCCTTGATTTATCGGATTTTTCCTTCCCCGCGTTCTTTGCCAATTCTTCCCCGCTCTACATTCCTCACGATTTATACGGTCACGGACGAAACTATCCGCACAGCTACCTTTCGGTCCTGAAGCTGCATTGAAATCAAGATTAAGTACCATTTCGTTCTTCGTACTTATGCGGAGCTACGTAGTCGAAAGCTAGCAATGTCGACACGCTTGTTATTAGGTCGGGTCATAAATAACTTCCGCTGTTTTATCAGACCTTTATATTGTTCTTTTTTTATTTGTTTATTTTGTATTCATTGTTTGTTTTCGATTTTTATCTTTTATTTTATGCTTTTATTTTATTCATTTTGAATCATTTTCTGTATAGCGAAAGCAAACACTCGTTTGTCCATAATATGATTTTTAATAATTGACTCGTAATATGTAGATAAGAAACTATAGATTCTACTTAGTCGCATCGGAAGTAATTTACGACTCGACCTAATAATAATTAACACGTTCCGTGCCACGTGTACCATCGATGGTACACGCTTGCATGTTTACTTAGTGAACTGAACAAATTGTTTACAAGAAATTTAGAACCGAAGAATCAATTTCCACCGCAAGAATGGGCGTTGATAAGTTTTTGTTACGTTGTTATGTGTACGAGAATTAATAATTGCACGTAATACATCAAGTTTTAGTAAAATATCAAAGTGTGAAGATTCGAGTAAAAAAAGCTCGGCACAGAACGTGTTAAGACCGCGGATTTTATGCATTTACGACAGAAAAACACGGGATAAAGTACGACAGTGTGAACAGATTAGACAAATTTCAGAACGTTGCTATCTTCTCTTCAGTTTGCTAAAATTATTAAAAGAAGAAATATTATATATTTCTTTTCCTTACAATTCAGTTAGAGAATTTTTATTTTGCCCAAGGATCCACAGTCTAATAATCATTTATTTATTCGTTTGCCGATATGAATCTCCGCGTATACGGACCGATGCACGAAAACGAAAATGTAAAGAAACACATCTATACAAACTTATAATAACTAAATAAACTGACGACAAAAATAACAGACAAACGACACTGGATAAAAATGATAAAAGAAGAAGAGAATTTTCGATGTTCACCGCGTGATTTATTCTGGTACAGTTGGGACTCCCTGATCCGAAAATTTATTTTTACAATATTATATTTTTACTATTATCTAAACATTGCATTGTCTCGATACGTCATCGCCTAGTGGAGAACTTGAATGAAATTTACGTTGCCGAAGTTTTAAAAAACAAAAACAAACAAAAGAGAAAGAAACCACTAATTCTCGCCTGGAACTTTCGACCTTATATAAGTCCCGGTGAATTAAGAGGTAAAAAACTGTCGACGAAAATGACGGGGTTACGGGAAAAAAGTCACGGCAATTTTAAGGAACGGTGGCCTACGGTGCCAAAGTGGCCCGTTGGAAGTAGCGCGCCATTAGCCTCCGTATGAGAAGGGCATAATGCTATACATTACGGGCTAATGGCTACGTAGGTATTGCTGCTGAGAGTAGATGCACACGAGCCCGTTGTTCTCGGTCGCCTGATCGGCATACCAAGTGCCACGAGATTCTTGAAAAGAGAACTCGGCCGGCGCGCGGCGTCGCGGGATGCAAAATCTGTGTCACAGGCACCATCTGTCCTCGCGGAATCCTGCTCCTGCTAGTGAAAACCGGATGCTGTGATATCCTAGATCGATTTTCGACGCGTAAACGCCTCTCGGAGAGCGTGTAACGCCCTTTCATTTTCGGGAAGTCTGACCCAGCAGACTTGGGAAGCAGATGATCTCTGGATATCGATCAAATTAGTTCGACAAGCCGTTTTTAATTTCATCGTTAACGTGTTCGATTGCTGGTCGTGAAGCTGAACAAATTAATAATTGTTACAAAGTTAAAGAAAAAGGAGATCGTTCCTTGAGACGCGTGTGTCTGTCGCTAGCTCGCCACGTGGTCGTTGTCGCAGAACAACGAAGAGAGACAGGAAGAACAAAGGGAGAACTAGAACATTAGTTTCGCGTGAGATAACTGGCGCGAGAAGTCCGAAATTAATTACGTTAACAGCTAGTGTAAACTGAAACTAAAATTGATAACAACTAAGCTAACAATTCGATTGTCAAAGTCAGTTTATAACAAAGAAACTGGACCTATTGCTGCGACTATAGATTGTTATTTTTGAGCATTTACAGTTTTGGAAGAATTGTTTCTCTCTCTCATTGGAAATTGTATCTTTTTAGTCGGAGTATAAGGCACGCGTTGCTATACATGAACTGATATTGTTTGCATTATTACGGTCGATTAAAATATTGTTCCAATAATGGATTGGAAATTGTATTTTTAGTCGGAGTATAAGGCACGCGTTGCTATGCATGAATTGATATTGTTTGCATTATCACGGTCGATTAAAATATTGTTCTAATAATAGATTGGAAATTGTATTTTCAGTCGCAGTATAAGGCACGCGTTGCTACACATGAACTGATATTGTTTGCATTATTACGGTCGATTAAAATATTGTTCTAATAATAGATTGGAAATTGTATTTTCAGTCGGAGTATAAGGCACGCGTTGCTATACATGAACTGATATTGTTTGCATTATTACGGTCGATTAAAATATTGTTCTAATAATGGATTGGAAATTGTATTTTCAGTCGCAGTATAAGGCACGCGTTGCTACACATGAACTGATATTGTTTGCATTATCACGGTCGATTAAAATATTGTTCTAATAACAACATGTCGGTGAATCGCATCGAACACTCGAGGCATATGTCTTTAGAATGTTTATGGAGTGTTTAAAAAATCATGCAAAATACTCGAACCGATGGCAAATCAAGCTTTGGCACTGTCTTATCCTCGGAACGAAGTCCGAACGTCCGAGACGAACATGATCTCGGTATGAAAGCGCAAGAGCACTCGTGCTGCTCGAAGTAATAACGTTCAACCAGACTGTAATTACTCGGGCAGCGACTAAAACAAATGAATAATTAATACCGGCTCGACTCGCGCGTTCAAGAGAAGCCCCAAGGGAGCCATCGCGCTAAGCGTTTCTAATTAAGGATAACGAGTGACGTAATGGACGTGTGATTAACCGCGCGCACGAACGCCAGCAGCTTTTCACGCTTTCGCGTCTTCATAAATTTCGATCCAATAACACTGCAGAAGTTTATAGCGCTGGTAGAATTTCTTCCATGCTCCGCCATTCTTCGAGATACCAATTTCGTTTTCCATAGTTCGGGAAAAATCTCTGCATTGTTTTCTCGCTAATGCTTCTCTCTCCAAGGTTACTTGAGACAGGAATTACAGTAAATTCTCCCTAATTAACGCTCTACATAAAAATGGACAATTTGGGAAGAGGAGATACGATCATTCGGGCCTTGCTGCTCGTTTTTATAGTCGTCGACAATCGGTAACTATAAAAACGATGCGAATAATCGTATCTCCTCTTCCCAGATTGTCCATTTTTGTGTACAATCTGAGCGTCAATTAGGGAGAGAACTTACTGTATCCTGGCCTAGTTTAGATTCTATTAAACTTCGTGTAACATTGACACCGTCAATTTGACGTCGAAGCAGTACAAACATACTAATTACGCACACTCGTGTGCAAAATTAAGGGGTCAACATTGATCGAAAAATTGCCAACGTTCGAACGACTGCAACTTCGTTAAAAAGAAATCGTACAGAGATGAGTCTTCGCTCGTTTTAGAGGTCGAGGTCTCTACTTTTTCACCCTTGTTTCAATATTATTTCGAGATGCTTTTTTACTCGAATGCGAGGCGGAAACGTGAAGGTACTTTTATCTCGCAAAAAGTCTCCAACAAGCACGAATCTTCCAGACAAACACTCGAATAGAATTCTACCAACCGCACCACCAACGCGATCTCCCAATTTAGACGATAGGGTAGTGAAGCCGGTTACTGTGGGGTGACCAAATACTGTGCCTTTGGTTTGTTTTCGAATATAATTAACTTTATATTTATCGAATAAGACAAATTATATTTTCGTTCCATTTCATTTGGTATATTTCTGAATGAAAAAATTGTTTTATTCTCCTACATTGTATATTTTTGAATAAAAACAATTGTTTCCTTCTTTTGTTTTGTATATTTTTGAATACAAAAATTGTTTTACTCCTTTATTTATATGGAGTAAATTATTTGATTCCCTTATCATTTATAAGGGGATATTATACTAAATTCGAATAACAAAATTTTAATATGTCTTATTCGATAAATGTAAAGTTTTCTCGAAAACAAACCAAAGGCGCTGCAATTCGTCACCCGGCACTAACCGTCTCCACTACCTTACACATTCGATCTCAGACATGTAAAATCTTTCTGCGATGCAAAATAACTTAAAAACAAAATAAATCTTGCAAACATCACCGATCGGGACAAGAACCAGCAATATTCTGGGAATCTCTCTCGCCGCGTGGTGGCAACGTGACAATGATCAATTAAAAATCCAAGAAAACCCAGCAAAGTAAAAGACGAACCGAAAGTGGGAGGGTCCCGTAGCCGTTCAGGATAATCGAACCGTATCGCTCCGGAGCTCTAATGACAGAGCGGCGGACGCGTCGTCCTCGAGTTGGCATCTCGCTGGCAACGGTACCCGACGTCTGAAGCCGTCCGCGGCGTCCAAGAGCGACGTGGAACGTCTTCACCTGGACGCGCGGCTGCGATTATGTCTTCGCCGGTGTGTGCGGGAACGAGGATGACGGAACGCGAGGGGCTGTTCCTCGGGATCTCGCGTCAACGTCTTCCTCGTTCGCTTCCCTCGCAACGGTGTCGAGCAGAACAGGGCGGAGGGAAGAGGGCGACGCGCGAGGATGGACCCTCCGGGCGATTTCACTCGGCTCGTTTTCGCACGGCACGCGGCGCCGTGTCCTGGCAGCTTCTCACGTTCATCAGGACACCTTGTAGATCGTCCCACGTGGTGAGTTTCGGCCACCGCGCCGCGCGATGCATTCCAATGCAAATAACTCTCGCCCCGGGGACGCGGCGTAATCGTCGCAATTTCATGCTTCTCAGAAATTCAACCCGCCCAGTCCTCTCTCTTCTCTCTCTCTCTCTCTCTTGCTCTTTTTCTCGCTCCTTCCCTCTTCTTCTCTCTTTACCTCTGCTCAGTCTTGACGTGAAACGATTTGGTCGCAAAAAAAGTGGACCAAAGATCAATAACTTGGTTAAATACATCAAGTATCGCGTCGATCACACAATGGCGACACTAATTTTTGGCTAGTTCTCGAAGTTCATTTTTATTTTATTTTTCATTTAATTCTGTTTATCTCGGCGACTTATTTATTGTGAAAGCTCATGTCGAACAGTAGTAAGAAATGCATATATTTAGATATTTACACGTAAATAAATTATTTCATATCCTGCAATATTACGTTCCTCCATTAACGAGAAATCTTACCTTAAACGGTAATGTAAATATTTACATGTTTACACGTTATCGAACGACCTTGTACTATAGATAGTTGGAATCGTCTAAATACTGGCTGCTTCATTAGGAATAATAAAGTATAACATGCGATTGAAAAAAATGAACGTAACCCTAAAATCTTCAAAGATAGCAAAAGAAAAGTAAATTGGTACTTTCGTCGTTTATGGCTGGATTTTATAACATACGTTAGTATATATGTATAGGGAGTTCCATAATTATGTTAACACCCAAGAAGGAGTGATTCCCGAGATCATTTGAAATAACTTTTTCCTTGGCGAAAATGCAATCCGCGGTTTTGTTTACGAGTTATTAACGAAAAACGGTGACCAATGAGAAGCGAGCTCGCCTGGCGCTAGGCAGCCGAACCAATGGGCGGAACCGTGCTTCGACCGCTCGTTGGCTCGGCCACCACGAGCCAGACTAATCTCGCCTCTCATTGGTCACTGTTTTTCGTTAATAACTCGTAAGCAAAGCCGCGGATTGCATTTTCGTTAAGGAGAAAGTTACTTCAAATGACTTGAGGAATCAGCCCTTTCCGGGTGATAACATAATTATGGGACACCCTGTAGAATAAAGAAAATTAAATACATTGCGGGAGAAAGAAAAATGACCAACGGCTGAAAACATTATAATGTAGTTATCGTTTATGTTAAATAAAAATAGTTCGCCTCGAGGAATGCTTCAAGGAATAGAAACGAAGTAGCAACATCGTTCTCTTTTAAATCAATTTAATTGATTAAAACTAATACATTGGCGTTTTAGAATGCTTGTTATTTTTACGCTATTTTAAATTGTGTAAACTACCCAATTTTTCCATAAATGCATAAGATCTGCAGATCGCGCAACTAAAGCGCGTCAAGCGGGAGAAGTAGCTGTATAGAATGTAACACTTCCCTATTTCTCTCTCTTTTTCTTTCTTTCTCTCTCCTTTTTCTTTTTCTCTCTTCCTCTCTTCTTCATATCTTTTTCTCTCTTCCTCTCTTGTTTATATCTTTCTCTCTTCCTCTCTTCTTTATATCTTTTTCTCTCTTCTTCTCTTCTTTATATCTTTCTCTCTTCCTCTCTTCTTTATATCTTTTTCTCTCTTCCTCTCTTCTTTATATCTTTCTCTCTTCCTCTCTTCTTTATATCTTTTTCTCTCTCTCTTTCTCTCTCTCCCTCCCTCTCTCCTTCCTCCCCTCCCTCCGTCTCTCTCCGACGATCCCAGCTCGTCGAGCTTCTATATCATTCGACGAACCACCCCCTGGGTGAGTTTAATGCCGGGACGCGTTATTTGGCCCCGCGGTCCGGCCGGATGACAACCGGTAACGTCCGATGTTTATTTACGATCTCGCGGGGTAAGGATCCGATCGAGGGATCCAATTGCTCCTCCTTCTCGAATCGATGAGTTACCGCCGCGGGCGTGTTTAAATTCGGCGGCTTCTTTCGACCGGTTAGGGACCACCGATAGCATCGCCGCTGATAATGGAGCTTGCTCCGGTTTGACGACCGCTGGTCCGAGTTATTTGTATTAGGCTGTTACGCATGATCATTAAGGAGGAATTTTTTTCAAAAAAATCTGTAACGCGTTATAGATATTCCTTAAAAAAGTTTCTAGCTGATTCGAGCAAAATTGACGAAGTTATGAGCGTTTGAAGTGATCCATCTCTGCGTAGCTAGATTTGAAGCTAGATTTGAAGCTTTATACAAGTTTTCCTTGAAATCGGATTTTTAAATGCGACGGTCGCGATAATTACAGTAACGAACAGACTGCGGATATTTATGTGGAATAAAAATTTGCCAAGACGATTGTGAGAAACAGAAATTGAATAAAAATAAATTGTTTTAATTTTAATCGTTTGAATAAACTTGGAACACTGTAACTATTACATATTACTAAATTCTTCTTATGTCTTCACAATTTCAATTCTTACCCTCTGTAGCTATTATCTCGTGTTACACGACACAACAATCGCATATTATTGCGTCTCAAAGTATATCTTTATCTATAATGCTTTCCGAAACAGCCTTAAGAAATTTTCAGTACGATATCACAAGATAAAGTGCTACTACAGTGCTCGGTGTAGTACAACATCGTATGCCAGTAGAAACAGACAGTTATGGCCAGACACAGCAACGAATTCTCTTCAAGACAACATAACACAACAATAATTTTCTATTCGTTTCTCTTTTGTATTCTTTCGATTTTATCTTTTCTTCCCAACCGCACTACTTGTTTGTCTTATAAAATCACTCGTTTATTATATTTTCCTGTACTATGTACGTTTACTAGATCTACTATACACTCATTACGTACGCTATGCCTTTTTTTTACTTCTCTTCTTACTTTCTATTATATTTGTAAATGTATATATTCGATTTTTTTGTTGTCCTCGTGCAACGGCTATATAAAATCTCTTTCTTTTTATTTCTTCTTTCGTGACAAAGGGCTTCTTGATCCGTATACACGAATAAATGAATGAAAAAAATAAATAAATAAATAAATAAATGATATTAAGACGTACATTTAAACATCCAGATATAGACCAAAATTAAATAATATAATAATAAAATAATATATAAAGAATTCTCAATTTGTTGCTCTCGTTCGGTGACGACACGAAATTTTCAATCTCTGAATAATTTATCAAAGTTTCCGCGCGCCTGAAAGATATGTAGGCACGAAATTAATTCGGGTACGACGAGGTTTTTCGACGAAGATCCATATATCACGATACTCCGGATATTTATCCAGTCGGGGCCGGGAACGTTAAATCAATTTCGTATAAATTACCTGACCGCCGTGGTTTCGATATTCGAATCACGCTAACGGGATATCGTTTAGCGTACCGTCGGCCATTCAGAGATCCAGAAACGAACGACCGGTAGTGGGCCCACCTGATCGTACGACGAATTAAATCTCGATAAATTCGAACGTGTGAAAGTACGAAACGAGCGTGTCGACGAGAGGAGTCATCGCGGCCGACCCGTTCATTAGCATTTTAAGTTCCTCCGCTTTCGTTGCCGTCGCCGTATTAATTCGATTTCGTCGAACGCGTTATACTCGGCCGTACGTGTGCGCGGCGTTCGTCGCTGGAAAGCAATTAACGAATCCCCGACGATTTTCTTCCTCGATCCTCGACCGGGTCTTTCTATTCCTCTTCTCGTCGTGTAACCGCGCCATGTTTCCTTGTCAACGAGCCGCAGAAACTCGCGGATTCCGCCGGCATGCTTCAGCAATTACTGTCCGGTATGATTCATCGTGCTGCTCGAAGAAGGCTTCTTGAAAAAATGTGAAAGCCTCGCGATGGTTTTTCGCGGAACGATTCGACGGCACGGCGCGCATTCTCTTAGAAAATGATACATAAATGAAAAATTGTCGATGCTGAAAATCGTTGCGTAAGCGGAATAATGTTGCGGAGTTTGATTTATCGTTATTCGAGGTTTTATACGTTGATAACAGGACAAATTAAAATAATAGAAGATTATTCGAATTTCGATGATCTCCGCTATCGAAACGAGCGTGCTTCTAAATGTTTAAAAACTGAAAATGTAGTTTCAGAGCGTCGTAATAAGAGAAAAAGATTTAGTTAGATAAATTATTCCATTTATTTCTCTATTTTTCCAATAATTATTTGTTACAATATTTATAAGTTATTCGTACAATAATGCGAATATTTCTTCACTGTTTTTATCTTTACGTAATTTTGTGAGAATTATGCGCATGCATTCAGAGTCGGTATAATATGTTTACTTGTTGTTATTTTTACAACACTTCTCGAGGCAACGTTTGAGGAAAAGTGAATCGTAAAAATTAATCGATAAATTATGAAAGAAAGAACACTTTAAATTCTATCATCTTTATTCCAATCGAATAACAGGTACCTTCTATTCTAATGAAATCTGAATCGAATAAATTCTTCCTCGGATCTCTCTCTCTCTCTCTCTCTCTCTCTCTCTCTCTCTCTCTCAATTGTCTAGATAAATGTTCATTCGATTGGATATTTATTCAACAGCGTGGAATAAAACTTTGTCCGCCAGTCTTGATCCCTTATCCGACGTTCGAATAAAATTCTGCCCAACAGCGACGCAAACAATCATATCGTACAGCTGCTCTTCGAATATTTCTGTAGGCGAACACGGTATACACAGTAAATTCTCCCTAATTGACGCTAAAAAGGTAGACAATTTGGGAAGAAGAGATGCGACTATTCGAGCCTTGCAACTCGTTTTTATAGTCGTTGACAATCGGTAACTATGAAAACGAGCCGCAAGGCTCGAATAATCGTAACTCCTCTTCCCAAATTGTCCATCTTTGCGCGCAATCTAAGTGCGAATTAGGGAGAATTTACTGTACTACGAGCACTTACTGTGCGCCTGCTCTTCTTCCGAGTTCCTTTTCGGTTTGTCTAAGGATCGCGAGCACGGTTGAAAATTTTTGTGAAACCAGTTGTGTAACGAGATCAAATTGGAGATTATTTCCCTCGGATTTGTCCGGCCCGGTGTAAACCCGTTTCCTGTGGGGCCTGACAGCCAGAGTTTCTGTAGGGTGGGCGATCCGCTCACTGGTGAACTTAATCTAATCTAATTTAACCGATCGTCGGCCCCGGACGTGTTTCACTTTGTATTATATAATCCGATGCTCGAACGGACGCGCGTCCACGTATTAAAAAGATTCCCTGGCCATCCGTCATCCCGGTCCTTATTTCGACATCTTCACGGGCAACCTGCGAGACGCGATCACGGGCACACTAAAAACGATTACCTGCCGACAAGTTGAAACGTGATACTCTCAGCCTCCTACTGGCCCATTGCGTAATTTACATCCCATAAGTCAACCTCTTCTCTGGGGGCAACGGCGATTCCAGAAACCGTGGATACACGCGTATCTCCATTTAATTGCCCCTTCGTTACACCCTCGCCCCCCTCCCCAAACTCCTTCAAAATGTATCCTTTATTACGCTCGACAAACTTGGTATTAGTGTGAACAACGATCACCGCTTTATTGACTTTTCAAATTAACGCCTGAGTTGATCTGGTGTTAAAAAAATGTACGCGTGTAATTCTCTCTTCCTCCGAAACGTATCCTTTTATTACGTTTGTCTAACGCGAGAATGGTTTTAACGAACAACGATCACCGCTTTATCGGCTTTTCGAATTAACGTCCGAGTTGATCTCGTGTTTAAAAACGTACGCGTGTAATCCATTCTCCTAGCAAAATGTATCCTTCCATTACGCTCGATAAACTTGATATTATTGAACAACAATCATCTTTATTGACCTTTCAAAATGGCGTTTGAGTTAATCCCGTGTAGATGTCTACCCCACGCGTAATATTTGCATTCAAATCTCTGACACTATTGCTGCCTCGTCATTCGGATACCATGTAATCTCGGTAGTGTTTGCGACCTGACAGTAGGTAGACATAGTTTATTCGGTTCGACGATATATCAGTGTTTTATTTCCCTTAAAACAATTAATTCTAAAATCGTAAGTCTAAACAGCGATAGTCTTTGAGGATTGAACTGATTTTATTTATCATCTGGAATGTAAGTGTTTATGATAACGCTAAAGATAAATAAACTTATAATAATAATAATAATAATAATAATAATAATAATAATAATAATAATAATAATAATAATAATAATAATAATAATAATAATAATAATAATAATAATAATAGTAATACTAGGAATAATAATAGTATTCGTGCGAGTAAATTTGTAAAGAACAATGTCCAAAAATTTCGGAGGAATTCTTACGTCCGCTTATGCTCTATCTTTTCGATTCATTACAGTCAAATTCAAATATATATAACGATAAATTATAAATACTTAAACAACGGAGAATTACATCTTTCAACACACATAACATATATTGCAATTACCTCTAAACGTTCTTTTAATTTAACGAATTAACATTTATACCAAGTTCTCTCAATCCTCGATAAAATAATCTCTCTCGCACACACTTACCCCTTGTTTTATTGTAAATTACATCAACAATCCCCGATATTTTCTAAAACAATCTCGCACGCTGTCTATTTTTTATTGCATCGTTTGCTCTACTGTTTGAAGAAGGGTTTAGAATCGATCGATGTCTCGTAATAGGTACTTTAACCTTAACCGTTTGCGTACCACGAGCCACTTTTGCGCTCTTCAGATTTTGTGTCGAGAAAAGCCAGGACATTTGGCCGAAACAGACGACTTACGGCCCACCCGAAATTTGTCGAAACGTGCTCGGTCTTTCAGACGCATGTATACGTCGCGCGTCGCATCGCTGTCAGTAATCCAATTTGCATTTTGTTGTTACCTATTCTAAATTAATAGTGTATATATTTTCATTCGTAACGTTTTATTTTATGTTTGACGGCTTTTTTCGACACATAATCGAAGGAGCGCTATTGCGCTCTTCGGCTTTTTTCGATACATAATCGAAGGAGCGCTATTGCGCTCTTCGGTTTCTTTCGACACATAATCGAAGGAGCGCTATCACGCTCTTAGGCTTTTTTCGACACATAATTGAAGGAGCGCTATTATGCTCTTAGGCTTTTTTCGACACATAATCGAAGGAGCGCTATTACGCTTTTCGGCTTCTTTCGACACATAATCGAAGGAGCGCTATTACGCTTTTCGGCTTCTTTCGACACATAATCGAAGGAGCGCTATTGCGCTCTTCGGCTTCTTTCGACACATAATCGAAGGAGCGCTATCACGCTCTTAGGCTTTTTTCGACACATAATTGAAGGAGCGCTATTATGCTCTTAGGCTTTTTTCGACACATAATCGAAGGAGCGCTATTACGCTTTTCGGCTTCTTTCGACACATAATCGAAGGAGCGCTATTACGCTTTTCGGCTTCTTTCGACACATAATCGAAGGAGCGCTATTGCGCTCTTCGGCTTCTTTCGACACATAATCGAAGGAGCGCTATCACGCTCTTAGGCTTTTTTCGACACATAATTGAAGGAGCGCTATTATGCTCTTAGGCTTTTTTCGACACATAATTGAAGGAGCGCTATTACGCTTTTCGGCACTTTTCGACACATAATCGAAGGAGCGCTATTACGCTCTTCGGCTTCTTTCGACACATAATCGAAGGAGCGCTATTGTGCTCTACGGCGCTTTTCGATCCTGTTTTTTCAGAACCATCTGGTACGCAAACGGTTAATTTCGTTCGTTATGTTTGCAGGGTGGTCGGAGCGGTGGTGGTCGGCGCGGCAGTTTGCGGCCGTATTCCTGGCCTGGCGAAGAGTCAACGGGAGCAGTGCAGAAAAGCGCCGCACGCGATGCCCG
Organism: Megalopta genalis; assembly: GCF_051020955.1. NCBI lineage: Eukaryota > Metazoa > Arthropoda > Insecta > Hymenoptera > Halictidae > Megalopta > Megalopta genalis. Next base: position 14,488,704 of record NC_135018.1, on the reverse strand, counting down.
CGGTCGGCGAGGGCGCGGAGCTCGGCCTCCGCGAGTGCCGGCATCAGTTCAGGCATCATCGGTGGAACTGTTCCCACGTGGCCAACGATCAGGTCTTCGGCCACGTGGTCGTAGTAGGTAAGGATTGTCCTGTCACCGTGCCTGGCCCGCTATTTATTATGCTCCCGGCGTTTAACAGCGCCGCGTATACTATGCTCCTCGGCGCGTCTGTAAAAGGCTAGCCAGCGTGCCGCGTGTACGCGGTAATGGATTCAAGCCGCTCCGGTATTTCGAGCCCGCGACGGTGCACGCCGGTCCGGGCCGGGCCGGACCGGGCCGCGACCGGCCCGACCGATGTCGCGTGTAAACGGTGTATATATGCGCGCGGGATCCTGTATAAATTACAGCCGGGGATTTGCTCTGGTAAATCGGGAGATACCAGTTGAGCAGCGATGGGTTAATGGGAACCGTGGAAAGCGAAACCGATGCCTCGCGTTCGAGATTCTTCGAGACGCGGCCGGAATGTCTGCTCCAATCGGACGCAACCACTTTTCAAATTACATTATTACAGATTTGATTTCAAATGTCGTGTTATATTGTTTTTTTTTTTTTTTAATTATTTCTGTGCCCGTGATCACTTTTTAAACGGCATTATTTGAGATGTTGTTTCCAATTACACGTTATATTATTTTTTAATTGTTTCTATATCTGCGATCACTTTTTAAATGGCATTATTTGAGATGTTGTTTCCAATGACACGTTACGTTATTTTTTAATTATTTCTATATCTGTGATCAGTTATTAAATAACATTACTCGAGATATTATTTCAGATGCCGTGTTATTTTATTTATTCGTTATTTCTATGTCTTTGATTACTTTTTAAATGGCATCGTTTCAGATATTATTTCAGATGGCACGTAATTTCATTTTTTAATTATTTTTGTGTCTTTGATCGCCTCTTAAATTAAGATATTACTTTAAATTACATATATTATTCTATTTTATAATTATCTGAAGTAGTTATTCGAGGTTGAATTGTAAAATGGTTCTAAAACATTATTCGAACGGAGAATTCATTCGAATAAAAAGATTGAATAATTCGCGACGAATAACGAATTATTCGAATAAAATAATCGTCTACAGATCAATATCTTTAGAATTCTTTCAGATCATTATCTTAAATAAATATGTATTCGGAACCATCCGAATAACGCAAACACTGACCGCGCCTAAACTAATGCTATTATTACACGGACCCAATTACGAGATTCGAAAGCCGTCCCGATTCCTCGATATAATTCTGCACCACGTAATACTAAACCGCCGCCGGGAGGCCTATTGTCGATCCGTCCCGTCACCCTTATCTCTTATTCGTCGCGCGTAAAAAACGATGACAATGGGTGCGTCGCGATGATAAAAAAAACTCGAACGACGGAATCACGTTAAAGCTCCAAATTAGGAACGGTCCGGGCGGGGTAATGGGATTCCGGGGATGGCCGTGTTCCACGAAGTAGGCGTTTTTTCGCCGGAATCGCGGACATTTTTACGAGGATTAGAGGACAGAGGATACAGACGGTGGCGCGGTAGCGGTTTTTATCTCGGTGGAAATCGACGGACCGGCCGGTCCGCGGCTACGTGGTAGCTGCTTCCTACACCCACAAGCCTGCACACGCGTGTACACGTTAGAAGCGGGGGTCCGGTTTCTCGTGTTACCGTTTCGTGATGCTGCCGGCTGCCCGGCAGCCGCATAATACGCGTATAACTTATGCCCGGCCCGCAGAAGGGACGTCGCAACCTTGTGCAAACTGCTGTCCTCTTTCTCTTCGGTGACGTTCCCGCGGGAACTAGATGCCGAGGATCATGCGCGCGGCAACTAGTATCGAAAATCGTGCTCGCGGGAACATCAGCGACCGGCCAGCCCTAGTCTCGACAAATTTTGACCGCAAAGGGAAAGGGAAGGGAATCTCGCTTGCAAGGGAAGTTCGGTAACCCGAAAATTCTGATATTTTTTCTTGTGGAACTGTGCAACAAGTTTGTCGGGGACCGTGAAAGAAATTCCGAGCTATTTTTATCGTCCCCAATTCGTTTTTTCGGGGTGAATACACCCCTTACGTGTGCGGTTACGGTAAAAATGTAATATTATCTTAGCAGTTTGAGGCGATGAAATTGAAACAATGCAATTTGTTCGTTTAAATAAAAATATCCGCCTGTACCGTCATTAAAAATAATTCGATGTTTATGAACATCTTGGTAGAAACAAAGTGTAACGACCTGTTTCCTGGGAACGTAACGATGACTTCGTTGTCTTTTTTAAGTTAAGGGATGCAATCTTTGCGCCGGTATCGTTTATCGACCATCAAATTTATCGTTAAGATAATTTGGAGTCGGGGTTATTTATAGTAACTTTATAATTTATTTCACTTTTCTTTTCAACATTCTGGCGACAGATCTGAGTCTGAGTCGCGATGAAGATTCCTAATAATAACTATAATTGTTAACTGTAACTCTGTTCTCTTGTTGCAACTATTTGTTCATTATGCACACGATAAATATCTTTTTCTTCGAAGAAATGATCACAACCGAAAAATGTCTAACAACTGTGAAAACAATGATACTGCACAATGGTTAAATATAAAAATAGAAATATTGATCTCTCTGGGTTCAAGAATTTTTTCAGTTGATTCGAATGTTTTGCCACGCTACTGGAATTTTCTTACAATTTTCGCGTACCGGTGAACAGTGCATTAATTTAGATTCGATAAAGAAGCATTTATCCTTTGATTAATACTTTTTGATGATGCACGATGACGCATTTTCTCTGCGTTGGATAGTAGAACTTTCGAATATAGAAGATTCTAAAGGAACGTGTTGCAAATGTTTCGAGATGTGTTTAGCGTTTATACTGCATACTGCAATGGTTAAATATAAAAATAGAAATATTGATCTCTCTAAATTCAAGAATTTTTTTCAGTTGATTCGAATGTTTTGCCACGCTACTGGAATTTTCTTACAATTTTCGCGTACCGGTGAACAGTGCATTAATTTAGATTCGATAAAGAAGCATTTATCCTTTGATTAATACTTTTTGATGATGCACGATGACGCATTTTCTCTGCGTTGGATAGTAGAACTTTCGAATGTAGAAGATTCTAAAGGAACGTGTTGCAAATGTTTCGAGATGTGTTTAGCGTTTATACTGCATACTGCAATGGTTAAATATAAAAATAGAAATATTGATCTCTCTAAATTCAAGAATTTTTTTCAGTTGATTCGAATGTTTTGCCACGCTACTGGAATTTTCTTACAATTTTCGCGTACCGGTGAACAGCGCATTAATTTAAATTCGATAAAGAAGCATTTATCCTTTGATTAATACTTTTTGATGATGCACGATGACGCATTTTCTCTGCGTTGGATAGTAGAACTTTCGAATGTAGAAGATTCTAAAGGAACGTGTTGCAAAGGTTTCGAGATGTGTCTAGCGTTTCCATCGAAGTTCCCTTTGAATGAAATTGCAATAATTCCAAGATACGAGCTTTTAGAAATTTATTAGCGCAACCCGGTGTGATTAACTGCCGGCCAAACGACCACTGGTTAGACAGGGTCCCACGGTAGAATGTAAATGGACGGCGCCGTGATAAAGCTCGTGGAAATTCTGAATGAAAAGACCATTAGTATGGTAGGAGAAAGACTGTCTAATAAAACATAAGTGGGACGGGGCAGCCATCCATTTGCTTTCCTCCTCCGACGCGTTCACGCGCAGACGTGGCTTCTTCGCATACACCTATACCATGCTTCGATATTAAATGGTTTAACACTCTGGGGCATAGTTTATCGGCGCCGTAAATGTTTTCTTATCGTCGTCGAATGAAATCTTTGAACGTCGGACCGAGGCTCCTTCGAAATTTATGCAGACGAATCTAAACGTTTCATTAAAGTCACGGCACCCCGACGCGCGATCCACGGTGAAGTTTCATCTAAAAGTGTTTCCCTGTTCAGCAGTTCGAATTTAATATCCACATAAAAATGCCAAATATAACACCGTTAATTCACGAAAGGTCTTCATCCTTTTTTGCGACTCACTCCCGGGAACACGAGATTCGTACAATAACAATCAATCAAATATTCGTGTAGAGATATAACTTGGAAATATTGTACTCGAGATTTCAACAACATTTGAGCGGGTTAGGAGCATAGTAAGTCGCGATTTTCATCATTGTGAGAAACAAGTTATTTTATTGCTTACCAACGTGTGTATTGCTCACTTGCCGCATTTATTATTTGCTAATCGAATTTATTGTTGAGATTATTTAGAATCAAGTTAATTTATGGTAACTTTACGATTTATTTTATCTGTTTTTTTTTTACTTTTGGTAACAGCTTACATTTGAAAACGTAAGCCAAAATTTTCGAAAATATCACCTACACCGTTATTATGTCAATCCACTCATTCAACCATCTGCACTCGAAGTTATTTTCATTTGAAAACCATCAGAATTTCTGAAAAAATTTAGAACATTTTACAGAAAACAAAAGAACGAAGTTTCCTAGCAATAACCTGCTATGAAATTCTGTTCTCTCACGATCATCGTTTAATCATCTTAGTGAAAGTAGACGCATAGTAATTATACGGGGTGTCCCAAAATTATGATACTTCCGGGAAATGTGGAGTTCCTGAGGTCATTCGAAGTAACTTTCTCCTTAGCGAAAATGTAATCCGCGGCTTTGTCTACGAGTTATTAACGAAAAACAGTGACCAATGACAGGCGAGATCAGCTGGCACGAGAAGGCCGATCCAATGAGCGGAACTGTGCTTCGATCGGTCGTTGGCTCGGCCGCCTCGCGTCAGCCGAACTCGCCTCTCATTGGTCGGTGTTCTTCATTAATAACTCGTAAACAAAGCCGCGGATTCCATTTTCGCTAAGGAGAAAATTACTTGAAATCGCCTCAAGAACTCCACATTTCCCAAAAGTAATATAATTTCGTAGATTCTCCCTTTCTCTCCTGAAAAAGGACCAATCATAAAATGACTTACTACATTAAAACTATATCACGATCATTTATAGCGGTGCCACCGAGTCGTCGTTCAAGCTCAAAGCGATAATCCCTCGACAATTTATAAAACCGGGATACAAATTTCTGGAAGCAGTTCTGCTTATTCGAATTCACAAACTTGTTCGTGCTCTTTATCCTTGAGCAAAGTAGAATGAACGGTACACGGAACCACGTTGCTGCCGAGAATGGAAAATCATATTTTACTCGAAGAAAAAGTGTCCGGGGAATATCTCGTCCTCCGCGGCTGCCCTTTCTCTTAATTTCGCGGCTCTGGAAGTAACTTAATATTACGCGACAGGACGTTACGGCAGGTTATGCGGCGACAAACGGCGAAAGCGATATTTCACGTGGACAAGATAATCCGCGGCGGTCCAGTCAGCGGAAGCTGACGTGATCCGCTCGCATAAATATCGCTAAATACGGCGTATTTGTCATCCGGGCATTAAAAACCATAAGCGCGGCCCGGCGGACCTGCGAACGGGCCCGGCGTCGACCGCGTCTCTCACGGTGGTGGCGTTCGAGGAAACAGGTAGAGGTGCACGCACCGCGATTTCTCATGATTAACACGCCGGATTAAGCTCTTCCACGTGGGAAAAATCGAGGAGGCAGAAGTACGCGGGCCGAACGGCCGGTGATTTACAATCGGCAAAAAATCGCCGGTGGTTTGTTTGCGTGGCGTGCGACCCGGACGCGAACGCTCGGGAACGCATGAACAGGCGAGAGATCGTTTTCGGTCCCCGGAAACGAAACGATCCCGGATTTCTGAAAGATTACAGTCGCGTGATGGAAATCATTTTTTATCGTTCCGTCGAACAACGTTCCGTCCGTGGGCTTTATCGAGCCCGGATCTTTATTAAATATCGCCCGGCGCGGCGGTTTGAAATTTTGGTCACCCGTCGCCGGGAGAAAATCCTTTGGTACACGCACAACGAAGAGAAAAAGTGGACTGCGCACGATCGCAATTATCTCCTCTGCGAGGAGAAACTGGAGCACGGAGTGCATTCAGCGAGATAAATGCGCATTTTTGTCCGGACTCAATGCGACCTTTCTGGTACTGCGAGCGACAATGCGAGCACTTATTGCAATTGATTGCAACATTCGTTCGGTGTAATTGAAGGGCCGTCGTGTAAATGCTTTTTTTCTTTCTTTTTTTTCGAAAAATCATACGTGTTTCGTGCAGCTCTAAAATGCCGACGTTGCACGCGAAACAATCGTTACGTCGAAGAGGAGGGTAGTTAATAATTTATGGATCGTTTTTGTAATGAATCGATGATGAAACGGTTCATCCATTCTAGTCTGCGGAGTTTATGAATCCATAACTAAAATAGGTAGGAGTAACTTCGAAGAATGAAAATATTAAAAGAATGTAAAAACATCTATGTATCGTTTTATCTCTGTATCAAGTCTTTCTATAAACCTCTGTATCTTTTCTTTCTTCTTGTAATTTTATAACTATTGGGAAACTTCCCGTTCTTTCAACAAATACATAAATAGATAAATTATTTTCAACTCACCGAAATTATTGAAGAAAGATACTATTTAACTCGCGGATGTTGCAATCGATCATTATTATTTTACATAAAGATTGTGATGTACGCAGTTTTAAAAACTGTACTTTCCATGTCTAATTACGCATGAGTTACGTTTAATCCAGCAACTTCCCCAATTATACAAATATTTACACGGAATTCTCTTCGAAGTGATTATAAAAACGGCTGCCATTCAAAAGCACAGTAAAAAAAAATCAATCTATCGAAGCTGTAACAATAATATTGGGCTGTTCGCAGATTAATTTCGATTTAAAAAAATATATATGGCTTCGCAAAAGTGTTAAAAAAGTACTCGATTCAGGATTACCAATAAGAAGCTGGATTTCAAGCGTATCAGAAAAATGTCAGGAAATTATAGAACGATACCTCGTTGAACAATGCTTGCGCTAAACATTAAAAAATTGTCTTTGATTTTCTGGCGAAGTACCGCGATTATTTTCCGAACAACCGAATATAAAACGCCGATATAAAAAGAAATATATGGCTTCGCAAGGGTGTTAAAAAAGTACTCGATGCAGCATTACCAATAAAAAGCTGGATTTCAAGCGTACCAGAAAAATGTCAGGAAATTATAGAACGATACCTCGTTGAACAATGCTTGCTCTAAACATTAAAAACTTATCTTTGATTTTCTGGTGAAGTAACGCGATTATTTTCCGAACGACCGAATATAAAACGCCGATATAATTTCGATTTAAAAAGAAATATATGGCTTCGCAAAAGTGTTAAAAAAGTACTCGATGCAGCATTACCAATAAGAAGCTGGATTTCAAGCATACCAGAAAAATGTCAGGAAATTATAGAACGATACCTCGTTGAACAATGCTTGCTCTAAACATTAAAAAATTGTCTTTGATTTTCTGGCGAAGTGACGCGATTATTTTCCGTACAACCGAATATAAGACGCCGTATATGTACCTCGAAAGGGACCGCGCAAAAGAATCTGTAACAGCAGAAGGAGGATTCATCCGTTGATACCGCTTTCAACGAGTTATGAATTCCGGCGACATCGCGAGCCGAGCAATTTATTGAAGCGCGCAGCGCGCCGGTGTGCCTCGTAAAATCGTGCGAGTCTCGATAAGATACACAAACGCGAGCCGAAAAAGAACGCGGAATTTTCAAAAATAAAGGACTGGTAGGAAGTCGACGGACGTGGAAAGGGGTGGAGCGAACGGAGCCGGCGACGGACGAACGACGGGAAGAGGGGACCGTTTAAAGGCTCGCCGATAAACGAGGCAAAACGAAAATAGCCGGCTCGCAGGGAGGAAGTTGCGCGAGAAATAAGAAGGCCAGAAATTAATGCGCAGGAAAAAAGACAAATAACGCCGGCTGCGGCGGAGTGGGGCGCTCGGTTGCTAACTTAATTAGTGAAATTAACGGGGCCGCTCAACATGGTGAAGCTAACTGCGGCAATATACGCGCCAGATATTTCCCGGCTCTTAAAACGCTCACATTATGTACTCGATATAATCCGTGCGCGTACGAGTGCGTGGCTCGCGAATTAAACGCGCGATTAACACGTATCGCGGAAGACGCGGCGCGCTTGAACCGATCTATGGGAGCCCATGCCGGCGTTCGCCGTCTCCCATCGCCGTCGTCTAATCGGGATATTGCCACGCGGACCTCGCGCATTCATTCGCGATTTCAGCGAACAGCATAATTCGACGATGATCTTCTCCCATTTCCGATCAGGCATGGCCGGTTCTTGCGGAAAGATTGATTCTTGAATCGATCCTGAATCGCAGCGGCGACGATCGATTCGCTAGAAAATCGAACCTTGAAACGTCGATTCTTCGAAGATCGATTTTAAAAAATCGATCGAAGCGCTATTTATATGCGTATGCATAACCGAATGGCTGATTTTTGTATCGCGGAATTCGATTTTGCAAGTACGATACTTCGATTCTTACGGCACTTTAGAACCGATTCACAGAAATCAAGGTCTTCGCTAAAAAAGAAAACGTTACACAATATTAATCCTTCACGCTTGAGCGAGGCAAAAATATACAATTTTATGAAATCCTACAAGCGGTTGAAATAGTGCATAATTTTATTAAATCCTGCAAGCGAGTAGGACTTCATTGAACCATTGAATATTGTACAATTTTATTAAACCTTGCAGCTGCAAATATAATTTTGTTGAACCTTTAAATGGTGTACAAAATTTTTACGAAAACTTTCAAATAAGAGTTTTTATAACTGTAAAGTTTTAAGAATTTAAATAATCTTTAAATATAGCTTAAAATTACATTGAACCTTTAAACAGTATACAGCTTTACTAAATCGTAGAACTGCGTAGAATTTTGTTAGACCTTTAAACAGCGTGAAATTGTAGCGAACCTTCAAATAATGAAGAATTTTCTTAAATCCTACAACCGTATAGAATTTTTATGAAACGATTGAATAGCGTAAAATTGTACGAAACCTCTTAAACAGCGTACAATGTTACTAAATCGTACAACTACGTGGGGAATTTCGTTCGCAGTCCAATTAAATCGTCGAACGACGTACTATTCATGGGCTCATCGACCGTGCGCGATTCTATAAAAATCTGAAGACCGTGCAGAGATTTCACAAAATCTCGAATTTCATAGGTTTCTGAATACGAGCGGGGGCACGCAATCGCAGCGTCGAGTTAGCGGCCCATAAGCGATCAAAAGCACGGCAGCGTCCCACTCTCAGATTTTCGGTGAATACATTTTCATAAATTAGGATTCTTTCGCGCGAGCGCGGCGCCGGTTTCGTGGCTCGTCGTGGGCGGAGGGTCCCCTAATCGTCGAAACAAAACGACATAATTAAGAGATCCATTACCCGGGCCACTCTCTCCGTTCACGGAATATTATCTATTATTAATTCAATCGGCGGGGGCCGTACTCTTAATTACGGATCGGGCCTGACTCTCCCGTCGGGATTTTGGACGCGATCGCTCGGGAAGATCGACGATCTCCGGGAGTATCTTTTACCGGGATTGAGGTGGAATGGTTCTTTCTACCTCCTCCCACTGTGGGAAGGGTCGCAGAAAACGACTTCTCTCTTCCCGGTGGAATTCTCTTGGTCAACTCGCCTCTAATGATGCGTCGTTATTTTTATATTCCGGCCATATTTCTTTTTCTTCCCGTTCGTTTTGACTACCTGCCTACTTACGGGCCCGAGCGTATTTGGAAGTCGATCCCGCACGATTTATCGTCCGTGATGACTTTCTTTCTTTCTCTCTCTCTCTCTTTCTCTGTCTCTTTCTCTCTCTCAGGAGATACCGATGCTCGTTAGATTTGTCGTTAGTTCGGAAATATATTCTAACCTGCAAGAAACGGAACCGTTAGAGCTCCATTATTTTCTCATTTAACAAACTCGGCCCGATGAAAAAAACAACGGCAGAAGACACTGGTTCTCTTGGGACGGAGATGAAACTTCTTCAGATCTTTAATGCAGGGGCATACACGAAATGTTTCGAGTAAATATCTGTGCAAGATAATTATGTGAAGTCTCTTTTAGTCGAATATTTTATTCGAGTGACAGTTGTTCGTTATACGACGGAAATTATTCTATATATTTAGTCGAATAAATTATTCGCGTGATTCTTTTATTCGTTGAAGTTAGTCCATGATAAAAAAAGTTTCATATTCTTTCATTTTCCTTCAAATCGATTGCTTTTGTATGATTTCGACTACAAATAAATTCTTATTCGTATGATTTTTATTTTGAATAAAATCCTATTCGTATGATTTGTTATTCTGAATGAAATCTTGTTCGTATGATTTTTTATTTTGAATAAAATCTTATTCGTACGATTTTTTATTTCGAATAAAATCTTGTTCATACGATTTTTTATTCTTTAGTAAAATCTTATTCGTATGATTTTTTATTTTGAATAAAATCTTACTCGGACAAATTGTAATCTGGATGAATGTTTATTCGATTAGATATTTATCGTCGAATACAATTTTACTCGTTAATCTTTGTCTCTTTGTATTCTCCAATTGTATTTTCCGAATAAAATTGTACAAAATTATTCTTTCGATGAGAAAAGCGAACAATGGAGCATTTAGATTCGTTCACGGCAAACCTATTACATTGACACCAAGAAAATTAGGTTATCATGATCGTGTTGTATTAACAACGCTAAACCTACCTTTCTTACTGGAGCAAGTTTTATAATAAAAACTCTACAAATTCTAAATAAATTCGGTCTTCTCACTTTTGTGGAGCAGTACATGCCAGTTAGTATTACTGCTTGGTAGGTTTAGTGTTAAATCAGTACTGAAGGAATCTTCAATAGCGCGAATGAATTTGAGATTGCCAGCGTACAACAAGAAGAAACGATATTAAAAACGGTCATTAATGTCATTGATAAATAGTTTAAAAAGAGGAGGTCCGAAGTGAGAACCTCGAGAAACGATCAAGATGACACTGACAGAGTAATAGAAAGAATCCTAAAATTCGACGATCCGATTTCCCGGTGTAATATACAGTCATGTCTCCCTAACTGATGCTCAAATTGTGCAGAAAAATGGACAATTTGGGAAGAGGAGATACGATTACTCGTGCCTTTTAGCTCGTTTTTATAGTTGTTGACAATTCGTAACTATAAAAACGAACCGCAACGCTCGAGAACAATCGTATCTCTTCTTCCCAAATGTTGTCCATTTTTGTGGACAATCTGAGCGTCAATTCGAAAGACATTACTGAACAGAGCGAAGTCGCTCATAAATCCGGGACGACGAGCAAAAGTCGGGGCAGCGACGATAACTTTCGATTACCCAGAAAACACCGATTCCGCGGAGAGCAGCTGTTAAATCGTTATCAGCCGATAAGAATCGGACCGAGAACGTGGATGCACTTGTTGTCCGTCGATGCAGTGACCGAGCTCGACTCGTCGAAAATCGCGGTGCATATCTCGCTCGAGTTTATCCCGAACGATAATATCGAGATTATCGGCCCATAAATCCGCGTACATACGGTCCGTGACGGTGCTAATTTTATTTCACGCGTGACAAAGTAATCCGGACCGCACAGCGGAATGGTGGAAAAATAAAAACGAAGCAATCGCGCGGAGAACGAGAAATGGCCGAGCTTGGCGGACACCGGAGCACTCTCCTCCTACAGGGAGGAGCGGAGAGGGAGGGAGGCGCTCTCTTGTCCGGAGAACGTGTCCTCGCCCCTTTGGATAACGTCAAACGCGAACGCAGCCAACTTAATGCGGCGTCTTATCAATTTCTGCTGAACCCAATGGAAACCATTCCTCCGCCTTCCTGTCCTTTCGAATCCCCAAAACGATCCTCTCGCTCCTCTTTTTATTCTAGGCCCCGCGAGCGGGATCGAATCGGACCCGAAATTTATTTACATGGGCAAATTAATTCGGCACTTTCCGATTCGCCTGTTTCTAACAGCTGTATCGCGTTTCGAATATTTTTGCTGCACTTTGTGTTTCACTGTGGCGAGGGTGTTGTGATTTAAGAAGTAATATGCTTGGTTTATTTTTATTATAATATTTTTCTGTGGAATATATGTCAAATATATATACATATTAAAACGAATATAATAATAACCATACGTAGCATTTTACGCGCCGCACTTAAACATTCATAAAATATCGGAAATGTACTTCACACTTTTTGAAATGATCGCTATTCAATCTTGATTTTTCCATTCTGTAAAAGTTATTCAAAGAGAAACCGAAGTATACAGAAAAATTTCGATGGTAAAGAAGAAGTTACTCTAGTCTAAAATATTGAATGGTATATATGAATAATTCTCGACCTTTGAGGGTAGTTATGGAATTCCTAATACTATACTTTGACTTCTAATGGTAGCCTCGAATTATTATTCTAGATTGCGGATTTTATACTTTTATGAGAAAAATACAATTTACTTCGAAGTGTTTTAACTTTGCGAAAAAAAAGTTGTGGTCAAGTTCCTTCTTCTTCTTTTTTTGTTAGTTTAAAGAGGAAGGATCAACTTTCATTCGGCTGTGAACGGAATCTCCGAACAAAATTTTTCAAAGTCCATCTCGTCGAAATTGGAAATTTTCATTATGACGAACATGGCCTCGTTTTTAAAGGATTATTATGGTAAGGATGCAAAAACTAAAAATCGAAAAACAGTATCTTAAAGTAGAGGTTTCAGGCTTGAATATGAAAAAAAAAGTCATCGTCTTACAATGCTTCTTCGCGGAGTTATCGTCTGTGAAATTTGATCAATTTTTATCGAAAATTTTTCTGTAAACTTTTCGAGCAGCATATTTCATGTTAATTTATTTATTTATTTTTTATTTACCTATTTACCTATATGTGTCGCGAGAACTAAGCGATGACGAGTATACTCGTCAAACACAGAATAAGTGTCGCTGTTAAAGTATTGGATCCAAAACACGGTTTTATTTTATAAAATTAACAATTTTATTATTAATATTTACTCGTTCACTTAACATTGACATATACTACATACATAATAAACGAAAAACGCAGAGAAAGTCAAATACTTATAAAAGTTAAAGAAAAGCAAGCAAGGAAAGAAGAAACGATATATAATATATTAGCACTTTGCACGTCGAACACCAATATCGTGATTCTTTTCTAATCTTATTTTTATAACAATGTAAACACCTTCGTGCAGGATTCGCCTGAAAATATTCTAAACGTCTTGAAATTTGAGAATATGTTTTTGTTTTCACTAAAATTACAATTTAAATAGCCAATGGTCATTACTTTTTACGCATGACGAGTATGTTCGTCGTGACACAAAATACTGTCACTTCTCCATGACGAGTATACTCGTCAAACACAGCTAACTGGTTCAATTTCAGATAAAGTGACAGCGATTACAATTTAATTCAATATTGTACACATATTCGTACACATTTAAAGAATCAACATCGCAGAATTAATTAATTACGAAGAACAGCAATGTATACACATTAACCCTTTGCACTCAAAGCTGTTTTAACTGTAAATATAAAATCATTCTTTTAACTTATAGTATCTTTATTTTATATGGCAAAATGCATTTTACGCATATAAAATTGACTCTTAGGACTCGCACAACAGTGACACTTTCAACAATTTTCTAAATTCAAACTTTGCTCATATAAAAATTACCTTAAAATGTGATGTAACAAATTTTAGTGGTGCCTCTGAGTCGCGATTCGATTGCAAAGGGTTAACATAATTCTTAAGTACGCCCAAAAAAGAACGAACGAAAGAGGAACAAAATGCATTTTATGCATATGGAATTGACTCTTAGGACTCGCACAACAGTGACACTTTCAACAATTTTCTAAATTCAAACTTTGCTCATATAAAAATTACCTTAAAATGTGACGTAACAAATTTTAGTGGTGCCTCTGAGTCGCCATTCGATTGCAAAGGGTTAACATAATTCTTAAGTACGCCCAAAAAAGAACGAACGAAAGAGGAACAAAATGCATTTTATGCATATGGAATTGACTCTTAGGACTCGCACAACAGTGACACTTTCAACAATTTTCTAAATTCAAACTTTGCTCATATAAAAATTACCTTAAAATGTGACGTAACAAATTTTAGTGGTGCCTCTGAGTCGCCATTCGATTGCAAAGGGTTAACATAATTCTTAAGAACGCCCAAAAAAAACGAACGAAAGAGGAACAGTTTTCTCCGCGATCCTACGAACACGCCCGTTAACAAAGGGTTCTAAGATACGTTCGTTCGGATAGCAGAGGCCTCGGCTTATTCATCGCGGAGGATTCACGAGGCGGAATATCGAGGGTCCCGCCACCGTCGATCCCCTTATCCGTCCGCGAATAACTGGACTGGCCCACACTCGGCGCCGTTTCGCTCCGGGTGGAACACCTACCTAAATACGTCTCTACCTGTGTCACCGGCGCGTTCGCCTCGTCTCTCATTAGGGCATGTACGCCGGCCCCGATATTGTGTGTTGAAACCGCTGGAATAGCGCGCAGGAGAAGTTTACACGGTGATTCGGGGCTTGATTTACCACGGTGGCCGAGCAACGACACGGTCACGATCCGGTTACGATTGCCGGCTCGAATGGGATCGCCGTGGCCAGCCTTCCATCGCGACTGCCTCACGGAGTGCATCCGATGATATTTGAATGGATCCGAGGGCCGAATCGTGAGGGAGCTCCGCGAGGATCGCCGGCGTAAATCAAGCTTTGGTTGCCGTCTTTGAGAGACGCAGACGTTAACCGCGACGACTTCATGCCGATCATGCGACTTCGTGATAGGTTCCTATACCCGGCGAATCGGGAATTCGGATCGAGCCTCTAAGTACCAGCCGAGATTTATGAGCCTCGTTTCAACCGGGTTTTACATTTATCGCCGCTTCTCTTAGTTACCCTTCGATGTAGCACGCTGCTAACAGGAATTAATTGGTATGCTTCTATGTATACGCGACCGATTCTCCCGATTGCCTCGTCGCGCCGACCACGAATCGGAGAATTTTCGACTATGGTCGAACTTGTCCGATAGACGTCCAAACGCTGATATTGACAGTGCCCGAAATTTCCATAAAGACACACCTGATATTTTCCGGTGAAATCTTGTAATTGTTTTAGAATGAATAAAGGAAACCGTCTACAGGATTACATTCTTAGATGTAACATTTATTTATTGAAAAACGTAAATTTATGTATTTCTGAGCGAATAACATCCGGATTAACAAAAATATCTTCTCTGTTTCGTAACGAATGTTTTGGGTAATTGTCATCTTTGGCAATAAATTAATAACATTTATATTTAACATACCGTATGTTGTCATCATGAGCCTGACTCATTCTAATAGGGTTAAGAATGTAACGCACTGGGTGATATTTGAAGAATTTGTATCTTTTTGTGACTATATCCTTTTACATATTTTATAAGAGGATTAACTAGGATATAGTTTTATACAAGATTTAATTATGATATATTTTTATAGAAGATTTAATTATAACGAATTTTTATTATAACTTTCAATTGCAATATATTTTTAATAGTAAGGTAGTTGGTTTTAAACGGAGACGATGGTGCATCACATCGAATGAAACGTTGTGACTAAACTGTGCATCTTCGCGCAAAATCCGAATTCCATGAAACAATTTAAAAGAATAGGAATTAGCTAGAATTCAATTTCTTCTCTGAAATATTCTAATAAATCACGAATAACATAGGTGTCCCTAATTTCTCCTTCTAATATTTTCCATTAAATATTTGACGTATTCACGTTCATCATATCTGCTGTCTAATAACAACCATGAATGCTGTCGATGAAATAATTAATTGACAAATAAATAGTTCCCTAATGCATAGTTAATTTGTTGCAGTGTATTCATTATGATAAAATGTTAATTCAAACTGAACAATCATAACATTATTCTCGCGTATTCAATGTAATAATAACATAATATAAAGTAACTAACTGCGTGTATATAAACTGCGTGTCCTCTGAAAAACATGCAAAAGTCACAGTCCCTCCGACCGTTCGACGCGACACTGCCGAAGACCCGAAATCAAAACAAAGGGTCCACGCGCTCACACTCGCGCGATCATACATCGTCGACCTCCAACATAATTAATAACAAAGATTGGCTAGACTTCAATATCTTTTCTTAACCCGAGAAAGATAACCTACGTCGCAGAGGCGCCTGCGAAGACTGTTGATTTTTGTTAATTTTTCATAGAGGTCTAGTGATTTAAGTTTAAAATTACTTAAAATATAAAAGAATATAATATAAATGCATTTTATTTTTACAATAATGCCAAACCTTTAAAATGACTAGATTAACTTAAATAAATATCCATTGTTAGTATAAAATTGACGCCTTAGAAAAGCATGCGCCTCTGAAGCGTATGGTTATCTTTTACGTACGTTGTCATATGGTTATCTTTCTAGGGTTAAGCGTTCTATCGAATCACCGATAAAATTAGTGTCCCTAAATTCCCCTTCTAATATTTTCCATTAACGCGTTGAATGCTACGGGGGTCACCGGTGACCGGCACTTAACTTGGCGGTGACGCCATGGGGGTCACCGTTGACCGGCGCGCCCAAATTGATAGAAATATATATAATTTCAAACAAATGTCAATACCTAAAATTTTGTATTATTACCATCGTCAATTCAAACAGTGAGCCCTGTCGCAATTAACACTATGCCGTCCGATGGCACCACGCTGGTGCCATGCAAAAACTATCTGTTGTATGCCAATGGTACCACTTTGGTGCCATTTTAAAAAACCGTAATAACATTTGAACTATATTTATTGGGTGTTAAAAGGCAACAAACTAACTATAGCATTGTGCTTATTTAACTAAGAATTAACTACGAAAATTCTTGGATGACTTATGTTAATTTTAGGAATTTATATTACCGCCATCTCCGAAATTTTTTTTAAAATCTAAAATTTCCAAGCTATTACGCCGGCGTCAAACAAAAGAATCATATTTAAGATCTGCGGACGGCATAGTGTTAACATGTCAAACATGGTTATACACTGTAACTTATTTATTGCAAATAATATTCCAACATTATATGTATCGCATAAAAGAAAATTCATCGTGGCGCCACAGACAATTTCTGTGAAACCGGCGTGGCATTCAACGTGTTCCCTGTTCGTTATAATTGCATAATATCTACAGCCTAATAATAACCACGAATGCAATTGCCGAAATAAACACTGCCAACAAAACAGAAACGCGTTGAACAGGTTTAGTTACTTCAACAATGACTCTGCCTACGGAGATTGTCAAAGGATTTCCTGCAGATGATCGAGCCAATCCTTGTTCAATTTCCTCTTTCCACGCGAAGTAACGAACACGTACATGTTCCGATTAATATGGATCCACATCCTCGACGACGATCACCGGAACGTTCCCAACGATTGCCCCCACGACACAATATGTACTCCCCCCCCCCCCCTCCCGAGGGAGTAATAAAGCTCGATTACCCTGCGCCGCGAAATCAAAGGCGGAAATTCCGCCCAATCTCGAGCGTCGTCGTTTTTCTGCTGGCAAGTTAAAAGTCAATCTACAGATATCCGGCGAGTAATATCGACAAGAGCGAGCGAGTCCCCGAGGAGGACGTAGCATCGATGCAACATCCGATCGCCGAGGAATCCTGACAGCACGAGCGTTGCTGCTCGCCGCGCGGACAGTCGACGATGTTGATTATGAAAATTTCCGAGTTCCAGTAATCAGCCGGAGTGCTCCGCGGATTAAATTACGAGAGCCGACGGAGAAGAGAGCGGGGTGAGGAGAGAGAACCGGTATAGGCGGAAAAGAGGGCGAACGTATTTCCAGCAGGACGTTCCAGTCCCGTTGAAAACCTTGCGCAGGTTGATCGTCGTTCCCCCGGCTCGAAGCGATACCTCCCCCCCCCCCCAGAGAGAAAAAATCAAGCACGACCAGAGCTGGGTAATAGTTATAGAGAAAATATTTGAAATACTGTTTCAGGTTAAACTTCTCCTTGGGGGTTTCAATTTATTTGACTTTCCGCTGTACATTCCAATGGATTTTGTCGAGAAAAGTCGACAAATCGAAGTCCCGAATCTAGGAATCTAATCGAAATAAGTCTAGAATTCATTTGTTAAAAAGTTATGCGCGTCTAATGGCCGCTAGATGACAGCACGCGTAATGTAGAACCACTAGATGGCAGTACTTGCATGTTGCAGTGGTTATTTCAATTCTAAAATAACTAATAAATTAAAATTATAATTCTAAAATTACGGAAATTGAAATTCTGGATACTTACGTTCTGAAAAAAACTGCAATCGATTTGAACATGAATTTGAGCATAACTTTTTAAAAAATGAATTCAGAACTTATTTTAATTACATTCCTAGATTCGGAACTTCGATTTTTCGACTTTTCTCGAGAAAATCCATCGGAATGTACACCGGAAAGTCAAAAAAATTGAAACCCCCAAGAAAAAGTTTAGCCCTGTTTTAAGTAATAGATATACTTCACAATGTAGATAAATTAGTATCTTAAGTAGGACGTCAAATTTCATTAAATAAAATATTTCATTTTGAAAATCCACAGCTAAAGCATGAAATATACATGCTTTCGAACAGTCCAATTTCGAAGAAATATTTTATTTTCGAAGAAATAATATATTTTATTTTCAAAAATATATACGCTTTCGAAGAAATAATACACTATATTTTCAAAAGTACTTTCGTTCAAAGAAATAATATATCTTATTTTCGAAAGTTCATTCCTTCGAAGAAATAATATATTATATTTTCAAAAATATACATTCTTTCGAAGTGATAATACATTATATTTTCGAAAATACATGCTTTCGAAGAAATAATACATTACATCTTCAAAAGTACATTCTTTCGAAAAAAATAACATACTATATTTTCAAAAGTACGTTCGTTCAAAGAGCTAATATATCTTATTTTCGAAAGTTCATTCCCTCGAAGTAATAATATATTATATCTTCAAAAATACATTCTTCCGAAGAGATAATACATTATATGTATTTTCAAAAGTCCGTGCATGATCTAAAATGAAATATCCGCTTGCTATCTGCAATTTAAAATATTATTTTATCCAGCTCTGAGCACGACACAATCCCTCGGTTGTTATCGGCCGGACAGGTTTCGGGTGACAACTCGCGCCTCGAATCGATCAGATACCGATTCGCACTCATGCGACTCGACCGGTTCGAGGAAACTCCAACAACGGATATCGAGCCACGAACGCATAACGAGAAGAGAGCGCCGCCGATTTTTCTTCGGCCTCTCGATTTTTGTCGATGCCTTCCTTTTTCCGCGCCCGCGCCTCGCCTCGCCATAGGACATTTAACGAGATAGCATGCGAATGGAATTCTCGTGCCACGTGGACACGCCGAATTTATGCGATTCGCGGTCATTAGTCCATAGCAGTATCCGAGTTTCGTTTCACAGCTTGAGACCTTTTTCAGGAACCTTTTTCTTTTTTGTATCCTGCGACCGTCAACCGTGCTTCCATGGCTCCTCAGGAAGAAGGTTCTCGTGACGATTCGTCGCCTTCGTTTTTTTCCGTGGCGAATGCACAATGAAACTTACGTGGGAAATTCGGTAACAGGAGAATTTCGATTTTGTTTTAAGCTTTGCAAGTTTGTTGGCGATCTGAAAAGAAGTTACGAGCTTCGTATCAACCAACTATGAGTCACCGGGGCAAACGAGTTTTTGCTTTCACTGAATAGATAAGGGTTAAATAAAATAAATATAATATATATATTATATTTATTTTATTTATATATATATATATATTAGCTCATATAAAATAAAAAAAGAACGCTAAGAAATAAATAAAAAAGAAACAAAATAAATATGTGATAAAAGAACGAAAGTTGTATATGACTCGACCTAATATTTTAATTATCGATACGAATTCGTTTCTTCAGAATGAAAACACCCCTTATCTACATAGATAGGTGGTTCCCTATTTATCTATCTATCTTTGAAACTGCGAGAGATATACAAAAAAATGATTACAACAAAAATTTAATAGTAATAAAAAATAATATAATAATCTTATATGATATATAAATAATATAATATTAGACTACAAGCCTACCAATATATACGTCCTCTGCATTCAGTGGACTGCAACACCTTCGCTGTTGCACCAATTTAGCACTGAGTCAAATATTGCGTTTATCAAACTTTGGCGGTTAAGATGCCGTCTAATAATCTAAACGGTTAATATCACAGAAACAAGCACACCGTATCAAGCTTTCCGGATACAGCACATTTATTTACGACATTCTGAATCAATGACATTACAAGAGATAGCAATAAACAAATCCGTTGTAGAAAGAAACGTCGTAGTTCATGAAAATGCGCGCGGTATGTAACGTTTTGGCGGTTATAATGCCATCATGGGAAAAAAGAGAGGGGGGTAAGCGTTTCGTCCGGGAACCGCTAGAGGACTCGGAAGGCAGATGTTTGACTTTGCTAGCCGCCGCGCTCAGGTAGCGAGTGAGCAGTGGCGAGCGATGCGACGCCACAAAACGAAACTTGTTATTCTCTATCAATATTGAATTCCTTTCTTTACGATCATCTTCGCAATGATGTGCTAGAGCCAGTCGCAGCGACGATTGTTCCATTGACAAAATTGGAGAAGGAGAAGCAGAAACTTACAATAACATTTGCTTGGAAAAATCAAATCTTTTATTTAGTGATTATCCATCAAACGAAATCCCAAACTTCACCTATTTCTCAATGCCTCGCGGTGGTATCCGTTAACGCCTTGCACTGCGATTTCTTTCGCAGCCCTTCTTTGCACTTCTTATTAGCACTTCTTTGTCCCAAATAAATTCGTGTACAAGACAATGATAATTTATCGTTATTCTATGAAAATGTTTACTTATTATTATTTATTATTATTATTTTATATTTATTATATTATTATTTTATTATTTTATATTTATTATATTATTATTTTATTATTTTATATTTATTATATTATTATTTTATTATTTTATATATTATTATTATTATATTATTTATCGATAACCTTTCGCTACGGGCGGGTTCTCCGCCGTGGTACTTCTGCTGAACGGAGCGCTGCGACATCATTGCACGCTACGCGACGGCGATCGTCAGCGGAAGTCGGTACTCCGCGGCGGTCGGCGGAGAACCCAAGCTGCTTGAATTGAACGAATTTTTCTCCAAAAGGTATTTATAAATAAAAGATATTCCAGGGTACTTTATAACGTCTTAGAATGCGCTCTTCAATTTACAGTATGAGAGGAAATAACATTATGCAAAATATAATGCATCTTATGGAAAGCCACTACAGTGGTCCGTAGTAGCGAAAGGGTTAAATATTGATAATACAAGAGTAGAATTTGAATTATACTTCAAGCAGACAAACAACATCAACACTTGATGGATCATGCACGAAATCTTCGTAACGAGTCCGACGCGATATTATAGGGTTAAAGTCACGCAAGAGAAACCCCCCGCGGTAACGCAACCTAACCTAAAATAGAAGAAAAAGGGAGCATGAAAGCAGGATAACAACATAACGCGTTCTACAAACATCGACCCGCTTGCACAGCCGGTGAATCACCGTAAATTGAACAGAGTCCCATTTCTCAGGCGAGCGATCGGGAAGGGTGCGCGGAACATAGATCACCGGATCCATAGCTCGCCGGATCCTCGCTGGTCCCGTAATCATCGTCCGAACCGAGCCACCGTCGGCCGCTCTAATTAATCCGAAATTCTCGAAAGCGGCCGGAAAGAACCGGGGACCTGGAGCCCGGGTAAAAGCATCGGTCTTATTTATGAACGGTCGGTTATCCGACCCGTTCGAAATTCATCCCCGTGGTTATCGGCACAGAGGCCGGATCATAATTTACCATCGAATACCAGACCCTGGAGAAGCGGGTCTCCAGGACCGCGATAAATTACCGCTTGTACCTGCCGCGGCGGTACCCACTCGCGGCTCGCGTCGCCTATCGTCTGGTCTAGCTGATACGGAGGATTTACTCGGTGGACCCGCGTTGCCGGCGTTTTCCGCCGTTTCTGCCGGCTCTGCCCCGGCCAATCTATCGAACAAATTAGCGGCGAGATAAAGTCGACAGAGACGGATCGTCCCGCGCGGAACACGATACAATTATCCGTGGCAGGACGCGGCTCGAACTTCGCCGAGCCGAACGATTCGCTGGCCGAGTAGTCCCCTGTTGCTCGCGGTATTAGAGGATCGGCACGCGAATCGGCTCGCAGGATGCGCGAGCTTCCGATTAACGACAAGGTTAATGTACCAATAACCGGACACGTCCCGGTATCTAAATATCGGCGTACGTAGTTTTCGATCTTAGGCGTCCAGTTCGCGTTAGAATCGAATTATCGAACATAAAGTGTATAATCTTTATCTTATTATTACTATATCTATCTTATTATTATTATTATTATTTTCCCCGGTCTTTCTTTTTTTAGCGTTTGGTAGTACAACGGATAGCGATGACTTTGTTGCCAGAAAGAATATTCAGCGAAAACCGCGGACTTTTGTGCGAAGTAAGAATTTCCTGCATCGAATTTCCTGCAAGAAACAGAAGCGAGATAAAAATAAATTGTTTCTTCCGATAAGATTTTGTTAACTCGGGGATAGCGTAAGAATGTGGGATAAATTCTTCTTACGGCTTCACGATCTCATATTTCAACTACAGTAATGTCTCTCTAATTGACGCTCAGATTGTCCAGAAAAATGAACAATTTAGGAAGATTAGACACGATTATTCGATCCTTGCGGTTCATTTTTATAGTTATAAATTGTCGACAACTATAAAATTCGTTGCTATCATAATTCTTATATAGTCTTTAACACACAATTGTCAATTAGATGAACAATCCAACAATCCAAAGAAAATAATTGTCAATTCAATTTTCTAACGAAGAAAAGTGACGAATGTTCATCGATAAAATTTGAGCTCAAATATTCTATAAAACACGTCACTATCATTATTCTTATGTAGTCTTTAACGTTCGATAATTAAGAACAAAAATGTATAAATTGTCACTTTGACGAACAACTTAAAGGAAATAATTGTCAATTCAATTGTTCGTGAAGAAAAAGCGTAAAGCTCGTAGAGATCGGAACTTCGAAAGTCGAAAATTTTCCGAAATCGTAACCGGAAATGGAATCTCGCGATAGATAGTGCGAAATAATAATTACCCCTGCTCGTCGAAGTATAATAGTTCCACGTCACCCGAGGGTCCGGAGTGGGTGCTAGAAGCAGCTCGGAGGACATCACGATGGCCGTGCCTCTGGGTCCACATAGTTGCCGGAATTTCTGACGGAGAGAGTCTTCTATTCCTAAATTGTCCATTTTTGTGCACAACCTGTGCGTCAATTAGGGAGACATTACTGTAATCGTTTTTGCCATAAATGCGCGAAGTCCGCAGTCTAGTAATAACGATGGAACTATTGATGGACCTCGATTGAACCTCGATCGATCATTTTATGCCATTGTATCAATAATTAATTTGAAAGAAAAAGCAATTAACTATCAATGTTGAATTAAATACGTTTGCCAGGATGTCGCTAGGTCAAATACTTTTTTCCAGGCATCATTTTCTATGCCACGTTCTTTTTCTTCGAGAAAACAGACTAAAATGTTGATTATGTTTCGCATATTTATTCGGTATGTGTTCAATCTTCGGTAACCGAGAGTTTTATATTTATATCGTAGCATTTTAGGTGCAAACAATCTCGTTGTTTCGCATTAATTGGTATCGCTTCTGGCCAAATATGTAATTATTGCCAGGGGTAGTAGATGTTGCAACGCGAGCAGGAAGGAAGTAAAGATCTTGCATCGACTAAAAAGAGAAAAATTGTGATCCAGAGGATTACGAGACACTCCAGAAGGACTAAAGAAAAGCTGGCGGGAAGGATGCATGAAATTTAGCAAAGCCATCAGCGTCGATTCCCGTGGATTTCTCATGGCGGCAGACGAGGGGAAGGGCGGGGGGCAGGGATGCCCGGAGACAAATTTCCATTTACAAGTCGCCGGTTCGGCATTACGGGCCGCGATCGGGGCCCGTCGACGGGCCGACCTGCCGCGCGAGGCTCGCTAGCGCGTGCAACGATCGGCGATACGATCGATATGGCGGCAGTAGTTCAGCGTAGAAAACTGCCAACGGGGACTCCCGAGATCCGTGGATTGAGTTATGGCAGGGGCCCCGGCCGGCCGAGTCCCCAGGGGCCTCGTGGCCCAGCGTTAGAGGGCCTCTTTAAGCCGTATAAATAAACTAGTTAATAAATTAATATATCGCTGGCGTATCTTTTACCCCGTGGCAGCCAACTGCCCCTGCGAAAATCGCTAACAAGACCGGAGCCATTAATAATGACCGAGGCGAGGCGATGAATTCGCGCCGCTTGTTCCTGCCCTCCTTATTAAGATGTAACCACTCATCGGCCGACCGATAAGTGTGATTCAGGAAAGTGCCACGCTCGCCGAGAGCAGGCTTGGCCGGCCATATTTTTTTTTTTGTCACTGTACCGTTCGGACTGATTTATTCCGTCGGCCGAGATTCATTTTTGATGGTTGCCGGTGGACATCGAACATGGTACTGGTTCTTTCGGATTTAATCCCCTCCGTTCCGCCATTTTTAGTAACGGGGTCGAGCGATTTCTTTCGTTAGATCATTACGCCATTGGATCAAGTATTTATCTATTCACTTGTTTCTTTATTTATCTATTCGCTTATTTATTTATTCAGCTATTCGTCTATTAACCCCTTAACGCACAGTTTTTTAGAAAAAAACCGGCCAAAAAGATCAATTTTTGGTGGAGAATTTTGTTATACTGTGCTTTTGTTCCATGGAAAAAGGCTGTATTTTATTCTTGAATAAATAAGTGTTATAGCTTACAATCCCATGTAAATGATAAATATCAATAAAACGATTTTTTTTCTTTGCTTTCACATTATTATTTTCGATTCTCGATTATATTCGAGTGTGAAAAATTATAGCAGCATAAAATACAACGCCGCTCGAATTATGTCGAGTGTGCACAGTTTGGCCTGTTTAGCGCGCTCGAATTAACTCGAGCGTACAAGTTAAGGGGTTAAACTGATTTGTTTATTATTTACTAGACGGGCCACAGAGCTCTATTTTATAATATAAATGGAACAACGAACACCCGATCGAAGTACTTGTTCACAACAAAATGTTAACTTCGATTAGATTGCATTAAGATACTCTAAATGCTGACGAGTAGACAGAGGATTTTATGCATTTACGGCGAACATGTATATAGAGGAAACATAAAATATAACATAAAATGGAAACATGAAAATGAACAGATTAAAAAAGAAACTGGGAACGTTGATGCAGTAGTTCCAGCTTGTTAAAATTATTTAAAAGTGGAACAATGTTGCAGTTGGCTCTCATGTTTTGGAATCGATACGGACAATTCTTCATTTTGCATAAAGATCAGCAGTCTACCGATGAACGGACTGCTCTCAGTGTGTCTGTTATTTTTCATCGACATATTTGAATATTTTTTCTCCACTGTCCGAGTATTCTCTTGGTCCACTATTTTTGTGTCCGATATTTCCTGTAACGCGTTTCCCAGCATTTTTGTTCAACCTCTTCGGAATTGTATCGTTCGTGAATTGCGTTTCCGATGTACTTTTAAGACAACACTGGATAGATCTCTTACGAAACTGTGAAGACATTATACACGAATTTAAGTATATTTTAGCGTTATTTTCAACGTATTGAAATCTTCCGGTATCGTTAAAACATCCTTAGTCCACGCGAAGATCCACGATCATCGGTGCAACCAACGATTCCGTTCGATTTCGTTGAGAATGATTCGCGAATACTATAATAATTTTCTTTAAAAATCGCATACACCGTGCTCAGATAGCCTACCATTTCGTATAACTCATTCAAACATCTTCGTGGAGCGTTTCAATCGTCTGCTACCACGTTTCGAACACGGCAGATTCTATTCTTCTCTTCAAGAAAGGAGCACATCGAGTATTAATGGCGCTGCTGTTAACTGCCGGAAGATAGAAGAACAGAATAAAAAATACGGATCTCCGCGGTGTGCGCGGGGAAAATGAAAATTAATTGGACTTCGTCCACGAATCCTACAATCATCGCGCCTGTCAACACCTGCTCACTGTTGCTAAACATTATGCAAAAGTATTCGGCCGGAACAGGTTTCAACGATCGACGTGTGTTAACCTGTTAGAGTAACCCCGGCATAAAGATACACGAAAGATAAGGATAAAGAATTCCCATCGAGAGCCGATGGAAGCTCGCCTCCTCGCCGCGTATACTCTGCATTTCTTCGCGGCGTAGTCGTCGAGAGAAAAAGGAAAAAAATGGGCATCCGCGAAGAAAGCTAATCCGATCCTTCGCATTGCATCGAAAGAAGGCTAGGGAACGCCACAGAAATCCGGCCTAGTCGTTAGGAAAGGTCGAGACGTTCCTGTTGAACGGTTTTCCATAGGATTGGCCTATGCAACTATGCGAGCTGCTAGATGGCAAGATATCCCGCGGATCGCTGGACAAGAGTCTAAACGATCGTTCTGACATATAGCAATCGCGGAATCGGCGCTGTCGATAGCGAAGGCCACGATGTAAGGCGCACCTGAACCCGCTCCGCGATTCGACGAACCGACGTGAACCGTCGAGCCAGCGGGATAAAGAAATTACGGGCGAACCCATCGTCAGATGCATATCATTCAGTGGAAGCAAAGGTCGCATGCTCTGGCTAAAGGCGACTCGAAATGTTCTCCATTTCTGGCGGGCTTGCTCCTACGCGAGCATTTTAGCCGGCTTCATTCCTTGGGAACATTTTCTAACTGGCAGATTCTCGAAACCATCAAGCCGCCGACTTGTGGACTTCCGTAAATATTCAGCATGAACACGCGATCAACGCGAAATAAACGAATAATTTTATTCAATTATTGTCGGATGAATAAATGGACGAATCGCTGTTCTAATTCAGTGCTGAGACATTTTAAAAAGAAACGTGATTCGGAGATATTCTACTATGTACTTTATGCCAAATACAATTATCTGGACAATGCAATGTACTGACGTATCATTAAATGTGTAAGGCAAAAGCATTAATCACCATATCCCCCACTGTTCCATTTCTACGTTCTTCCATTGCATCTGGAGAGATATTGAGATATGAAAATATCTATATTTATATAGATTTCTTTTCTATTATATTTATTTTTATATGTATACTTATCTTATTTTGTTCAATATACATTGGTACAAGATTTAGTGGAAATAACATTTCGTTATTTTCGGAAACGAAATTATTATTGGAAAAATAGAATTTCAAATGCATTTTTCTTTAAACCTCGTCATTTGGACATATCACGGTATTGAATTAGAGCGGCGAAATGGAAGAGTTAGAAGCGAATGCTATTACTGTTGCGAGTTACAGTAACTTCTTCCTAATTTTCCTTCGCAGCTTGTAAAGAAAAATGTACAATTTGAGAAGAAGAGATACGATTATTCGGAGCCTTGTACCCCTCGTTTTTATAATTGTTGACAATCAGCAACAATAGAAATGAACCGCGCGAGGTTCGATTAATCGTACCTCATCTTCCAAAATCGTCCGTTTCTGTTTACAAGCTGAAGGAAAATCGGGAAGAATTTACACACATTCGTAATCAACGTTCGTGCAGAATTTCACGAATCAACGATCTCGAAAAACTATAAATTGAATAAATAACCCATATTATATATACATAATACTATATACATAATATTATATATAATATTATATATATACATAATACTATATACATAATATTATATATAATATTATATATATACATAATACTATATACATAATATTATATATAATATTATATATTCATAATACTATGTACATAATATTATATATAATATAATCGCAATAATATTTATAATACGAATAATCGTAATAATCGGAACCTGTCATTTTCGACGGGTTCCGTGAATCTAGCGCTGATCAAGCATCAAAATTAATACGAACATTAATATAAAAACCATCGCGCGATCGCCGCAAAAACGATCTTATTTTCGACTCGGTTTCTGAAATATTCTTGCGTCGAAATGTGCCCGGAAATATATCTCCGGCGCGTCAGCGTCCACCGTTTGATAATCCCGGAGCGCGAGCATGCTGACAGAGAATCTTGTGTGACGACGACCGCTCTCACACTCGCGCGTTATACTGTGTATCCACTGTCGCCCGTTAAACGCATCCCAGAAGTCGTAAATCATAGAGGCCAACATAACGTCACGTTGTAAACGAGCCCCGGCTATAGATCATGGGATCTAATGCTAGGCGACCCCCCGTCGATGCGACACCGTGGCTACAAGAGATCCTACGGTGACGCGCGGTTAATCGTATTACGCGGTCTATGCGGACCCCTTTCGAACTATATTATTTAATATCGCTTGAACGACACACCTGCCGCGACGATCAGGTATATTAGATACATTGTTCGACCAGACGCGGCGTATCTGTGACCAATTATGCGATTTATTACACGCTGAGACTCCATATAGCAGCGCAGCGGGCCGGTTCGCGACGATGCGCTCCATGAATTTTTCGTTCTCGATGCACTAAAACGCGATGGTTAATTGTTAACACCGACAACGTCGACGACGACGATGAAGTTGCTATGGATATTCGACTTATTACAGATTGTGGACGATGCAGGTGGAAAATGTTGCTTCATCTTGGCGGGGGAACTTCTAATTACTGTATGTACAGCAATGTCTCTCTAATTGACGCTCAGATTGTCCACAAAAATGGACAATTTGAGAAGGGGAGATACGATTATTCGAGCCTTGCGATTTGTTTTTATCGTTTCGAATTGTCAACAATTATAAAAACGAGCCTCAAGGCACGAATAATCGTATCTCCTCTTCCCAAATTCCCCAATTTTTGTGCACAATCTGATGCGTCAGTTAGGGAGACATTACTGTGTTTCGTTGACGTGTACATTTCGCTTCTGTTTTAAGCGATGACTCTAAGTCACCGCTAAGAATTGTCATATCACGTTTCGAAATGATTTTGGTATCGTCAAATTTTGTTTATGCTTTGAAAATCCGTTGAAAGTGTAACCGTTGCACGAGTGGCAAAATTCAATTTCGTATGTACAAAATGCATTAAATTATATGAATTGGAAATATGTATTGTTGGTCGGAAAAACTATTTTGAATTTCAAGTTAAAATGGCACCGACTGCAAACGGTTAAATGAATTGTATGCGATGGGTTGAAACAAGTTGAGCAGTAAAGATTGGTTTGAAAATTTATATCTGCTATTATATTTTGGTAGACCGCTGGTCCTTGTGAATGATGCAAATTGTATGCATAGATTACAAAGCGCACGGGATCGACATAAGTTGCTTTCTTTAACAGTGTACAATATGTTAAAATATTGTACCGACATTTTTTAATTTTATGAATCTTTTTACTGGCCTAAAATTCGCAACTAATATAATATAAGGATATTTCTGGATCTTTTTACTGGCCTAGAATTCGCAACTAATATAATCTAAGGATATTTCTGGATCTTTTTACTGGCCTAGAATTCACAACTAATATAATATAAGGATATTTCTGGATCTTTTTACTGGCCTAGAATTCGCAACTAATATAATCTAAGGATATTTCTGGATCTTTTTACTGGCCTAGAATTCACAACTAATATAATATAAGTATTTCACATATTTTTCACTCAGAAAAATTATCAACCAATCCTATCACATTAATAGCATACTATATCGGTGTCAAATTGAGAAAATAATATAAACTCAATACGACGAGAAGCTAAAGATCCGAATTTATTTCTCGTTCAAAGATGCAAAGATGGTAAAACGATGCAAAATAAAATTAAAATTAAAAATTGGCCGTCTATTTTCACAACTGTACTATTGACGATGCTCATAACAATCCTGAGCTTTATCCATCAATTATTCCAAACATATTTTTGATGATATTTCTATGTTTTTGTACGAAAGGACCGATTGTTTACATGAAATTATTATTACGTAAGATAATTTCTATCTTGGCAGAAGAACATGGCATTGAACTTGGGATTTAATTATATATAATTTTAATAATAATTATAAAATTTCAACAATAAAAACTGAGTCGAAAATAATGTAAAATCCATTAATATCTTTCACAGCTCTTGTAATAAAATCCCGGTCCCCGAGCAGGAAACCGTTGGGCAGGCCGCGCGTCATTGTCATAAAAGTGAGAAATGTATCCGGTGAGGGAGCTGCTAAAAACGAAAGAACGACTAACGAGTTTGCGGCTCGTCCCGTGTAGGACAGGTGAAAATGATCCCGAATCGGCTCCGCGAAATCCTTAATAAAGCGTGTCCGGGCCGTGGTCCGTGTTCCGTGGCCGGGAAAGGAAAGGCCGTACGGTTGAACAAACGAATAAAAGCCGGCCGAGCGTGGAGCAGCGTTTGTTACGTGGCCGGATCAGTTAAGAGAAAAATCAATTCAACCTCCCGTATCGTTAAGGGACCGAGGGCCCCGCAGAAAAGGAACGGCCGAAACGAGGGCCGCGAAGCGGATTCGAATGCAAATTCAACGACCGTGCCTCGGATCGAACAAATGCTAAGTGGAGGCGTGTGTCTTAATTATAGTAATTGGTTAATTGTCCTCGGTATCTGATCGAGTTCAACCTGTCCCGGTGAAGTACGCCGGCGCGCATATCTGGTACTGCCTCCCGTTTATGTTTATCTGATATTTCTGGACGAGACCGCGCCGGATTCTCTCTCGAGTCCCTCGAATCGAAACGAGAACGGGGAACGCCGTTCCGCGCCGCGCGCAATTCGTTAAACTCGGCCGAACTTGTTGATTGTGAATTCGTTATGAGCTTTGGTGGTCCTCATTAGGAGCGTATAAAATTATTTATGGTCCGGCCGGCCACTCACGAACGAGTTTTTCGTTAACCCACGAGGTTCCGTGATCTTTGATCGGTGTTAATTGTGCTGCGCTCCGTGCGCCATTTTCTTTCCTTTCGTTTTGCCGTGGCCGCGCGATCCCGGGGATTCTAAGACCCCGGTCCGAGAGAACAGATGGTGCCGAGGAGTACGCGTCGGCTAATTAACCCCTTCAAATTTCACGACCGCCGATGTTATTTTATTACATTCTCGGATGTGTATTAGCCCGGCTCGTAAATTACCACCGACACTTTCTTGTTAATAGATTTGGCACAGCCCTGCGCTTTTGTGGGTCCTCGTGGCCTTTAGATGATTATGTTGCGAGCGAGTGCGCGACTGCGTGTCACTGTATTTTTCGCACGGTCTAACATTTTTATGGAAAAGCCGTGATATTTGCACATTTTCTTGGTCTCCCTTCGGTGAATGGAGATTAACCCTTTAAGTCCGTACGTCGCACGGGCCAGATCTATATTGTTCAGTTTGTGGTATTTATAGACAATTTGACGTTTGTATAATTTATATCTGAGTTATATTTTCGAATTTATATCTAACTTATATTTTCTCCATACACCGAACAGCAAAATTGAAACATTACTAATTTCTTGCTGAAAAATTCTCGATCTACGAATAGCTGTAACTCCATTAAAAGCTATCATAAAATTATGAACTTTTTTTGTAATTATAGCTTGAAAGCTCTACTCTACGATAACGTGTTTTAATTGTTGATATCGTATATTCCCACGACTGTAGTATTTTAAATCTGAGGGCATGTTCTTTTGACACAGCTGTCCAAAGACTGACAATTTCTCGGCGAAAAATTAGCGATGCTTTAATTTTGCTGTTCAGTGCATAATTTATAATGTGAACACGATGCGAATACAAATGATACAATTCGAATGACGTTCGTATATAATACGAATGCATACGGGGTCCGCCGCCAAAATCTGGAGAAACTTAAATTTCAATTTCCTGTCTCGTTTGACTTTGCCGGTCGATTGCCGTTAGTGGTTTGTTTATTCAGTTGTTTGTAACAATCGCCCATAAGCTCAAAGTGTCCGAGCGAAATACGACCGAAGATTTTATTCTTAAATCTTCAAATATACAGTAAACAAAAATCGACAATTTGTGAAATGGAGATACGATTATCCGAACCTTGCACATCGTTTTTATAATTGACAATCGGCAATTATAAAAATGAGCCGCGAGCTCTAAATCTCTCGATATTTACGAAAAACTGTTAGCGGCGGCCATCATCGTGATATTGACACTACGCTGGCCGATTATTGAAAATATCTCCACAATAACTGCAAAACGAATATGTCTACAACCGAAGCCCCCGAGTTTAGTCTTTTGGGAATCTAAATTTTCCACCTGTGAACTGCACACTTCGATATTAAAGCGTCAGTTTTAATAGATGTAAACCTCTGCAAACTAATACACGTATATGGTTTTCTTCTATGTGTGGGTCGTCATAGTGCGCGGCGACCCCGCAACCTTAGTCGTACCTCGTCTTCCCAAATTGTCCATTTTTGTTTCCAAGCTGAGCGTCGATTAGGGAGAGTCTACTGTATTCGGTTCTTTGGATACTCGAGATCGACCGTCTATGATGTGCGGCTAAGTATTAGGTCTACCGGAAAGTTCTGTCCGTTTTTGAACTGAAATATAACGCAATTTTCATACATTTAATAATATTTATTATAGAATATACTTTCCATCGTTACTTATGACTTCTTGCCAGCGCGATGGCAACTTGTAAATGTCATTTTTTAAAAATGATTTATTTTTAGAGGCGAAGAACTCAACCAGTGTTTGGTTGACATCAACTTCAGTTTTGAATTTTTTTCCTGTAAAAAGTTTTGCAAAGAGAGAAACAAGTGATAATCAGGGGTTGCTAGGTCTGGGGAGTATGGTGGATGCGACAGAATTTCCCAGCCTAGCTCTGCGATTTTCCGACGAGTCGCCAAAGCAGCATGTGGTCTGGCATTATCATCGGTAGCCATGTTTTCACGATCGCGTCTCGCTTAATAATGACACGAGACATCTTTGTTTCAGTTTATTTAGGAGAGTACATGTGCGTAAATGCAATGATAAAGAGAGATAGTCATATATGTCTAAAATCAACATGTGCATATGGATTGAAACTTGAAGTGACACTATCGGACAGAACTTTCCGGTAGACCTAATACATACAAACACCGAGCGATCAATTTTCAAATTTATCGAACCAACTGTACAAGACGAGCAGAAGAATACAAGTGTAACGTACACGTTTTTTAAGTGACTCGAATTCTTCGATTATTGCCCGGTTTCATGAACATCTTATGCCATAAAATCGTGTCAATTTCGTTATCGCTATTTTATATAGAATTTACTAAATACAAAAGCGATTTATTTCTTTGAAATAGAAACGAAAAGCTAGCCCTTTGTTGGCGATATTTGACCGGTAGAATAAACATACGTAAAGTATTCAATTCTCTGCAATATCGATGCTAGAGTCAACAAATATATAAAAGCAATTTATTTTATAAAAAAGAATAAAATAAGATATTTGCGAGAATGAAACGTTGTCCCCAACAATCGAATAACCCAAAAGTTAGTTTAGAAATGCAATTTCTCTTCACACCGATGAATATTTTAGTTATTTCGGGATAACAAGAACTGGTTCGTATTTTTCGAAAAATTGCTTCCGAAATATTTTCTCTACCATCTGTTTCAGTTTATTTATTAGAGTACATGTGTGTAAATGCAATGATAAAGAGAGATAGTCATATATGTCTGAAATCAACATGTGCATATGGATTGAAACTTGAAGTGACACTATCGGACAGAACTTTCCGGTAGACCTAATATTTTGCTTCAGAGACATCCGAGAAAGAATCTGCCAATCCAACGAGAAAGAGCCATTCGAAAGGAAAGTCTGTCGGTTCGTGTCCTAGGCGTTGTTTCACGTCATGCCACCGCATTTCCTTCGAAAGAAAGAAACCGTCACCGAAGAGGTTTATTTACGCGTTTTGACGAATGTAGCGAAGCCGTAGATAGATACCATGATCGCCGGATGGCCGTACATCTTCCAACAAGATGGTGCGCCAGCACGCGTGAGTCACTTAATTCAGGACCGGCTGTCGGATAACGTGGACACGCTTTGGTCCAAAGAATTCTGGCCTCCGAACGGTCCAGATTTGAATCCGTTGGACTACTGCGCGTGGACCGTCATTGAACGAGTGACCAACAAGTCGAGACATCCCAACGTGACATCTCTTCAGACCGCTATCGAGGTGGCAGACTGGCCAATATGGACCAAGACGCGCTACAACGAGCGTGCCAGCGTTTCAGGCCAAGGATTGAAGCCGTTGTTGAAGCAAAAGAGGGTTACGTGGAGTAACTGTATTCTAAATGGATATCACTAGCGACGTGCAAACAGCTTTTTTTCTAATTTTTACAATTTGGAGGATAGACTTTTGTTTTTTTATTTTTTTTTATTATTATTTTTTTTATTTTTGTTTTCTTATTGATGGGAGTTTTGAGTATGTGAGAAGACCGCGAGATGAATTCGAGGTCTTGGTCTGTACAGCAGACGGTCTTCATCCGATCAGGTCGACAGCAAGAGTGCTTGCATCTTTTTTTTACCCCTGCTCGCTGGGGGTGCTCTTCCTACGTCACAATATTTCTCTAACTGTTCAGCACTAAGCAGCGTGCTGACCAATCAGGTCGTAGATAGAGGCCCAGTTGTTTTCCTTTTTTACAGCTTTTTGCCCGCCACTGCGAATTCATTGCCATGGTAACGGAATTTTCTCAAGGCCTGCTCGACACGCAATGTGGTCGGTCACGGATTAGCTGCGAGCCAGCTGTGGGCCGTTGGGCCTCTGTCCACGGGCCCTTCGGAAATCCCAGATTTACGATGACAGCATTTGCTATTGAGACCGAAAACGAAAGAAACAGGAAACGTGCTTTCTCTTTGACAATACTGGTACGCGTTGGAACGGTTTCCTGAAAAATATTGGGTTGGCAAGAAAATAATTTCGGTTTGCACCAATAGATAGCGTTATGTTTGCATTCTCGTCCTTTGTTAACGCATATTCGTCCGCATGACGAAAATTCGTCATTTTGCAAACAATCGCCAATAGTCAAATGACAAAAATTCGTCATCTGTATATTAAAGAGAATAATTGATTCAGAAAGCAAAAGAAAATAATTTAAAATTTATATGTAAAGACAAATTTGTTTTATATCATTTATCAAAATTTCACTGAAAAATATATGATTTTTAACAAGTTACGTTGTTTTTATATAGACCATACCATTTCTACAAATAATATAAAAAAATGACGGCATTTTGTGAATGGCGGTGCAAAAAATTACCGGACGAATATGTGTTAAGATTATAATTTGTTTGTCTTCAGCTTTGGTAGTTGACACGTTTAGGCTACTATAGAAACAAATTTCGTGTAATTTTGTTTACAACCAATAGTTTGCTGTCATCCGCAAGGCTCGAATAATCGTATCTCCTTTTCCCAAATTGTCCATTCGTGCGCGCAATCTGAGCGCGCGAATTAGGGAGAAATTACTGTACATCGGAAATGAAAAGTTGTGGTCGTTGATGTTCTCGAGCTATTTTATTTAGCCACTGTACACGTTCGCGTTAAATGTTATTTAAAATAGAAACATACTAATATCGCTGAAATCGCGTGAAATTATGCGACATTCGAGAAGCGCGAGCCTTCGTATTTCTGTTATTTCAAATCCGTTCGGAGCAGATCTAGAATCGCGTCGTTCGCATGATTTCACGTGATTTTACCTGATTACCTCCTCTTCCCAAATTGTCCATTTTTGTGCGCAATCCGAGCGCAAATCAGGGAGAAATTATTACCGCATTAAATTTTCTTATTCTTTTATCTCGTTTATTTCCTCGATGGAAAAAGTATCGTTCGTCTTGTTCCGGTAAATAGACGAATGAATTGTGCCCAGAAACAAACGAAAGGCGCAGCAATTAGTCATCCCGCAGCGACCGGCTCAGCTACCCTAATTGTACTTATAAGCACCGGAGCGTGGGTAAACGAGAGCAGCCCGTGTTTCGGAAAAATGCTCCTTGTGGGCACCGCTTTCGTAACGAACGATTTATTGAGTGCGTACGAGACATTAGGATGTATAACACCGGACGAAGCAATAACTGTCCCGCGAACGAGTAATTAACTTTTCAATCACCTGCGCTGGTCCAATGACACCGTGCTTAAGCTAGTTGAAGGAACCAGTTCGGGGAGCGAAAACCGATACAGCAGGTACTGAAATGCCAGTGCCCTATAAATTACAGGCGTAGCTGGCCACGAGCGACCGCGCGGCCCGCAGTCAGTTTCCGATCATCGGTCCCGAGCAGACCCGGAGGCAATCGTCATTCGGCATTTATGATGATTGAACAATAATTATTCATTGAGCCGACGGGGGCCGGCCAGTGGTCGATTGCCGAAGAATGCCACGCGACCGTAAAAGTCGTCCCCTTCGCTTGTCCATCTCGAGGCCGGCCGGCCGGCACCCTATTTGTCGCTTTGTCTGCGCGCGCGCGCGCGCCCGCGCGAAACGCGCCATTAAAAAGCCCCAAGTGCCCGGTCACCGTTATCGGACACTCCCACCGTTGCCTTTCATCGACGTCGTTTCAAAAACACTCCCGGTTTTTACCGTCCAAACTTTCGCCCGCGGTCGCTGCGCTATTTTCGTCCCCTTCGCTCTATCCGCGAACGATTGAAATGTTTATTAATAGACCGCGGATCCTTCACGCCAGGGGTGTCAAACTCAAAAGCTAACTTGGGCCATAATAATAAATAAACAATGCTTAACTTTAGGTGGGCCGCAAAAAAAAATCAATGTTCATAGAAACAAATATTTTTATTTTGATTGGTACATTGTAATAAACATATATAAAGTTAAATTATTGTTTACGTCCTGATACTTGACATCAAAAATGGTCATCTCGGGCCGCGAGTTTGACACCCCTGCTTTACGCGTTCACGGCGAAATTAAGCAGCTGCAGTTTCAAATACGGAAACGGTTCGTAGTAATTACGAAATGTTTATGTATTATTTTCAGTCGATTAGAATTATTACACGGTGGAACAACTTGCCGGTTGGTTTCCGCTTTCGGCAAATTAATGCGAACGACTTTTATTCTGCACGAAAATCTGCGGTCTAGCGAACAATAACTGGTTCTTAATCATTTCGTAGCAACAATAAAGTATTTTGATATCTATCGCATGTCCACGTTCACTTTAATCTTAAAATATCGACCGCGGATGTTTATGCAAAATAAAAATCGTTTGCGTTAATTGCCGGAAACGGAAACCCAAGTCGCAAGTAAAATTGCATTAAGTAAAACAATTTCAATAAACCGAAAATAATACATCGACATTTTGTAATTATTACAATCATTTCCTTATCTCAAACTGCTCGTCTACTCGATTTTGCCGCGGATGCATGGAATCCGCGAATTTCGATTTAAGAGAATCGAATAGCATCCGTACTTTCTACTTTCTCTCTTTAATTTATTGCACGCGAATAGTCGAACGACGAACAGTGTACAAATCGAATTAAACCGGAAACAGCCGGAGTACAGTAATGTATCCCTAACTGACGCTCAGATTATGCACAAGAATGGACAATTTGGGAAGAGGAGATACGATTATTTATTTATTCCTGCAGCTCGTTCTTATACTTGTCGACAATTCGTTACTATAAAAACGAACCGCAAGGCTCGAATAATCGTAGCATCGCCTCTTCCCAAACTGTCCATTTTTTTTTTTTTTGGACAAGCTGAGCGTCAATTAGAGAGACATTACTGTACCGTTCACTAATTTTTAAAAGCAATATTATTTCGCGAGAAACAACTGTATTGTGGCCGCGTTGTGCGCACTGAGACATTCGGGACCGGTTTTTCGTACGTTTACGCTAATTTCACCGGTCGGAATGATAGTTAGGGTGTTTAAGGCGAGCGTAGCAGCTCGTTAGATCAGGTGACGCATCGATACGACGCCGCGAATGTGGTTTTTCCTGGGAACAATCGGGGGCCGAGAAGAGTTTGACCTGTCGCTAACCAGAGTTATAGTCATTAGCCAGTTCTCCGGCGTAGCTGACTCACACCAGCGTACCCGAATTCGAAATGAATTCTGGCCGGTCTGCACGCGAGCGACCAGCTTCTAGTCATTAACGCGAAAACGCATCACCGTTGGGCGTGCCGTCCGGCCTCAACGTGGAATCGCGGGGCTTCCTTCTACGGCCATCTTGGCAAAAAGTTCGCTCGATTATCGCTCCAGAAGTGGCTCGTAACGAAACTCAATTATGCGTCCGTGCCCCGGACGCATGCGATGCGAATTGGCTACCTCGCAAAATCGTGCACCCCATTCCGACGTGAGAACGCAGATGAAATTCTAATTGAAAATCCGGCCGCGCGCCGCTGCCACCGCCGGTTGTCCGGCGAAATCTTCGCGAGAATTCTGTTCGGACGATCAATCTTCTTTCTGCTGCACGGTTATCGCGTATTATTGGCCCTTCTTGAACTCTCCGTTCGACTACTTCATTCGTGCATGTTCGAACTCGTTGTCGAACCGAACCTATTGTAAATGTGCTGCGATCTAAATATTCCGTGAAATTTAGCAAAAATACTACATTTTTATTTAATGATCTGAGCTCATCGTAGAAAATGCTATGAAAATGCATATTTCACAAATTTTATTTTACTGGTCGGCGAGTTTTAGGAAGCCGAAGTATCAGTGATTTTTGAGAATTGTTTTCTCAACAAATGGAAGTGTGGAACTTTTCCAACAATTTAGGACGCTCTTGTTGAACATTTAGACAGTACATTAACGTTTTTGTATCAACGATAGAGTCCCTTAATACTGCTATAATTGTCCATCTCCGTAGGGCCGCGGTTATTGTTTAGAACTATATATTAATTTCTTAACAAATATTAGGGGGACCGGAAAGTAATGACGTTTCTGCGCATATTTATCTGTTTGAATTTAATGTAAACAAACGACATAACTTTCCGGTCCACCTAATATATAGATAAAAAATAATTTAGAAGTATAACAAAGAAAAGCTTTCTATTTTTCTCTGAATCACAAGAACGAAGATTTTTCATATTCCGCATGGAAATTCCATCGCCGACGAACTAACAAAATTACGGAGAAAATAAAAACTCGAGAAAATACGAAGATTTTAAGAAAAATTTACGATCAATTTTACAGGTAAAAAAATCGACTTATTCATGCAAATAAGCTTGTGCAATTATACAATACAATTATTTCGTAGAAACTCGTAGAATTATAAGCATATTTTCGACGAGTATTACCGTCGATTTATGCATTACGGGAAAAAAATCGAACAATCTTGTGAATCAGGCTCCCCATTTGACAGCAATTTTCGGTGATTCTATGCGTGTTTCGAGTGCAGGTATTTGCCAGAAAATTCATTACACACGTATCAACGACGAGATAGCTGCCAAATACGGAAAGGTGTCATTTCGAGAAGAAAGTTACTGTGTCATGCTATTATCAACGTGTCAGCGAAACGACGCAAATTAATTGTCCGCGATTCCCGATACAAAGTCAGCGTCGAAATTGCACCGCGCCGTGGAGCATAAATCATATTGACGTCTGTCGATTACACGGAATATTAAATTTCATCGAGAATATCGAGTACGATCTAAGAAAAGGTACTATCCAACAAACATATAGGATTACGGGACCGGTTCTGCGGTAGAGAACATTATCAAATGGTGCGCGAATAATTGGAAAGTTTGACGTCGCGAATAATACATCGTGCTCCCATTATCGTGCTCGCGTCGTCATTTTTAACGTCCTCGATCGCCGTTGCTCCGCGGTAGAATCGCAGCATTGAAACCAGCCGCTTCGATTTAATTGCATTCGTTCCGGGCACGAACGAAAAACTAAAGACAACTGTAACGATGAAACGCGAACGATATAGTTCATCAACAATAAAACGCCCCGGATACGGGACGCGGTGTAAACGACGCGATCATTCTCACGACGTTATACAATTTTCCTCGCGCTGCAATCTGTATGCGCATTGTATTATTTACAGGACGGAAAGAATAAAAAAAAAGAAGGATCATTAGACGATTATGCTAATGGGGATCTCGTTCTCCAATTAGGTCCGGACTATCTCCTCGACTGCTCCCTACGAACGTTTCTCCTTTTTCAGTTCAATCGGAGGATCGTAGAATTGATGCACGGATGTTGACCACAAAGGCTTCATTAGCCTGTCTTGTTCTTTGTTAGGTGAAAGAGTTGAGGCCAGCTAGATGCCCGCCTATCTGCTACTTCGAAAATTATCCTCAGAGAATGCTGCGATGATTGAATGGATACTGAAAATAGAACCGGCGGTCTTCGCTGACACGCCGTTATCTGCCACTAATCGTTCGTGATAAGTCTTTTAAAATTCGTTTCTGATCTCGATCCTTTGCGAGTTGTTTTTTCATCGGAAATTTCGGAATTCGCAATGAACAATCAAGGAATAATTTGGTGTTTTTTTCCGATGAAATCCGTACCGACCGTTATTCAGTACCGTGAGCCGAATAAAATTAGTTTCCCATCGATTTTTACGATATTTAATTATTAAATAATAATAGAAAAATTATTCTGCACGCGTCTCTATGTAAATGGCTCGTCGCTGACACACCGTTATCTGCCACTAATCGTTCGTGATAAGTCTTTTAAAATTCGTTTCTGATCTCGATCCTTTGCGAGTCGTTTTTTCATCGGAAATTTCGGAATTCGCAATGAACAATCAAGGAATAATTTGGTGTTTTTTTCCGATGAAATCCGTACCGACCGTTATTCAGTACCGTGAGCCGAATAAAATTAGTTTCCCATCGATTTTTACGATATTTAATTATTAAATAATAATAGAAAAATTATTCTGCACGCGTCTCTATGTAAATGGCTCGTCGCTGACACACCGTTATCTGCCACTAATCGTTCGTGATAAGTCTTTTAAAATTCGTTTCTGATCTCGATCCTTCGCGAGTCGTTTTTTCATCGGAAATTTTGGAATTCGCAATGAACAATCAAGGAATAATTTGGTGTTTTTTTCCGATGAAATCCGTACCGACCGTTATTCAGTACCGTGAGCCGAATAAAATTAGTTTCCCATTGATTTTTACGATATTTAATTATCAAATAATAATAGGAAAATTATTCTGCACGCGTCTCTATGTAAATGGCTCGTCGCTGACACACCGTTATCTGCCACTAATCGTTCGTGATAAGTATTTTAAAATTCGTTTCTGATCTCGATCCTTCGCGAGTCGTTTTTTCATCGGAAATTTCGGAATTCGCAATGAACAATCAAGGAATAATTTGGTGTTTTTTTCCGATGAAATCCGTACCGACCGTTATTCAGTACCGTGAGCCGAATAAAATTAGTTTCCCATCGATTTTTACTATATTTAATTATTAAATAATAATAGAAAAATTATTCTGCACGCGTCTCTATGTAAATGGCTCGTCGCTGACACACCGTTATCTGCCACTAATCGTTCGTGATAAGTCTTTTAAAATTCGTTTCTGATCTCGATCCTTCGCGAGTCGTTTTTTCATCGGAAATTTTGGAATTCGCAATGAACAATCAAGGAATAATTTGGTGTTTTTTTCCGATGAAATCCGTACCGACCGTTATTCAGTACCGTGAGCCGAATAAAATTAGTTTCCCATCGATTTTTACGATATTTAATTATTAAATAATAATAGTAAAATTATTCTGCACGCGTCTCTATGTAAATGGCTCGTCGCTGACACGCCGTTATCTGCCACTAATCGTTCGTGATAAGTCTTTTAAAATTCGTTTCTGATCTCGATCCTTTGCGAGTTGTTTTTTCATCGGAAATTTCGGAATTCGCAATGAACAATCAAGGAATAATTTGGTTTTTTTCCGATGAAATCCATACAGACCGTTATTCAGTACCGCGAACCGAATAAAATTAGTTTCCCATCGATTTTTACGATATTTAATTATTAAGTAATAATAGTAAAATTATTCTGCACGCGTCTTTATGTGAATGGCTCGTCGAAAATAAGTTTCGGAAATTATTTTATAAAATATTCATCTCTCGAAATATGCATTGAAATATCCATTAAAATATGCGTAAGTGTAATTCGTGATATTCTAGTTTTATTTGTGTATTTTGTCTCTTTTCACGAGACTCGCGAAAATGTGAATTACAAAACGATTGTTTTCGAGTTCACCCTGGATGACGCGGTTACCGCAAATGCTACGGTTACCGCAAATGGTACAATTGCACTACGAATGGCACAGTTATCGTGACACGAGGGTCAAGTGACAACAGCCTCGATAAGACGGTATATGTACTTACTTCGTCTCATTAAAGAGCATTCGAGTGTCGTAACAGTGAGAAGGCGTGCATTTGAATAGATAACATCGTGTTGACATCCGTATAATGACCTTTGTGAAATGTCAGCGTAATGTGAACCGTTCACACATGTTCTGATACGTATAGAAATCGTCAAGATAGCATAATGTGCCCTTTTACGGAACCGATTTACAAAAATTCATTGGCATTGGGGGGAAAAAGAACGACTTTCTAAACGCGTGATCGGTGTTCGCGACGTAAAATATCTGCATTATCCTCGATTATCGAACGCTGCACGTTCGTTTAATCTATGAATATCTGAAACGGCGTTTTAATTCGCCAAAAAGACGGCGAGAAAGTCCGAAAACGCTAAGAACGGGTGTCGTTATAGCGCAGAAGGGGCAGAATTATAAATAAATACTATCCGGCGGATGCGAATCGTAGATAAAATATGAAATAAAAATTGAAATGAGTTCGAGATAAGCTTCGGCGGCTGTCGAACAATTAACGGGAGAAAATGGGTGGCCTAAGGAGCAATATGTATGCAACTATGTGCTGATTTTAAATAAATACGCGATAAATTGTTGCGCGGGACTATGTGTTTTAACCACTCGCATACATATTGCTCGTTAAGGCCGCCTCTTTCCTCTCATTAAATCGCAAAGCGAATAGTCGTCCGATCGGTTACAAAACGGATTGCGCCTCGAAACGAAATTGCGTCGGCTGTTCGCAAATTTCACGCGTCCTTTGCATTGCGATTGATTCGACAAGATATCTCTCTCTCTCTCTCTTTCTCTCTCTCTCTCTCTCTCGCTCTCGCTCACTCGACCGCGCTTGCTTTTTCCCTTTTTATTTCGCCCGACGGTGGCCTCTGTAACGGACATTTTGCGAACGATTTATGAAAACTTTTATGCATTCCCACAACGTTTATCGATCCAAGAATATTCTTAGCGTGTACCAAAAATAAATTAAACGAGGTATTCGATGTTACAAAGTACATGCACAGAGGTTTTAAGGAACAGTACGAATACGACTGCGAGCTGTTAGCAGTGGATTATGTTTGCGCACGCTTCCATGTCGAATTATGTTTATGCGCGCGTTCATGTCGGATTATGTTTGGGCACGCTTGTACGTCAAATTATGCTTATTACACCTGTACGTAAAATTATGTTTATTGCTAGACTGCGGATCTTTATGCAAAGTAAAAATTGTCTAACACAATTGTAAGGAACAGAAATGAAATAAAAATGTATTTCCACTTTGAATAATTTCAATAAACCGGAGAGAAGCCAGAAATGTTCATAATGTTCGTGTTTCCGATGCACATACATTTTCTCGTGTTTCTTTTTTTAGTCGTTCTTATCGTAATTGCATAAAATCCGCAGCCTATTTATTACGCTTTTATATGAAATTATGTTTGATACGCTTTCACGTAAAATTATGTGTGTGTATACATTTATGTCAAATTATGTGTATGCACATATGTACACGTTTATGTCGAATTATGTGTGTACACTTCTACTGGAAACGTAAAAGTGAAACGAAACGATTGCACCTAATCCAAAAATAGCTGACGTGAATAAGGATTTCAATTTAATTAGAAAAGCAAATCATTTTTTACGTAAGATCACATCAACCACTTAAGTGACTAGCCCGTGACCATTGTCCGGCTCGCTTAACGCGCATACGTTGCTCGATGACATTTATTAAAAATGTAATCATGTCCAAATCAAATATTTCGTCGGTCATTTTATTCGATTTATTTCTTCAATTTTCATCGAATAAAAAAAAAAGAAGTACGTCACCCGCTACCTGAGCGCGGCCGCCAGCAAATTCAAACATCTGCCTTCCTAATCCTCTCTCCTAAACTTTTCCTTTACGACAACCCTAATGAACACCAAATGTGCATCAGAACTCCTGTCCTTCCCTAATCCTCAAAAAACTCCCTTAAAAACACTCCCAATAAAACAATTATCCGAACCTTCCCACATCTCGACTCGCACAGACCTTTCCTGTCTTCCCCTTTCAAGAGAATTCCATCTTTTCCCTTGGTATGACTGTCCTCACCATCACTATACAAAACATCCTGATTCATTTCCATTCCCCGCTAAATTACTTAGGCAACCATTCAATAAGAAAAAAAAACGATAAGCAATTTTAGCCCAGATTCTTGAACTTCGCCAATCATTTAGTGGTTAAAGAAAACTCGATTGCAG
Organism: Megalopta genalis; assembly: GCF_051020955.1. Taxonomy (NCBI): domain Eukaryota; kingdom Metazoa; phylum Arthropoda; class Insecta; order Hymenoptera; family Halictidae; genus Megalopta; species Megalopta genalis. The sequence goes on along the minus strand of NC_135018.1, from coordinate 14,444,126 downwards.
ACGATTGAAGATTGTTAGCGTCGAATAAGATAATCAGACTGCAGCTATGAACTAGAATTTCGGTCCAGTCTCTGTAAGTTCTAAAACTTTGCGGTCAAATATTACTATTATTAGTAGTAGTAGTATTAGTATTAGTATTATTATTATTAACGTTCAAATGAACGGACAATAAAAATTGACTGCCAGCATAAACCTACTTAGCAGAGAGAAAGCAACGAGAGGAGGAGTTCGCAGACCGAATTTCCCGTTCGTTCAATTTTTCTATAAACGCGCGATTACCGCGTTTTATACGATTAACACTAATTTCCCACAATAGCACCGTTGCACGTGCATTTTAATTTTTCAATCGCCTAACGACGGGAACGGGATTCCGGCATTCGTTCAGCCGTGTACCAATTCTCGTAATTGCTGCGTGCTGCATGCATATGCATTCGATTCCGCGATTCTATGTCAACGAGGTTTGCTCGCGTCCGTGTTTCCGACGCCCGCAACTTTCATCGGCCGTAAAGTATCCTCGAGCGTCTTACAACCGCGGCGAAAACGACCGGGCAAAGAGGCAACAAAAAATCGACGACGGTGTTTTAGGTGTCCCGCGGCCGTTTTATTGGGTGGTGACGTTTCGTCCGGCCCGCGCGCGATGCAACGGAAAATGCGAGCCGATTACGCGAAGCTCTAGCCGCGCGTGGCCGTTTGCAACTTTATTCCGAGCCGTTCGCGAGTACCCGCGGCCGATAATAAATTTCCGTCCGGCCGCGGCACCCACACGCGCTGGATTCGGCCTCAAGACAAGCCACTCAACTCGCCTCGCAAGAATCAGTTTCAATTCATGGCTGTCCACGATCTCGCTTACAAAGTATCCGTTACAGAACGCGCACCCTCCGCCGTGGCAACGGCGCGAAGAAAAGACACCATCCACTTTCACACCCCGCCGACTTAGTTCCCTCGGTGACCATTTATCTTGCAAAACGGTCCGAGAAGTGGCGTTTCTCTTTCAAGATTTTACAGGTCGAAATGATTCCGTCGATTTACGGAGATTCCCTTTTGTTGCTCGTTTCGAGGCGACGCTGATCGCTGGTCTGATCTTTCTAAAAATTATGAAATTAATGTTCATAATTACTTACATACTTTTCTTTTTTATCATTATGGCTGGAACGCGGAGATCGAAAATGGTACATTGACATTTTCAAATTCTTTGCATGCTTTTACTATTTGAGATAGCGTTTACCCTATTTTGCTATAAAGTCTCCTGGTCTAATTATGCAATGTGTAAGTTACATTTTAACGCTTTGCACTCGGATGTCGCCGATACGGCGACACGAAATTATATCTTTTAAGGTAATCGTGTAAATAAACACACAAAATCTTTGATTTATTAATTAAAAATGTTCGCAACAATGTAATAACTTTTATTTTAATTCAACTTTGCACAACAGAATCACGATTTTGGCAAAATTTGCTCCGCTTTGCTGGTTGATACTTATATAAACAAAAAAACCATCCGAATGCTAAGGGTTGACACTTTATGCTCGTGCAAATGTGGGCGCGGATTGCAAAGTTTGGCCAGTTTTGGTTATTGTGTGAGTTTATGCGTTCTGCAACTAATGTGAAAACGAATGTGTAACAGAAGTATTCGCAGCCTATAAATGAAAGATCAATTTTCACAACATTTTTCCATTTACCTCATTGAAAAATAATATTTCATCGAATACTACATTGAATAATAAATACTTTGAACGATTAATATGTCTTTAGAGTATTAAAAAATTTTCGAAAAAATGTCTTTCTCCACTATGATTCGAGCCCACCCAATTGAGCCTCTTAGTTGACAAGTGGCCTAAAAACTTATGAAAAATGTGTTAACCGCAGGAATTAATTGTGAATATTTATGTTAGCATTTTATATTAATGTCGTACAATTTAACGTTTCAATTTCAATTTGATTAAATACATTATTTCAATTGTACGAAATTTTTAAGACTGTTGATGTTAAATGGCGGCATCATAATTACTAGACGATATCATAATTACGACAAAAATGATGAATAGGTCAAATATAAAATTACAAGCTCGTTAGAAGAATTGAAGAATATTGTTGGATCGTTTTCAACATACCACAATTATTAAAAGAAGGGAAAGATTTTCATTAAACTCACGTCTCTTACAATTAACTTAAAGAATTTTTATTTTACGTCACGATCCGCGGTCTAATAATTATTGTTCATTCACCTTATTCTCTTGCAATTAGAGCTACGATCTGTTCCGAATTTGCTACGAGGCGCATATTACGCAAATGTCCAATTTTCGTAATATTAACAGACGGGGCTTGCGCCACTCGTCAACTAAGAGGCTCAAATTTGGGGACGCTTTTCGCGTCGAAATTTCGCCGAGCCGCCGAATAAATTAGATCGCAATCAAATTTTATGCGGCAAGAATAATGCAGGCTATCGGCCGATCTTCTTCGAGCAGGAAGTCGCGGGGACAACGAATTTTCGGTGAGCCGCAGCGATCTTTAGGGTCGAGTCGCGCGTGTGGGTGCCGAAAAAACCGAGAGAAGCTTAGATAGAACGCGTGGTGAACGGAGAAGGAGAGAAATGGTCGTTGAAACCCGAGGTTATCTTGGTGAACAGGCATGTCCTGCCACCACGCACCAATGTTTCCGTCTTGTACTCTCCCGTGTCCGACAAGATCTTTATTTTGCCGTGAGAAAAATTTATCTGCGCGAGCCAACACCTGGCATCACCTCCCGCAATGGCTTGTACCAGTCTCCTTCTCTCCTTCTCTCACTCTCTCTTTCTCTCCCCCCCTCTCTCTCTCTCTTTCTCTCCCTCCCTCCCTCTCTCTCTCTCTCTCTTTCTCTCTCACTCTCCCTCCCTCTCTCTCTCTCTCTCTTTCTCTCTTTCTCTTTCTCTCCCTCCCTCTCTCTCTCTCTCTCTCTCTTTCTCTTTCTCTCCCTCCCTCTCTCCCTCTCCCTCTCTCTCTCTTTCTCTTTCTCTTTCTCTCTCACTCCGTTTCGCTTGCCCCCTCCCCACCACCATTTGCCGCGGGGGTTCAGAGTTCATTCGCGCCTCGGCGTCCAGAACGAGAGCCCTTTAATGGCTCGCGACGTTTGTCGCAGATCATTCGACCGGCACCCACGCGGTTCAATCGACGGCAGATCCCATTGAATCGCGCCAGCAAACTTCGAGTAACCGCCGCTGATTTGTGTCTGCCTCCGTGCCATCTTTATTCCACGATAACAAGACAGTAACGTAGAATGCCACCTCCACTTCCAACCCTTCGCGAACTTGACCGTATTTTCGCGACGTGCTCTCGCACACCCATGATAATTCGTTTATATATGTAGATACATACTTCTTTTTAAATCTTCGTGTAAACAATGACGAAAACTTTCGATAGTAAAATGAATTTTTCCGATGCAGATCAAGCACTCATCTCATTGAAATGGCAGTTACAGTACTCGCTACGTAAACGTGAAGAAGGTACTGCCAACAGAATTTTAGCACCAGATTTAGCAGAAAATTGCAACAGAAAGATCTTAGCACAAAATTGCAGCAGAAATGCCACTGACTACACTGTAGCACAAAATTGAAGCAGAAAATTACTGCTTACACTTTAACCAGTTAGCTTTGGCGCCTCCATTTCAGAGCGCGCACCTATATGTGTCGCGAGAATCAAACGATGACGAGTATACTCGTCGAACACAATGTAAGTGTCGCTGTTAAAATATTGGATCAAAAAGACGGTTTTATTTGATAAAATTAACAATTTTATTACTAATATTTACTTATTCACTCGACGTTAACATATGCCATATACATAATAAACGAAAAACCCAGGGATAATCAAATACTTACAAAAGTTAAAAATTCAAATTGCTGCTGTAGAGAGAGAGAGGAGTTGTATTTAGCAAAGCAAGGAACAATATATAATGGCACTTTGCACGTCTATCACCAATACCGTGATTCTTTTCTAATTTTATTTCTATAACAATGTAAACAACTTCGTGCAGGATTGGCCTCAAAATATTCTGAACATCTCAAAATTTCAGAATATGTTTTTGCTTTCCTTAAAATTACAATTTAAATAGCCAATGGTCACTACTTCTAACGCACGACGCGTATACTCGTCGTGTCACAAAATATTGCCATTTCTCCATGACGAGTATGCTCGTCAAACACAGCTAACTGGTTAACACAAAATTGAAGCAAAAAAGGTACTGTCTGCACTGTAGCACAAAATCGAGGCCTGAACGTAACGTCCCCATGTTAGCAGAAAATTTCAGCAGCTAAACTAAACTTGAAATGAACCGTCCGGAAACTTTTGGCAGGGTGTGTACGCAAGAATGGCCATCGTTCAATCCGGCTTGATCACTCTTTCGTTCACCTTTGTTCTCCCATAAGATGCTATCGCGTAGTCGCATTATCCCCTAGATAACTATCATTAGTCAATGATGAAAACGCGCGTCGAATGGCGGTGAACGTCCGCCTAAAAGGACAGCAGGCATATATTCACGTTGGATCGATGGCAGCGTCGGCGTCGCGGTACGAACGATCGAATGGATCGCAACGTCGCGCGACTCATCATTGATATTACTCGATGCCGAGTACCGCGATCGTACCCTGCGCGTATACATATTTACCTGTGTCGCTATGTGCACGCCGGCGTTCGTCTCGCATATTTTTCGCCGGGTTTATTACTCCGATTCGTGTTTCGGTTCCCGTCCGGCATTATCGCGTATCGAGACGGCGGCGGCGGGCTATTAATATGCATCGCACTTAACGACCCGCTGCCGGATACTTGTGAATTAAACTCGTCCATTAATCCGAGGCTCAACGATGCTGTAAGACGCCGCGCGCATTTACATATGAATAACAGCGCGCGTCTCGCGCCACGCAGAACCGGAGATCAATTGCCATTCGGCCGAGGACTGCCGCGCACGATAGACATTTCGCGGATCGTTCTCTGCGCACGTTCAAGGAAAAACGTCGCCGTTCCGAACGGGTGCAAGCAAAACGGTGTGAGATTTTACTGCGCGTAGTTACAGGTGTGTTCGAGGATCGATCGGTTTTTTTTAGTTTCAATTGGACGCCTAGATCCGACGATCTTTAAATTTTAGACTAATATATATGGACTAATTTAATATAATATATATAATATAATAATAATAATAATATATATAGACTAATAATATATAATATATATAATATAATAATAATAATATATATAGACTAATTTATATTATTTCATAGCAACGACGAGATTGAATTTACTATATTTAAAGCTTGTGCTTTATAAAGGTTTTCTAAAAATTTCTTGTAGAAATGTTTCGATAATATCAGGAAATAGTTCTATTGTTCATTCTAGGTTTACGGAGCAGTAAAAGCAGCTCTATTTTATGTTGCTTCATAAAAATAACTAGCATATATTTCTTGTGACTTCTAGCGATTTTTAATGAAATATATCTTGCTTTCTAACAGCTTAGCGTTAACCTTTTAGGTACGGCTGAATTCTGCGCGAGGCTATTTCTCTGGACGGCAGAGTCTGATGTGTACTGTACAGAGTCTGATACTGTCTATATAGGGGATGTCCCAAAAATGTCTCGCAATCCGAAAGTGGCGGGTTCCTCAGGCCATTTGAAGCAACTTTTTCCTTTACACAAATTTTCTCCGAGGCACCGTTAACGAGTTATTAACGAAAAACAGTGACCAATGAGAGGTGAGATATGCTGGCGCAAGGCGGCCGAGCCAATGAGCGGAACTGGGTTTCGACTGCTCGTTGGCTCGGTCGCCTCGCGCCAGCTAAGCTCGCGTGAGCCAACGGCGCCAGCGGTCGAGCGGTCGAATCCCAGCTCAGCTGGCGTGAGGCGGCCGAGCCAATAGCGCCGGCGGTCGAGCGGTCGAATCCCAGCTCAGCTGGCGCGAGTCGGCCGAGCCAACAGCGCCAGCGGTCGAGCGGTCGAATCCCAGTTCCGCCGATTGACTGGGCCGCCTAGCGCTAGGTGAGCTCGCCTCTCATTGGTCAGTGTTTTTCGTTAATAATTCATAAACAAAGCCACGAGTTGCATTTTCGCTAAGGTAAAAGTTACTTCAAATGATCCGAGAAACTTCTCATTTCCGGATTGCGAGACATTTTTGGGACACCCTGTAGACCGTTGTAAATCGATGTGAAGACAAAAGAAGTGTGAAACAATGCATATGAAGACGATTATTTGATTCAAACGATGAGCGAGTGAGCTACTAGAGCAAGCCACTATAGTGGCGCGTCGTCCAGAGAGATGACATCCGCGAAAGCCACTATAGTGGCGTGTCGTTCTGAAAGATGACATCCGCGAAAGCCACTATAGTGGCGCGTCGTACCTAAAAGGTTAACAGTAAACCTGCCGAGCTGCAATAGTGTCCGATGTCATTACCTCGTAAAAGTGAGAAGATCAAAATCATTTAAATTTGATAAAGTTTCTATTATGAAAGTCGCTTCGTTCAAGAGTCTCGAAAGTTTGTAAAACTATAATATAAGCAACCGATCGTTTTGATCGTGTTAGGTTCAGTTGTAAAGAGCATTGTACTTTGTATACTTATTTATGGAATAACAAGTGAAAATCTGTATTTTCCTCGTCGATGCAGAAATTTTCGAAAAGACGAGCTTCAAGATACGAAACATCTAGATACAGAAAGCTGCTGCAGACACTAGCGCCGAGAGCCGCGATATACTCTAGCTGGTGTCTTCAAACTGGTTATGCGACCTGAAAAGTTCGCAATATATTAGGTGCGTAAATTAACTCGTAGTACCTTCGGTATTTATAACCGTCAAAATTCTCGACAACGAACAACTCGAGGAAATTTCACTTTCTTTCCTCTTTCTTCAGGATACAAATGAATCCAACAAGTGTTCCGTATATTTTTCGTCGGTGATAAACTACTATAAAATGACCTAACGCCTGGATCAAGACACGTGGCTAATAGATCCGTTTCCTTATCTCTTTAATACAGTTGCGAACGCAATGGTAATAAGAGCCCGGCTCGAGAGACTTCGATGCGTGGTGCATAGTAGACACCGCCGTGCCACAACTGTCAACAATCAACTCGTATTCTTTCGTTGTCACCGAATTAATCGGCACTAGTTAACAGAAGTGGGCTTCCATTGTTCTTTACGACAATGCTAGCCATATATCAGGTGTTTAAGATTGTTACTCCCACGGTCTATCGCTTCTTTTTCTTGCCGCTTAAGTAATTCTCTAACGGAGCCAATTCTCCTGATCGACGATTCAGAATTAATCTGCTTTCCAATCTTATTAGTTCCAAAATTATTTCTACATCATTTTTAGAAGTATAACTGTTGTCTGAGTCTATTAGAAATAGTAGGAAATATAGATACTGGGAAATAATATAAAATATAATTATTAGACATAATAGAAAATATAAGTATTATAAATAATAGAAAATATAAATATCAGAAATAATAGAAAATACAAATATTAAAAATAATAAAAAATATAATTATTAGAAACAATAGAAAATATAAATATTAGAAATAATAGAAAATATAAGTATACAAAACCCGTTGCTTTGTTAAGTTTTCGTTTGGATACCGGTAACAACGTAAAAGTGACTTTGTGTCTATAAATATAACCATTGTAAAATGGAAATGTTGTAGAGGTCAGGAAATCTGTTTCGGATTCAGAGTTAAAGTGACATCGAGCGCAAAGGGTTAAACGACTGTTGTAAAAGCAAACCGCATTTAGACTCTAAGTTTTAGAGCGACTACAATGATCGCGAAATTTCTCTTCGAAAGTATAAAACTTTCGATCGCGGACTGTTAACAGGTGACTTACGGCCTGACGTCCGCGGATATATCTCTCTTATCGAGTCCGTGCATAACGTCGGATGCGATTATTACGTTCGGCTACAGAGGAAAATCTTGTTATCGCCGAAATGAGCGTACGGTTCGATGGTTTGGCGTTACAAGCTGTTGGCAAATGGATCTGACTTTCACGCGCTCCGTATCCGTAGCCATAACGCGCCAAGCCATAACGCACACTTATGCTGACTTAGAAATGATTTACGCCGCGCTACGCTGCAAAAGCGATACTTTATTGTCCGATACGTTGCAAGGAATTGTGTGCTCGACATTTCTGCAAATATATTATCCGCGTAAGGTCGTGCAAACCGAGCCGGGCAAAATCAACTCTCGCAATTAGTCGTTTATAAATCGATAACATGAATTCTTGCAAATTAGAGTGCCGGCTACGAACGATTCCTTGGAGGCACTCCATTATCGGTTCTCTCTTGACGCCTTCATAGTCGCAACGTCCATATTTCAGACGCTAACGGTCCGATTCTCCAATGCACTGCGCAATCTCCTCGATAATGAGAGAGGAACAACGGAGTCAGATATTTTTGACACGTTTATAAATCGGTATGCGGTATACTTCAAAGTTACACCGAGCCACGTAGAATTAACAAAAACAGGAAGAACACTTGTAATATTGATCGCTTGCCGCTGTCGGAATCGTCCAAAGTCAAGTTACGTTCTGTTTGTTAAAAACTGTTCGCTTTTATCTAGCTTTATTTTATTATACACGACGAGTCTGCTGCGGAGATATTGTCATGCATTTATGACAAAAGCAGATGGTTAAAGTATAAAATTGCGAAGACGTAATAAGAATTAAATAATATATCTATACTAATTTCAG